>NC_022009.1:30037904-30075575 GCF_000317375.1 Microtus ochrogaster | reverse complement strand
CTAAGAATTGTGCTTCCGTGCTCCCCTATCCAACCTTCCTTTATCCCAATCATCCTTTTCCCCAAGTTCCCCCCATCCTACCCTTCTCCCTTTTCTCTCCCCATCTCCCCTTACCCCCATCCCACCCCACCCCCGTTCTTATACGTAGAGAAAAATACAGACAATAAAAGAATTTTAAATAGCTTTTATATAATATGCTTTTTATTATGCAAAGAGAAACAAAAATAGTTCTAGGCAGTAAATTTGGTATAGTCATAAACAACCCTAAACAAGACTGCAAATTTATTGAGACTGAGTGAGTCGTGTATATAATATTCAAGCAGGCAGCTTGGGAGGTAAAAAGTAGAAATAAAGATAAGAATAGAAAGGCATGTGAAAATACCTGTCTACTTCTGATTGTATGACAGTCACTATTTTGGCATGTGACATCTTTGTGGTGAGTACTCAGAAGGAAAAAGAGACGCTTGTAAAATAAAGGGTGCAGACATAAAGGAGACAGGCTGAGAGCAATGCAAGTCTCAGAATATGTTGATATCTAATTCCTCCTACCACATTTCACAATCGCTTTGCTTATCAACATAGAGGTTATGTTCAAACCTTGTCTGTGCCTTCACCACTATCAATATTAACATGCCTTTGTGCCGTAGTATTCTATTGCCTGATATCTACTGAATCCTGAGCTTTTCTTTCTAAAAAGTTTTATTTTATTCTTAATATGTCAAGCAAATGTGGTGAACATTAAACCTAGAAGGCATGTACGATTGCTGCATTACTCAACATTACTGTATGTCTTACATTTTTAAGGGATTATCTTTGGTTCTTTTGCTTCATGTACCTATGAGGAAGCTACACCTTGTCCAGGGCTTATTCTCAATATCAGTGTCAGCGTTCTTCTGAATTTGTAGAACACTTTTGCTTTTAATTGCTAGACTGTTGGTCCCCAAAGAGTCATTTCATATTGACTTCTAAAGCTATCTTACTCTGCTATAAGTTTGCTGATAACATTTCTTGGTTGAGAGAATGATTTGTACATGTTACAGCAATCTAACTCAGTAGTGATGCTGCCAACATAGGGATATTTCTCCACTGTGTTGTCAGCAATGGTGAGGAGCCAAGTTAAACACACTGCCATTCATACTGTTACATGCTGCTTTGAAACATTTAAAACAAGCATAGTTTCCCCCTGTCAGATAAGCAGAGAAATACAGAAATAGTCCTATAATTCATAAATTATCAATCCCGACTCTTATTCTAGCAGGTGGCGCCCATGAGACCTTACTGGGAGCCTCACTCATCATTTTCTAACAAAAGACCCATGCTGCAATTCAGTCAGAACAGCCACTCTGAACCAGTTTTGTAGTTAAATGGGTCAAAGAAAGTGAAACAAGCAAGAGAACAAGGAAATTTTGTTTTCACTTTTACTCTTGTAGTCACTTAGTAATAATGTTCCTGTAAGGAGAAACATTTGGGCATTCTAGTGCCCAGGAGTTCTCTTTGAAGAAACTAAATGTTTTAATTTTTAAAACATTATTAAATAATGTAAGTGTGTTCTAAATATCTGTTACCTTTTCTCATTCCTAGGAGGTTGGCTGGCAGTCAAAACAGTAGATTTTGAGGACTCAGCTGCCTTCTCCCCTCCCCTATACTCTCCTCCTTTCCTTTAGGAAGTCATCTACATTTGACAAGCCCCACCACGCATGCCTGACTGTTTCTCAGCTTTGCCCTGTCACCATTCTCTCTCATGGCTCACCTGAACATCATTTAACCCTTGTCCTTTGATGGTTGGATGTGGCTGTTAGCCTTTCACGGTGCCGAATTCACTAGCCTCTCTGGCACTGAGAGCTCATTACAACTAGCATTAATATTGAAAGAACCTGTGCTTTTCACTTCTGCCTCCCCTGACAGAACGTTGTCCTCATTTGTATCCCCTTCCCTTGGAGCAACAATTGCTCCTGCTGTTGGCCATTGCCCATGTGGACTTTAAGCTGAGACTATGTAGCTGCACTACCTGCAGCTGCAGCCTAGTGTGTATCTATACCTAAAGCCTTTGCACTAGCCAGAGTCTGATGGCTCAGCTAATGGAAGCCTTACCTGCTTTGAGGGATCTCTGATTCACAACAGTTTTCAGAGAATTTCTAGTGTGTGATGCAGAAGAACAATTTACATGATAAAAACTGTTACACGGGAAAACGTACTCTTAGACGTTGGAAGATCACGTACATGTGCTTCTGGGTCTACATCACTGTGAATAGGACAAGAGCACACACCTAACAGACACTGTGTTTGAATTAAATGAGGCAACGCCTAAGAACCAAAGGTGAGTCACAGTACTGCATGTTAGTTGTTGATTAAAGACAGCAATTTAGTCTTCCTAATTTAAAAAGATACAGATTTTATGCTCAAACTGTTTCTCTTTCTTCAAAGTAAAATAGCATATTTTTTGTAAATATGTGTATAATTCATGTTTCTTCCACGTGTATACACTTGGTTTTCATTCTGTCATAGGCAAAATATTCTATAATTATATGTATTAAGGTTAGTTTGGGAAGCAGAGCGCATTTGAAACGGGCAGTTTCATTTCTGATGACAAGTTGTGTTGTTTAAATTTTGTGTCTACTCTTTACTACATGAAATGATATAACATCTGTCAAATCTCACCTTTTTGGATCTCTTCTTGATATTGTCAATGTAGGTAAAAAATTAGTCCTGGTGATGTGTTGGGCAAGGAGCAGTGGGCTTCCAGAAACTCTTCCTTGTGTGCTTCCTGTCACTTTTAGGAAAATCCAGTTTATTTAGCACAATATTCAATGTATTCTACGGGATTTCTCACCTGTATGAAAATTTCACATCCTCACTTAAGTTTGACAGAACTTCTCGTTTATGGAGACACCAGGTTTTCTATAGCCATGTCTCTCTGTGAAACTGTAGGCACTGCTTTACTCCAATTAACTTGGTCCTTACATTTTTCTCTGCCTCTATCATATAATTCATTCCCAAAGCCCTCCTGAGTTCTCTGACTGTACATAAATGGTCCCCTAAAGACTGACATTGAACATGCAGTGATGAATTACTTCTACATAGTTTTAGAAGTCATCTTAATAGCTACAACTTAATATTATTTTCTTCTAATAAATTCCAATTAATGAATTATACCTTTTCAGTGTTTCACTTTATAAAACTATCTGTCAGAGAGATGAACCAGATTGTGAAGCCATAGAAAGTCTACTAAAGTGAGAAAAGAATTATTTTTGTTGTTCAGGACTTTATGAGATTGATTTTTAGGATAAAGTTAAGAATCTGTTAACTTAAAAGGCTGCTAATGTGGTCCCCTTATTAAAGACTTTTCAGAAGATTTGCAAGTTTTGCAATTACGGCCCACTTATTAAACTGATACTATTGCTCAAAAATTAGGATATTAGTAATTTAGCTCACCAAAGAAAAATAGCAAGGCTAACATTACTCAAATAAGAATGGAAGGCATAAAATTCAATGTATTCTGCCCGAAGCAGATGTGGAAATATCTACATTTTGAAGCCAAGAAAATGCTTTTATCTATTACTACAAATGTGTTTTATGCTAGCAGCAATTTATATCCTATTGTCTTGGGAAAGTCATTAAGAAGAAAAAGGCATCAAGAAATAATGTGTCATAACAATCTACAATAACATTTTTATGTGTCAATAAAGGTGAATGTCAACACCTGCCACTATGAATGCAGAAAAATATCTTTAATATGAGATGTGTTTGCTTTTCCCCATGTATTTTACTGCTTATTATTTCAAATCAGTGGCTATCATGTTTTTACTTGACTGCTAACTTTTGGGCATATTTGTCTGCCTATAATAGGCACCACAGATAATTATATATGCTATCAATCAAGATGCCATTTCACCAATTATTTTGTGTAGAACATGATTATGTTCTACATTTGTCACTCTTTTCAGGAAATTGTGATTTGAATTGTAGAACAGGGAGTGGTGAAACACAGCATCGAATGTTCAGGAACACTTACAAAACAAATCCTAGTGATGGTGAATAGCAGATTTAAAGTTACATTTTCTTCTTGACACTGAAAATTACTTTTGTAATACCATACCTTTCATGCTTCAAGGAGACTTAAATTTTTGTTAGCATGTTTCAAATTTTATTGTCAAATAAAAATACTATGCATTTGTGATTCAACACAGATATACACACAAACAGACACACATGTACGTATTCATTGCGAATGATTAAACACCCCTCCTCCATTTATCATCGTATAATTAACATGTAATTTTGCGTAAGACTTAACATTCCACATTGATTCTTAAATATGAAATCCATATAATTAACTATCACATGCCTAAGAAGTCTAAGCAAAACGACCTCCCCACCTAGAAAGGATGAGTGAAAACTTTCTACAACATGCTCGGAAGTTGAAGCCTAGGGCAATCCTTGTGTCTTTATCTATTCTGTTTTTCATAAAATATGATTATGTCTTTATACACCAATCTCTGTTTCTATTCCTTCTTTGGTGGGAGCCTCTACTTTGTCTCTGCTCCATGTTTACAGTCTAGAGTCCTGCGCCTTGGCTCTCAAGATTTAGCAGTAATCCTCTGGATTGGCAATACTGAATGTTCCTTTGAGACTTTGCTCCAAACCTCAGCATCACAAGTCAGTTCAGTGTCAGTCCTTTTCTCTTACTTTGATTGTTTGTCACCTCAGATATTTTGTAAAGAATACAGGAAACGTGATTCATTATATTGCATTGCCTGCCTTATAATAAACACAGTCAATGCTTTTTTTTCCAGTCAAAACTGCATTTGACTTCAATTCAGAGATTTAGAAATCAGTTTAGGGGCACAGTCATTCACCCCAAACCTAACCATAGGAAAGAAGGCTCAGAAAACTCAAGAGGAATAAGATGGCGATGCACAATGGCTTAGGAACATGAACTCAGACTGATTCTAAAAATAATGTTCTTCACATTTATAGTGTGTAGGAGGGAAAGTGGATTGCGACACATGAATGTACAGGTTCATATTTGTCTATTTTATTCTACTACTTTTGAACATATATGGACATGAATACAGAAGCTTATTAACATTCAAACATTTATTTCTAGGGCGATGAGACTGTGATTAGCTTCATCTTGCCTGAAATGCTTTCAAGTTGTGTAAAATTAAGAAATGCTTTTAATTTCTCTAAGGGGCAGAATTTGCTAACAAACTCAGGATAATTACAGTAATACTGGAAGTCTCGTTTCTGAGTATGAACTGAGATCACAAATAAAAATACATTAATATAAACCTCAGTAAAATTGTAATGACGATTTCTATGGGTTCCTAACTAATTAAATATCTATAAAATTAAATGATATTGTCTACATTTTAAATAATAAATGATTATATTAACATTAGTATGGAGAAAATCCAAGTCAATACTTGCAATTAATTATTTTTCCTTTTTATTTATTTAATTATTTATTAAAAATTTCCATCTCCTCTCATTTCCCTCCCACTTCTCCCCTCTCCCTCCCCCTTGCCCTCCATCTCCAGTCCTAAGAGAAGTCAGGGTACCCTGCCCTGTGGGAAGTCCAAGGCCCTCCACGCTCCATCCAAGTCTAGGAAGGTGAGCATCCAAACAGGCTAGGCTCCCCAAAAGCCAGTGCATGCAGTAGAATCAAATTCCAGTGCCATTATCATTTGCTTCTCAGTCAGGGCACATTCAGAGAGTCCAGTTTGATCACATGCTCGTTCAGTCCCAGTCCAGCTGGCCTTGGTGAGCTCCATTTAAATAAGTAAAAATAAACCAAAAACATGGTTTTATCACTGGACACTTCCAAATTTTAACCTAATTACAGGAGTGTGTGTGTGAGAGAGAGGAAACTTTTTTTGTATATGATTCATCCTAAAAAAAGAAAAACAATATCTTAAAAGTATCTTGTCAGAATTAGTGAAGGGCATATCCGTGTTTCGGTCACAGTATGAATATAGACTTTAGTTCAGCATCAAGAGTGTGCTTTCTATATTAAAATGTGATTTGTAGTCTAATCTCTGAAGACTAATGACCACAGAGAAGATGTCTAAGGAGGAAATTGCTATGGATTACTTTTGATTTGTTTGGACTTAAGTAACAGACGTCATCAGATTCTTTTGTTTCTTCAACTACTGCCCATTTCATTTTTAGCAGCTATGCTAAAAGTTCATTGACAATTGCAAGTTTAGTATAAATAAAATATACTAAAATAATAGAAAGAAACCAACTTTCAATGTACTCTGTGTGAGAATATTGCTGAGGCTCTGCTTTCTTTTTACCCTTTTGTGAAATGCATGATGCCAGTCTATTTTTCACTTTGATTTTTATTTCTGGAAAGATCAGCAGAATGTTTCCCTAGAAGTGAGCTTTTGATACTTATTCTTTTCCAAAACAGCAACACAAACACTGCCAAGGTATCCCACAGTGTAGATATCAGCAAAGCTCTTAATATAATCAAATTCAGGCATTTTATCCCTAAATTCTGACACTAGGCATCACATTCTTTTAATTTTGTCCAAAAACTATGCTGCAAATGAATATGAGTGTTCTTTATTTGTGAAAAAAAATAATTAAGCTCATCACTGAAATCTTGCATTTTAGAAAGACCTTAAAGAAACCACCAGCTACACAAAATAGCTGTGGCATTATTTAAAGGCTGGTTGCGATTGTAGCTCTTCTCAGAGTGAAATGAGTTTCTACAGTGTCTAAAATTACTTTTTCTGTGACTGTGTACAAGCTCACTTATGACAATATTTGATTTTGTGGATCAGATGCACTTGACAGTGGCAGATGTTTCTCAACAAGCTGAAGAAGAAGAAGAAAGAAATCTTCAAATTGCTCAACTTATAAATTTGTATCTCTATATCATTTGATCCTGTCTTAAAATGTAGGTCAAAATGACCTTCCAGAACAACAGGACCTATGAATGCTATAGAGATAAAAGATCATATGACTTCCATTTCATGTGACCTTTAAAAAATATATTTTGTAACAGTCTCTAGTTTAAACTGAGCACTTTCAGTGTTCAAGTTTTGATATATGTGATAAGCACATGCAATCGACACTGACATCTGCTTACCAACCCTGGACACCTTGAAAATGCGTGAACTGATGCATGAAGGAGAGTAGAAGAGGGAGCGTAGAAATTAGGACCTGTGTTATCGCTATTGTAATGTTTGTAACTTTAATGGCTTTATTTTTGAAATTTATTAACTAAATATTGGTCTTTGAAAATATATCCAGAAAAAAAACTTATTTTTACTTTATTAAAAATATTTTACATAAAATAAACTTGTAAATATCTTTGCTAAAAAATTCTTGGCGTTTTAATGAACCTCCTGGGAGTTGCAATTCCTTTGCGTGCTGTAAAATATGTATTGGGATGTATCAGTGCACATGGTTTCTTATATCTATCACTGTATCACATCTCAACAACACAAATGGGCCTGGAGTTTCAAGCCATAGAATCGTCATCTAGCCTGTTCAGTGAAGGAATATGAAACAAAATTTTTAATTTTGAGCCTACATTATTATTGCAAAGTATCTAATTTTGAGATAGCTAAAAAATAAAGACCATCAGAACATGCAGTATTCACTGTGTACTGAGTCATATTAAAGCATCTAAATTTCAGAACTTCAAGAACTCAAGGGGAGTGTGAAAAAAAAATACTGCTCTTGTATCCTGGTAAATACCATAAAAATTCAAAAATCAAATTAGAACACCATGTGAAAAATCATTAAGGAAAATTTTAAAGGAACTAGTCATTGAAAAAAGGTTATATTAGCTATACTGTTTTGAACAGAGCAGAATTTAAAGTTTGGAAAATCCAACACTTTCTTCTGGCTTTTCTATACATCTCGGCTCAAACTCATATATCCCTACATAGACAATAAAAATCAAAAATCAAAATTAATTAGTGAACAAAGAAAAAAGTATGATACTCATAACAACTAGATAATTAAATGAAGGGATTAAAGCCAAGAAATCAAGGGAGTATAGCAAAATGACACTTGAATAAAAAGAAGGCAAAATAATTGGAAAAAGGCAGATTCATAGTGTGTAATAGTGTAACAACTGGATGACTACATATAAAAACAGTAAATATAGAGTTCTATTTTGTATCTTTCAAAATACCATTACTCATTTTGGTGATAGAATAAATTTAATTTTGAAGCTATAAATGTGAATGACAATAGTTGAGAAAATCTAGGTAGTCCTATGCTGAGGAAATAAATGTTATAAGTTGGAACACCAAAGCAACAATTCCTAAATTATGTAATAAGGTGAATTTCATTAGTCTAAGATAATCTTTTCTGTGAAACACACTATAAGAGGATGAAAAGAAGTACTGATTTTTGGGAGAAAAATCTTTTAAACAAAGACTTTTGGGTAAGAGTGATATAGAAGGGTAAGATGTGGTCCTACTTTTAGCTTTAGAGGAACTCCATCTTAATTTTCTTACTGACTTGATTAGTCATTTTCTTACCAGCAGATCATAATGGTTCCTTTTACCTATATCCAACAGTTTCCAAAATTGATGGCTCTCTTTGTGTTTCTTTCTGAAAATCAATATATTTATTAATTGTTTGAGAATTTACACATGCATACAATATATTGTGATCACATTTATTCACGCCTCCTTTCACTCTCTTTTTCAATTTTTACCTTCTCAAATCTGTGTCTACATCTATATTTATACATACACACTGAGTCCAGTGTGTGCTGTCCATAAATCCATGAGGTTAGGTCATATAGAGGAAGGTGACTTGACCTGTCATGGGCCACAATATTAACAAAAACTGATGTACCCTTCCTCAGAAATCACCAACAATCTGCAAGCAATTCCTCAGCTAAGAATGTGTCTAACACATAAGCTCTTTTCTTCTCCACTGAGGTGTTTCCCGAGTCTCAGGAGGAAGAGATGTGATGTGCATGCCTGTTTAAGACTGAGTACTCTGTAATCTCTTGCTATCTGCATAGGCCAATTGTCATTTTCTACATTACTGCTGTCTGCTGAATGAAAAACATTCTCCGATGGCATCTACATGTTTGGATGTGGCTACATGTCTGTCTGCAACAGTGTGTGTGGTGCCTGTGAATGATAGAAGTGTTTGTCAGATTTTCTGGAGCTGATGTTGTGAACCATCATGTAGGAAATGGAAAATGAACCTAAGTCTCAAGGAAAAGTAAGTGTTAGTAACTGGTGAACTGTCCTGTCACTTAAGCCCCCAAGTTTGATAGTTCTTAATTGAACATATGGTTAGCTATCAGCAACTGAACACTTTGTTAATTATCCAAGTCATTTTGAAACTCAAAAGTTTGTCTATCTGTTCAGGCAAGAATTTGGAAGCTATACAGCTGTTTATCATTATATATATAATATATATATTATATATAATATGTATTATATATAATATATATTACCTTCATCTTGTGAATATATATATTCACAAGAATGTATATGTATATATCCTTGTAAAACTAGAGAATTAGAGAATATTGTCGAATTCCAGTTATAAAATTGTGAAATGATGCATAGGAAATTTAAGTACATATCACTAGGTAAAAGAATCCAACTTTAAAGGCTGTTCACTACATGTTTGCAATGTTATGACATCAGGAAAAGAGAATACTAGAGAGATATCAAAAGATCAGTGGTGACTTGAGGCTAACACTTTGAAAGAAGTGACTAGGGATACACTGATGAGCTCTGTGCTGGTGAACTATTTTGTGAGATATTATATTGATAAATACTTGTAATCAAAATATTGCCCAACTCACAGACTGCATAACTTTAAGGATGTACCTTCATGCACACTGTAGACTCTAGATAAAAATCATAGGTAAAGATAAATACCAAATGTTTTAACACTTTGCACCTCCAGTGAAAAACACCGATAATAGGGACGGTTATTCATGGTGTGTGTGCAGGGAGATAGGAAACATCTGTTCTGTACCTTCAGGTTTTCTGTGAATCTACAATTGTTGCTAAAAGCAAAACCATCTAAAATTTCTCAGAATTCTTCAAAAATGCCACGAAATTCCAAGGTTATGTCTTACAAAGTTTCCTTGAGTATCTTCTAAAGAGGTCTTCTATTTATTAAACTGGCAGCCTTTATGTTCTCTTGTCTCATTCAAATTTACAACTCTTATTCCTTTTTTATTTTTGGCAGGATCCCTTAGGTTCCCAAACTTCACAGTTGAGACACAGTATCATGTGTTCACAGCCCCGTGGTTGAGGGAAGTGTTTCTGCTAGCTGATTTGCATTCCAAACAATTTTCAGTCCACGGCTACACCCAACAGCCTATTGTTGACTTGAGATAATTGATGCCAGGTTGGTTGCTAGCAATCAGATCATAGTAGGAATTTGTAACTAACTCCAGACTCCTTGTTTGTATAAAGCTGCTGTAGGAGTTCATCGCTGTGTTCACCCTAAGTACATTGGGCACAGTATGGTCTGGTGTTATGTTCTTTCTTGTCCACTTAAAGATTATATGAATGCTTAGTGGAGTCAGTAGGCCATGTTTCCTGGTGTCTGCCATCCCATCTGACTCTTCTATTCTTTCCTATATTTGTGTAATTTAATTCTGTAACAGGGAATTATTGCAGCATTAAGAAATTTCTGTTGGTGTTTTAAACTGATCTGGTAGATTCTGAGACAATGAATGAGTTATACAGAAAGTACTTTTGAGAATGTATTAAAATATTTACACTTACTGATTTTCTTCTAAACCAACATTTAAGGGATAGATGAATAAGAAAAGTAGATCACAGAGATATCTGATATAAGACATTACAAACAAACATAAAAGGCAAGGTCATCAATGCCAGACATGGCCTCTCTATTCCCAGAAGAGTGACCTAATCAGCCATGGGAGTGTAAACCCCATTTCACACCACTAAGTGAGAGTTCTCGATGGTATCAGTGTTGGTGAATGTATAATATGTAGGAGACAGACAAGGAAACTGTACACCATTCCCTATACCTCATGTCCACATGGAGTCTATAATAAGCAGTTCAATTAATATTATTACCTCAATTCTATGAATCATTGTACTGAATTATCAAAGTTGATAAAATGTATAAGTTTATAGTAGGTGAAATCTCAATGTAGTGAGTTACTAGGGTGTGGCACTGGTATCACAAGTGATACAAACTGGTTGAATTCAGTATAATTCTAGATATTTAATGAGATGATTGAACTGATTTGTGTTGTTAGACATTCTGTTAATATGGGGTAGTTTTGTTTAAAGAATTGTCCATTAGAAAACACACACACAAACCACTTATGTCTTCAATTTTATATTTTAATTTTAGTTTAAAATAATCTTTTCTCATTTTACATACCAATCCCAGTTCCCACTTCCTCCACTCATTGTGCTCCCTCCACCTTTCCCCTACCCCATCCTCCATCCACTTATAAGAGAGGGTAAGGCTTTCCATGGGGAGTCAATGTATGGCATATAACTTTGAGGCAGGACCAAGGACCTCCCACCCTTTATATTTAGATTGATCAAGGTATCCCTCCAAAGAGAATGGGCTTCAAAAGGTTGATTCAAGAACTAGAAATAAGTTCTGATCCCACTGTCTGTGATTCCATAGTCTGCCAAAGCCACACAATTGTCACTCATGTTCAGAGGGCCTAGTTTTGTTCTGTGCAAATTCCTCTGCTGTCAGTCCAGAATCAGAGAGCTCCCACTAGCTCAGGTCATGTGTTTCTGTGAGTATCCTCATCATGGTCTTGACCTCTTTGCTCAAATTATCTCTCCTCCCTCTCTTCAACTGGATTCTGGGACTCAGCACAGTGCTTAGCTGTGTGTGTATCTCTGCATCTGTTTCCATCAGTGACTGGATGAAGGTGGATGAAGGTTCTATGATGACAATTAGGTTAGTGATCAATATTAATACAGTATGTGTATATTGTTGCTATTCTCCCTGTGTTTATAGTTTGATGATAAAGCTGAGACAGAATGTGTTTCAAATAAATATCTGGAAACTTCAGGACCTTCTAAACAGTAAGGGATCTACATCAGTAAATCATGGTCTGGCACCTTGGGAATTGTTTCTAGACCATCAAAAATTAAGTACCAGTTTCACTTTTAATTTTATAATCAATATCCATCAGAAGCATTTCAGTTCCTAGCTCTGCTTTTATGACACAATCTCCATAAATCTTGTGCAGTACACCTGAACCTGAAGAAGTTTTTAGCAGTGTTCCCAAGGATTCTTTATTAAATTACACATATGGTGTTTGGGTACAACATTCTATTGTCACTAAGGAGCATTGCAGAAGGAAGGTGCAAAATTATTTCTTAGGCCAGATGTCAGTAATCCATGAAAAGTATTGGGCTATTGATATTAAAATTATAACTGTGGTGACTTGCGTTCCCTATTTGCCAGTAGATTCTGCTGCAAAATTCTATCCTTTTCCAACTGCATATTTGAATTCCCAGTATGTATCAGGAAAACCTTCTGTGTTGCCTTGTTAGAAACTATTATTCTTCCACATTTCTCTCCTGAGAATGTCTCCCTTCATGCTTCATGTAGCCTCAGGTCCCCATACAGTGCCAACTTTGATTTTCATAGCAGTGACATCTATTGCTTTTTAATTGGCTCTTTGGTGGAATACTTTCTCTTGCTTTTCACCGGACCTATTGTACACCTGAGTCATCAAACTGTATAATGTCCTATGACAGAGGTAGAAAGAGTCCATCAATCCTTTTATGTGGGAACATAATCTCATGAGTCAAGTCGATAAAACCTTGTGTTTTGATATATTCCACAGAATAATCAAACAGTACCCAGTATGACAGCTTAGTGCCATCTATTCTCAAAGACTAAATAATTCACTATCAAGATTAGGAAAAGAACACATTTCAATAAATGTTGTTGGGCTATGCACAGGATAACTCTACATCCTCTGATAATCTAGATTTAATTTCCTTATGAAGGTCAAAATCTACAGTGATTTCTCACTAATTCTTCCATAGACCTTGTGTCTTGCTAAACAATGATTAAATTGTAGTTTTTCAATAATTCCAAGATAGTGAAGTTCAAGTGAGAATAGACCTTAAATTTTGCTGTATATTTTCTGTGTCTGTCAAAACTCTCTGGATACTTAATTTATTAATATGTGAGATATCTCTTGACCACTCTAGATTTAAAAAAGCTATTAATGCCTAAAGATCACTTCTAAATGCAATGTGTGTATTACCCTCTATTTATGCATGATTTCTGAAAAGCAGATAAAATATTCCTTCCTCATAAAGTGCTTAATATAAGGACATATAAAGCATATTTGCCTAAGGTGCTACAGACATTTTACATCTGACAGAACTGCTGGGTTTATTCCTCTTACCATGTGCTCCAGACTAAGATCATCATTATTTTGGGCCTTTGCTTCAGAGAAGAAACATCACAAGGTCAATGAGATCATTATTCTCTCTTCTGCGCCACCAATGTTTATTTTTAATTTGAGATTGGTAAGTAAAGCTATAATAGGATTTTAATGACATGTTGGACACACTTCAGTGTCCAGAGATGTGGCATCATATTCAGGATTGTCATTATCTAGATTAATTATCAATACCAGACAGTGTCATTAGAGGAATGTGAACATGGGAGAGATTGTAAATGAAATTTTCTAAGTAGAAAGACCAGAGAAAAACAGCACTTGATATAGGATTAACTGAAAGTTTGTTTTTAATTCTTTGTGAAATATGCACATTTTTTACTATTGTGAATCTGACTGAAGTAATGCCAGGCTAAACCTAGTTTGTTCAAATTTTAAGGTCAGTTTATCCTCTTTAAGCACGAACAACATTTCTAGGCACCACAGTGTATGTACAGAAGAAAGAATGAACTCCTTTCATGTGTTTTTGAATTTCTCACGTACACACAAAGTGGTTGAAGTGTGGTGAAGGCAAGATTTTTGCATAATTGACAAAGCTCACTCGCAGCTTGGTTCACTTTTGACGTTTTTATTAAGCAACAAAAATAGAACATTTAAAGAGAAAAGGTTTTGTTCAGCTACACGGCATGCATGTACTTATTCTATAATACCTGAAAGCACACACCACACTTTTGTGCTTAATTATGCCTGTTTACTTTTAAATAGTTATATCAGCATGTGCATACCTATGGCATCTTTAAAATTTATAAAATATTGAGTTTTGGGTTTAAAAAACTTAGTAACTTGAAGAAAAATAGCTGTGAAGATTATTTCAGCATTTGGAGGCTGAACATGCCTATTTGATTTAGTGAAATCTAAGTGCATCAATTATTAAATACACTATTACTTTATGTACTCCATTGAAAGGAAAAACTATACCAAATCACAGCTTTTAATGCTGAACTATAGGGTAATGTATTCTCTTTGAAGACATTTTAAGTGGCAATTGTACTCAGCATCTGCGGTTTTAACAAGGTGTATAACTCAACTGAACAGGTGACATTGAGGGTGCCTATGACTAACTCTAATCACAGACTGTCATTGACAACTGTGTCAACTTTGTTGGCTGACTACAAGTGATCATAAAATGAATCTTGATTTTAGTGATGTTATAAATGAAAAAAAGACAAAATTTATACCTTGTTAAGCCAGGTATTTCAATTCCTAGTTTCTCCCACACTATCCTTTGTGTTGTTTTGAAATATAAAAGAATTGGATATTTGGATGCTTACAATACGTGTTTTAAAACTCTCACTACAATTTATGATTGTAAAGAACAATTAAAAACATTAATGATTTTTTTTACAAATTAAAAGAAGGTTGCTACAGAGCTCAAAATTTAATTTTAATTTTTCAATGATTTCAGAGAAAAGGCAAATGTTGCAATATTTAAAAAAGAAGTAAATAAATCTTTAAACAATGAACTGACAGTGTAAGTGTAAAACCCTAAACCAAACTCCATTGTTCCAGAATGACCATTATGACTAGGTTTAGGTTCAAGAAGATACGGAGAGTTTTGAATGGGTAAGTATTTGAATGGGATTTTAGCTACTTTTCAATTGATGTAATAAAACATCATGACCAAGGAATCCTATAAAATAAAGCAATAATTTGTGAACTGTGGTTTCAGAAGTTTGAAGCCCCTGATGGTGGAGTGAAGGAATAGCCAAGAGAGTTCACTTTTGATCTGAAAGCAAGAGCAAGAGAGAGAAAGGTAGAGGTACGGGGGACTGGAAATTCATGCACAATTAATAAAAATTCAGGGTCATAAATTGGAGTTCAACCTGAATATCCAAAAAGCAATAGAGTCAGCCACTGACTCTTACCTCAACCTCAGTCTGAAATGAGGATCCTACCTCCAGAAATCTCAGAAAGTTACTATGTGTCTGACAAATGTCTCTCTGCATCTTATGTTCCTCTCTAGGGCTGGGAGTTATAGGCATACACCAATGGAAATAAAAGTGTATGTTATTGTAGCTCTGAGATTAAAGTTGTGTGTTACCAGATCCTGGTCTATAAGACTGACTGGTGGGACTGTTTTACTCTCAGATCTTCAGATAGTCTTTATTTATTAAAAACCATTTGAAATGTCACTACAGGAAATGGTGGAGAATGAATTCAAAGTTCATTACCACCTCAGCACCACAATAGGACATACCTCTAGCAAAAGTCTATATTTCCCAGTCTGTCCGAAGAACTTCAAGAGCTGAGTACCAAGTATTCAAACATATGGGACTATGGGGAGAGGAATTTTCATTCAAAACACTAAAAGTGTCTTCCTTCAAGTAGCCCTAGGATACTACTGTTTTTACATAATGAGAGTAAACTGATTTTAATTAATGAAACGTATGGAACTCTCCACAAAAGTTAGGGGAAACTAAGGTAGAATAATCAATTCAATGAGAAAGAGTATGGAATGATCCCATGGATAAGATGGTATTTTTTCCAGAACTGTAGTTCAATATATCAGTCTTTCTACAATAAACGAAATGACCAACATTTGCGTATGCTTCAGTGGACGTCTTAGCAAGGGACTACTAGGGTAAGAAAATGTTCTCAAGGTTTCCTCAGAGATGCCATCAAAAGATGTCTCCCATTCAACTGCTCAGTTTTTAAAGAAGAAGACTACGGCGTGCTCACATAACACACTTCCCCTTAAGGCTCAGTGTTCTTCCCAGAGGGGTGGCTAGAATGAGCATAAGAGGATGAGGTGGTGGGCCAGCTTAAAGAAGTAGTTTTTACTAGGCACAATAGTTCAGCTGCTCCTGTCAACTCACTTGAATTGTCACCACATGCACACGATGTGGGCAAGCTTAAGCCCGACAAAATCCAAGTATGGAGAAGTCACAAATCCCATTGCTATTGATATTTAGTAGCTGATGAAGGTAATAGAATCAGTTCTCTTTAGTGAGTTGACCTCCTTTGTAGGTGTGTCACACTCCAGAGCAATCTCCACTTGCACAATTAGAGGCCAACACAAATTCATCTCAGTGGAAGAAAACAAAAGAAGATAATTCTAAGCTGGGTAAGTAAGAGTGGAGAGGGTGCATATTGGAGTTTAAATGTGATCAAAATGTAGTAGTGCATGGAAATTTCAAAAACCTAAACTTTTTTTTCTTTATTAAAAATTTCCACCTCCTCCGATCCCCCCACTTCCTTCCCTCTCCCTCCCCTCCTCTCCCCCTCCCTCTCCAGTCCTAAGAGCAATCAGGGTGCCCTGACTTGTGGGAAGTCCAAGGCCCTCCCCCCTCCATCCAGGTCTAGGAGGGCGTGCATCCAAACAGACTATGCTCCCAAAAAGCCAGTACATCCAGTAGAAAGCTAATGGAAGTCATCTGTTTCCTAAATGGTCTTGGTATTAAAGCAACTATTGAAGATTTGGTATTATGCCCATATGTTCATGTATCTTCTAGCTGTCACCAAAGAACCTTCCCCATGTAACAAATGATTATTAACACAGAAACTGGCAATTGGTCAATGTGCAGTGAACAAGAAACCATTGAGTGCCCAGCCTTAATAGGTACATCTATCATATCCTCTCCTTCTGAGATTTAGGAATCTTTGAGGAAGAGTTAATGGGACAACTGTAATTGTCTATCTAATAAAATAAAATAATCATAGAATAACAATGATAAAACAATATTTTCATATGCAACAGAAAATATGCACAATGAACAAATAGTGATTATGATAGACTACGCTAAATCTAAGAAAGCTAGAGCCAGACAAAATTCCCAGCATGGAGAGCAGAGATAGACATGACATCTCACTGTAGATGTAGGAACCGTAGAGAATTGCTAGCTACCTGGAGAGGGAGAAACAGTGTTCTTTAAGGTGTGTTTCCACGTGGTTTGACCATACTTCATTACACAGCCACATACTCCTGAGAACATGAGCAGCACAAACTGGACTGGAATAAACTTGGCCTGGTAGAGAAGGTATATGATCTAGCAGATAAAGCTTGCCTGAAAATGAGAGTGCAGGGTTATTCCACTAGAGGTCAGTCATTGTTAGTACACACCTCTAATCCCAGGATTTAGGAGATAGAGGTTGGTGGATCTCTATGAGTTCAAGGCCACCAATAATCCTCAATTGTTCCACACAATAGAAGCAGAAGAACATGGTCAGATTTTTTTTTATGAAACAAGAATTACCCTGATGGCCAAACCACACAAAGACATTACTAAGAAAAAGAACTAAAGACCAATCTCAATTATGAACATTGATGCAAAATTCCCAATAAAATACTGGCAAACCAAACTTAAGAACACATCAAAAAAATCATCGACCATGATCTTCATCTGAGAGATGCAGACATGGTTTAACATATGAAAATCTGTCAATATAATCCACCATATAAATAAGCTGAAAAATGATCATCTCTTTAGATGCTAAGAAAGCCTTCTACCAAGTACAACATCCCTTCATGATAAAGGTCTTGGAAAAAGCAGAGATATAAGGAACATACCTAAATATAATAAAGACAATATACATCAAGCCAAAAGCCAACATCAAACTAAGTGGAGAGGAGCTCAAAGTGATCCCACTGAAATCAGAAACAAAACAAGGTTGTCCTCTCTTTCCATATCTATCCAATATATAGAAATTGAGGTTCTAGCTAGAGAAATAAGATAACAAAAGGGGATACAAATCTGAAAAGAAAAGGCAAAACTCTCACAATTTGCTGATGATATGATAGTTTACATAATCAACCCCAAAAATTCTACCAAGGAACTTCTACAACTCATATAACACCTTCAGTAACATAGCAGGATACCGGATTAACTTGAAAAAATAAGTAGCCCTTCTTTCAGTAGATGATGAATGAACTGAGAAAGGAATCAGAGAAACATCACCCTTCACAACAGCCACAAATAACATAAAATATCTTGGAGTAACTCTAATCAAACAAGTAGAAAACCTGTATGACAGAAACTTTAAAACTTTTTAAGAAAGAAATTGAAGAAGACTCCAGAAAATGGAAAGATCTCTCATGATCTTGGGTAGGTAGAATTACTATAGTAAAAATGGCAACATTACCAAAAATATCTACAGATTCCATGCAATACCCATCAAAATCCCAGAAAAATTCTTCACAGACCTTGCAAAAACAATACTAATGTCATATGGAAAAATAAAAAACCCAGGATAGCCAAAACAATTCATGTAAAATATTCTGAAGGCATCACAATCCCTGACTTCAAACTCTACTCCAGAGCTACAGTACTGAAAACAGCCTGGTACTGGCATAAAAACAGACAAAAGGACCAATGAAACTGAACCCAAGGCCCGGATATCAATCCATTCACCTATGAACACCTGACTTTTGGCAAAGAAACAAGAAACATAAAATGGAAAAAAAAAACATATTCAACAAATTGTGCTGGCATAACTGGATATCAACATGTATAAGACTGAAAATAGATCCATAGATATCACCATGCACAAAAAAAATAACAAGTCAAAATTGATTAAAGACCTCAGCATAAAAGCAACTATACTGAACCTCATAAAAAAGAAAGTGGGAAGTACACTTGAACAGATTGGCACAGGATTTCACTTCCTAAATGTAACCCCAGTAGCACAGATACTGAGAGAAACAATTAATAAATGGGACCTCCTGAATGAGAAGCTTCTGTAAAACAAAGGACCCAGTCAAGGTGAAAACTGGAAGCCTATAGAAAGAGAAAAGATCTTCAATAACACCACATAGGACAGAGTTATAATCTTCAAAATATGCAAAGAACTGAACAAAAAAATTGGTCATCAAAAGAGCAAATGATCCAATAAAAAAATCGGATACAGACCTAAAAGGATAACTCTCAACAAAGAAACCTGAAATGACTGAAAGACACTTAAGGAAATGCTCAATATCCTTAGCCATCAGAGAAATACAAATCAAAACAACTCTGAGAATCTATCTTACACCTGCAAGAATGGCCAAGATCAAAAAAAAAAAAAAATCTAATGACAACCTATGCTGGAGAGGATGTGGGGTAACTGGAACACTCCTTCATTGCTGGTGAGAGTGTAAATTGGCACAGCAGCTCTGAAAATCAGTATGGTAATTTCTCAGAAAATTGGGAAACAACTTACCTCAAGACCCAGAAATACAACTTCTGCACCACAATGACATGTGCTCAGCGATGTTCATAGCATCATTGTTTGTCATAGTCAGAACCTGGAGTCAACCTAAATGCCCCTCAACTAAAGAATGGATAAGGAAAATCTCATTTCCACAGTAGAATACTACACTGCAGGAAAAAATAATAACACCTTGAAATTTGCAGGTAATGGATTGATCTAGAAAACATCCCATTGAGTGAGGTAACCCAGATCCAGAAAGACAAATATCATATGTACTCACTCATAAGTGGCTTTTAAAGGTAAAACAAAGAAAAACTCGTTTATAATTCTCAATCCCAGAGAACCTAGACAACAATGAAGACCCTGAGAGAGACATACATGGGTCTAATCTTTATGGAAAGTAGAGAAAGACAAGATCTCCTGAGTAAATTGGGAGCATGGGGACCATGAGAGAAGGTAAAGGGGGAGGAGGGAGTAATGGAGGGAAGCAGAGAAAAATACATAGATCAATAAAAACAATAAAAATAAAAAGACAAATGTGATAATACAGATATTTTGACATATTTAGAGAGTGAGTTATAATCATTTGATAAAATAAGCTGATTTAGGTAATAATGAGCATATCATAAAATTATGTCCACGTGTGCCATTAAACTCCAGGCCACTTTGTGAAGAATACCACTATTTGTAGTGTGTTTTCTTCTGTGTAAAGCATATGATGAAATGCTCTGAAAAATCCACTCTTGGAGTTCAGTGTTACAGATCACTGAATAAAGTGCCAAGAAAATTAAATGCGTTTCCAACTAGCAAAATGCTATAAGTGAATGTGAAGGCCTCTTGAGAGGCCATCAGTCAGTAAATGGCATCAGCTCAGCACAGTTTACCACCTCAGCCTTTTATAAGAAGGAATTATTGGGAAACACCAAGGTTAGGAAATGATACCTCTTCTCTGCTATAAGAGCAGACTTTTGTGTTTATGAGGCTGCCTCATTTAAGTTTCTTCTGAATAAAAGAGTTCTAAAATATACAGAAAAATTTATAGTAGATTTATTCTTTCTTCAAGGAACCTAGGACTCAGATACTCTGTGACCTTTTGAAATTGGTAAGATGAGTTTTAGCTCATAATTCTGAGAGCTTTGTAGATTTCAGATGACTTTGACAAATAACTCTGAATACAAAGGGGGAAATAAGGACTTGCATGTAAGTCCTATTTATGTCAAATAAAGTTAAGCACTTTATGTCTTCTATCCTGAGAATACTATTTTAATTCTTACTTTACAGATGAGAACTCAGAAGCAGAAAGACAACAAAAGGACATTAATGCATTAAAACTAAAAAGCTAGTAGGTGGTAGATCAGATAGTTAAACTTTACAGAGTTTTCCAAAGCCTGCGAAATGAACCTCTGCCACCCCCACAAGACACAATGGTCTATGTGGATCAAAGATCACTGTCAAAGGCATTAGAAAACCCAGATAGAATTCCAGTCTACATCAGCTATAAATGGTATGAGTCAGGCTTTCAGTTTGTCAAGTATTCTTTGATTGCCTACAATAAAGTGTTTTTGGGTTAGAAACGGCAATATACAGAACATTCTGTTAAATTCAAATTTCAGGAAAGGAATGATTTTCATATAAGTAGGGTCCATATATTTCAAAGAACATATTTACATTAAAATATGCTTATTATTTTCCTGAACTTTAAAACTTACTGACCATTTTATCTGCTAGACAAAGGGAACACAAAGCATCGAAAGCTGTTTTTTCTTTCCCTCAAGAATTTACAGTCATAGTTTAAAGGAGACAGATGAAACATTTTAGGGAAACCTTGCCCACTGAAGTGGGGTGGTGTGACTCCTAGAGTCTCCCCTCCCTCACCTCCCATCTTCTTCTCATTACAGATGCACTTTGCAAATCTAGTACACATGCCTTTTGTCAGTGGAAAGCAGGATAATGTCTATCTTCCATTGTCTACTTTGTTGATTAAAAAAACATGAAGAGATTCAAAGGGCGGTTCAAAGTGGATCTGTCAGAATTCCCTAGTAGTTTAAAATGATCAAAGATTACTCTGCAGAAAAAAAAATAATCATAAAATTCAGGAGGACAGAATGGGCCGGAGTCCAAAGCCAGCCTCAGTGGCTATCAGAAAGCATGTACTGTGCACAGAGGAATGTAAAGACCATTGTCTGTTTCTGAAACAACTTAAAAGCTCCTGGGAAAAGAACATTAATCAGAACACTAAACTAATGCTATAATACAAAATTCATTCTGTGTCATAAAATGCTCTTGTTCTTCTTAAATCTTTGTTGCTGTACTGGGATAAATGTATATGCCTGTTGGGATTAGGTTGTCCATACAGTCTCATAACATATTGGTTCCCAGATCTGTAGTCAATTGAAAGAGAATGCACATCATTCTCAAAATAGAATTTTAGACTCAAAAGAATAGAGATCACCACCCAAGGAGGAGAAATATTTAAAGGTTGTAGAAGATTTTGTTAAAAATATGTATTTTGTTCCCCAAGAATTATGAAAGCAGGTGGTTTTTAACAGCAAAAGAAAAATTGCTGATAAAATCTTACTTAAAGTCCTCCCTTGAAAATACAGATTCAAACTGTCCCCTTTGACAGCCGCTTCCCAAACCAGAACCAAACCAGGAACTGCTGGCAGAACTGTCTGGACTTCCACCGCTGTGAGAAGTCAATGATGGCAAAGGGAGGTGATGTCTCCCTGTGTGAGTGGTACCGATGTGTATACAAGTCCCTCTGCCCCGTATCATGGGTCTCAGCCTGGGATGACGGCAGAGCAGAAGGCGCCTTTTCTGGAAAGTTCTGACCTGGCTCCACCCACCTCTCCTCTGTTCGCTCTCCTCTCCCCGTATTAGAAAATCAAAAGCACATATTTTAGCGCAGAGAGTACCCAAATATCAGATTGGTTGAGTGAATATTGAAAACAAATGAAATTGCCATCAGAGCACAGAGAATAGCAAGGACATCTTTCATTAAGGCTCTGAGATATGAAGGGAAGTCTTCCAGATTCCTGATTTACTGAAGAATGAAGGTACTGTTACTGCTGGTTCCTCTGAATTATTCCCACAGCAAGTTCTGGGAGGAGAAACTTCGGACTGTATCCAACTTCTGCTGTTAGCGATTGCAACTCCTTGGTAAGCACTACTCTTTGATAAGTGATTCAGGCTCAACAAAAATACCAAGAAGATCTGCTCTTCTTCTCCATGCTAATGTCTTCCACTTCCATCCAGTGCCTCTGCTGGAAAAAGCTAAGAAAGAAGCTCCCTAAAAGAAAGTAAAGTAGCCTGCAAAATTTTAATTCAAGTATCATACATTTAAACACAGCAGGGGAGACTGATAGATGAAGGACAACAGCTACATAAACAGAAGAACATGCGTGTGGATGCACATGAAAGCTTCCTCACAGAGTGAGCAGCACAAAGAGTTGGGAGATAGAAAAACAGGTAGGTGAGCTCTTTTGTCTGCTTGTTTACGTATGGGACACCCCTCCTATATCTAAATTAAAACAAGGATACCGAATGCATAGAACCTAACAATACACAGGCAGAATCACTGGGACATTTAGAAATTTTGAAATATTCATGAAAAGGAGGGAGAATGAACAAGCAAGGTTTGGCTAGAAACTCATGAATCATATAACACTACCATGAAGATCTAAATTCTAGCATAATAATGGTAAAGAAATCTATAGAATCAAATAGATTTGTGAAAATATTTCTGTTAACTACAACTTTCCTCCACTCTGTGTCAAAAAAAAAAAAACACGAAAAAAAGCAACATAAGAGGGAAATATTTAAGTTTGGTTCATGGTTTCAGAGAATTTAGTTTACGTAGCTCACTCTACTATGTGTGCTGACAGGAGCTGAGGTAGTCACCATCCAAGAAGTAAACATCTGAATAGCAGAAGAACCTGGGTATAACACTCAAAATTAGGTCGCAAATGACTTACCACTGTCATCTAGAGCCCACACCCCCCAAATCCCAAAGGCTCCAGAAATGACACTGCAAGCTTATCACCAGTGCTCGACCATGTGAGATTCGAGGGGCATTTCATACTTGAGCCGTAACATGCTCTTTCTTATTTTCAGCATTTGCAACCACACATATTGATTAATTTATTTGTGACTTGTGATTAGCACTTTCTCCATTCATTTAAAGGAAAATAAACTAATTACCAATCAGGACTGCTATGGGGATTGAAGAAGAAAAACAGTTTTAAAGGGCCTAACAGAGCTGAGAACATTGTGAACCCACAAAACGGTAGTGTATATATTTCATGCTAATTTTTTTCTAAAGGGTACTAGTCCCTAATATATGGGTTTCCTTATATCAAATGAGTTGTAATATGGAAAGAGCATGGTATAGTTCCTGGAACAGGTATTAAATATTCCATTTTTTTCTTATTAAATAATACTGACTGTCATTATCATTATAGGTACAGTTATTCTTGGTGTTGTTATTTCAAGGCATCATTATTTTGCTTCAATTAAGAGTTTTAGGGTAATAAAATATGTTAAATATCTCTGAATAGTATTTTTCTTAACATTAGAGTGTGTGTGTGTGTGAGTGTGCGTGTGCATGTGTGTGTGTGTGTGTGTGTGTGTGTGTGTGTAAGATCTCAAACACATTACTCCCTCGTTATTTCTCCTCTATTTATTCTATCTGGAGCAATATGAGTATTTCACATTATTCATGGATCATGAAAATCTACAGGTAACTCGTTGCCAGTTTCACTTTTCTCTTTGCAGACATAAGAGCCAACTGCTGTGCTACCCAGAGCACCATTTGCATCAAAGTTGCTTCAGCGGCTTTCTCATTGTGTCTCTCCTGAGCCAATATCCTTGACTAGCTATGTGTTATCCTTTCAAACATATAGTTATATTGATGTTCATCAGGTTTAATCAAAAGCTAATTTTCAAGGCTATAAAGTAAAATTACTATGATATAATTGCAAGTGCTATTAATATTTCTGTGCTTAATGTCAGTGATTTTATTGCTACAAACCTAGCAATGAGAATAATGCTGACACTTGTACATGGATGGCGGTGAGTATCTGTCTGTGACATTTGCTTTATTTATCAATATATCATCACATGTGGCAGGTTTTGATGAAAAGAAAATAAGACATCTAAAAGGGTTTTTACCTTCTCTTGACTACATTTGTCTTCATTAGTGCATCTGTCATTAATGAAAGTATAGAACAGCATTCCTGGAAAATGGCATGTGTATTTTTCAGTATAGACATAAGTCTGGAGTTTGGAGACTGGATATTGGATTATACAAGCATTCAAGAGAATCCTTATTTCTTTGATTGTGCAATGTGTTTATGAAGTATAGACTAAGTACTTTCTTAAGATTTCATATAAAGAATTAAAGTTCACTTATGAACCAAGACACATACTTTCATGTCTCAAATTTTGACTTATAATATTAAAGGCAATAAAAATAGATCATAGAATATTTATGTAATTAGTTTCTTTTTAACTCAAAATTTCCTGCTTGAAACCTGGGAATTCCAGTGAGGGTGCAAAATGGTTCAATGGAGTTAAGTAAAAGAAAACCTACCTGTTAGTAGATTTAGTCCTACTTAAAAGAGGCCACAGAAAATTCAAGATAGATTTGAAAAATTTTAGAAAAACAAACAATTGATTTTTCTCTCTATTTGAAAACAGAATAAAAAGTGTTTCACTGAAGGGCTTAGTTGAGTTATTTTTTTATTCTTGGTTCTATTGCTGAAGGACAGAGGACATTTAAAAAATATGGTAGATTAATGAGAGCAGCAGAGTTACAAACTCTGCTGTCATTTCAAAAGAAGATTTTTTGGTTGAAGACAAAAGACTGTACTAACAGCTCTGAAGTAGAAAGGATCATTCCAGACAATTGGTTTCAGTGGCATGCGAACTTTTATTAGCTTTGAAAAAGGGTTATCCTATAAATAAATCCAGATCGGGGAAACATATAACAACATTTCAAAAGAACAATAGAAATGTTCTTAATCACATGGAAATAGAGGGATTAAAATGTATTTTTCCAACTTCTATATACTTCTGAAGTAGACACAGTATTCTTCCTAGGTGCTTTCGATAGAAGTTTGTGAACCATAACAAACCAGGAAAAACAATTCATTTTACAGTTAAAGATTTTGCTATCCCGTCAAACATATGTTGAGGCTTATCAGATATAATAATAATCTGTTTTATAGATGTGATATCATTCAGTTGGTGGACTGTTTATTGCCCAGTATACAGATCCCTGGGTCTGATGCTCATACATTACATCCCGACTGCTATTTCCCCTGTCTCCTCTCCTCCCAGTCCCTCTCCCTATTTCCTCTCTCCCTCAGATCCGCTCCTCCTCCATTTTGATGGTTGTAAAACCATTTTGCACTAACAACAGTGCAAACACAGATGAAGAGACTAAATAAACATGAAGCTACTTGGCCAAGATCACCTGGTAGAGTTAAACATTACTACAATCTTTGGAGTCTTTTTACTATATTCACCAGGAGTGAGTACTTTAGCTCTTTTATTTAATACAGTTGAATTTTCTTCCCTAATATAATTTCATCTTTGGGATTAAAACAAGAAATCTGGCTACAAAAACACAGAAAACATATACACAAAGTCCATTTACATTTGGGATCAAGCTCAGGACTTTTCATGTGTTAAGCAAGCTCTTTACCACAGTAATCTACATTCTCAGGAAATATTATCTGTAAATGGGCAAGTGTTCTGAGTATAAATAGTCAATGCTAAGCCTGCTGGCAGGAAGTGGCAACCACCCCTGCTTGGAAAGATTCCTGTGTTATCTGCATTGTATTAATTTGTAATTCGGCGTGTATGGGAGGTGACTGTCTTTTATCACTCTGAGCAATACTAATAGTCATTTCATTATGTTGGCAGTTTGAGTAGTAATCCCTGCAGCCCCCCCTTTCACCAACACTGCTATTTTGAATACTGAAGAAATATTTGGCAAGTGTAAAAGTTACTGAATTTACACATTTGATTGAAATTTCCCATTAAATGAGAACGTCTTATGTTCAAGATCACATGTCATTGGTGTAAACATACTACTTTACTATAAGTCAAACAAATTATTAAGAAAAGATGCTTATTTATAGAAATTTTAGAAAGGTTTCCTGAAATTTAAACATTTTACAAAACAGAATTCTAGTGACTTCAATTAAATAAATAAATAAAAAACCCTAGGAGGCCCAGTATTTCTTTCTTTTATTTTTATTAATTAATTAATTAATTAATTAATTTTAGTTTTACTTGGGAAAATATAAGCAAAAGTACTAGGGGGGATTAGTGTATTTTGGATTTTCTAAGGATTCAAAATATGTGTTTTAATAACTCAGGCAATTTTGAAACTGAATTAGGTAAGATGAGACCAGTTTCAATGTAGAAGTGAATTTAAAATGGCTTCATCTTTCTGTTAATAAACTTCAGCCCAAGTGCCTAGGAAGCCCTTAGCACAGATCCTACTTATTCATTTTGCATGGTTACTACTTTATTTTTAAAGTAATTTATATTTATAGACATTAAGAATCTTAAATGGTAAGTTTTAAATTTATTTTACAGTTTCCATTGTTTTGTATGCATGAATATGTAGTACATTTTTATGCTGATTACATGTCAATAAATATCTATGTGAAGGCTAGCGGTCAACATTGAATATCATTTCATAGATGGTTTGTATCTTGCTTTTGTTATGGTGGTTTATCTTTATGCCTGTATCTCACTAATCAGGCTAGTAAGATTGGCTAGTACAGTCTAGGAATTCTTCTGTCTCTGCCTTCCCAAATGTTAGCATTTTAAGCACACATCATTGTGCTCAATTTGTTTATTTAAATTTCGTTCTTCTATCTTATTTGTATAGGCATTTTGTCTGCATATATGTTTAAGCACAATGTGTACGTTCTGTGACCAGCAAAGTCAAAAGACAGTATTGGTTCTCATAGAATGGGAGTTATGGGTAATTGTTAATTACAGTGTAGGTGCTGGGAGATGAACATGGTTCTCTTCCAAGATAAACAAATGTTCTTAACCTCTGTCTGAGACATCTATTTAGCCTTACATCCAATTGATGTTAAAATGGAGTATGGGCTATCAAATTTAGTCATCCCATGATACCATGGCAAAAACTATGAAGTAATCAATCTCTGGTATGGGAGAATTGTTTGTATTCTGTCAATCATGTGATAAATAAATGCTGATTGGCCAGGCAGGAAATATAGACAGGGAAAATCAGACAGAAACTAGAAATGACATAATGAGAACAGAAGAATTCTGGGAAAGAGGAAGTTGATTCCTCCCACTCCTGCCCAGACCACCGAAGCAGCAGGATGTGATCTGCTCCACTGAAAAAAGTTACTGAGCCATATGGCTAACATAGATCAGAAAAATGGGTTAATTGAGATGTGAGAGTTAGCCAGTGAGAGGCTAGAGCTAATGAGCCAATCAGCTTATCATTTATGAAGACCTATGTGTGATTTTCTTTGGGGCTAAACAGTTGTGGGGTACTTGGCAGGACAAAAACTTCAGCAAAAAACAAGAAGGCCTGGCCCATTCATGTTACAAATCTCCTTAGATGTGTCTTTAAAATTCTTTACCTTTAGAGGTTAAATTCCTCAGATATCTTTTATTTTATGATTTTGTTGTATTTTCCTTGCAATGTGCATTATAATTACTATGTATTTAACCTTAACTCTTTTTTTCTCAATATTAATTTAAAAATATGTAGGGTCTTTCTTCTGTACTTGGGAAATACTTGAAATTTTATCAACCCACATGGGTCCAATAATCTAGTATATACAGTACAGACATTTGTTGAAGTGTATCAGAGATATTATACAATTTAGAAGCAATACACTAAAATATATGAAGTGATTCAATTCGGCTTATTTTCATTCATCCTCATCTGGAATTTGTGGTTAAAACACATAAAGATTCTGTAACATAGAATTCAAAATAAGTCAACTCAGGGTTAAAGTACATTGAACACCCACCATCTAATAATTAGGTGCTTTTTCTTCAAGGGCAGAAAATAATTATCATTGTTTCAAAGACAGTTATTTATCACATTTTAGAGCCTATATTGTGATTTGCATATATTTATAAGCCATGCCAGTTTTGATCATTTAGATTCTTATACCAAGCTCGTTACTGTGTGATTTGTAATAGGGCTCTTACCATGAATGATGAAGTACCTGCTACTCCTATTATCATTCCTCTGAGAGTACCTGCCATTGAAGCTGCTAAAGATCACATTATATGTAAGCTTCAGCTGTTGAAAAGGCCAGTGGAATGCTGGAAACTAAAAGGTCATACCTCATGTGATTCAGAGAATCCAAATAGTTCAGTTGTAGCTAATTAAGTTACCTCCCATCTTGTCAACTCTACATGCACATTGGAAATGATTAGGGAGTTAGATTTTCCACTCACAGAAAAGTCCCTTCTGCTCTGAGCACACTCTTAGCCAGATATCTGTCTTGAATGGAAGCTGTACTTAATCAGAATAAAGACTCTTCAAATCTCCTATTGTTCACTTGATACAGATTTCTAAGAAATTTCCTGCCGTGTGAGAAGATGATCCTCATGTAGTAATTGTGTCATCTCAGTTGTCTTCAAGTTCTGGCCCGTTCCTTAACCTGATTCTTCTGAAGAAAAGAAGTTCATCAGAAAATGTTAAAAGAAATGAGTGGTCATAATGTTCCACTAAAATCTATGTAAATTCCTGGCAGTTGGGAACTCAAGAGACATGAAGATGGTGGATCTACATCTAATGGAAGAGGAATGCTGTGACCTTGAATTTACATGCTGGTTAGTAATCATACTTCATGTGAACATGATTCAGATGTTGGGAGCAGTCACTGAAGAAAACAGTGCATTCCAGATTAAAAAACAAAAAACAAAAAAAAAAAACTGTAGGCGGTGTAATAACCAGGCTGGCTTAATATGAAACAGCAAATTTTAATGAAGGAATAGCTTACAACACCAGAGATCCAGCGATGAGCAGGAGATACAAAACCAGAGAGAGCAGCGAGCTCAAGCTCACCAGATTTATATGTAAACATTAGCCCGAGGCAAATGTCCTCTAAGGGGCTGGACTATCCCTACATTTCCCCCTTTTGTCTAAATAAGACAGAACTAAAACAAATAAAACTATATACAATAATAACAAATAATAAATATAACAAACAATATTGAGAACAAAAGTTTTGCTAAACATTTTATCTCAAGGAGTCTAAATAAGGTAGAGAGTAACTGGGCACCACTCTGTTGTGTTAGGAGAAGCGGGCCCGCTTCCTGCCACCCGGCTAGCTTTACCTGAAATAATTACAAGGAAACTGTATTCATTTAAACACTGCTTGACCCATTAGTTCCAGCCTCTTATTGGCTAGCTCTTACATATTGATCTAACCCATTTCTAATAATCTGTGTAGCCCACGAGGTGGCTTACCAGGGAAGATCTTAACCTGCATCTGTCTCAGAGATGAGAATCATGGCGACTCACTGACTCAGCTTCTTTCTCCCAGAATTTTGTTCTGTTTACTCCACCCACCTAAGGGTTGGCCTATCAAATGGGCCTAGGCAGTTTCTTTATTAATTAACCAATGAAAGCAACAAAAAAACATTGAAGTTTCTAATAATCAATGCAGTTGTTTTTAGAAAAGGAACTACAAAGACACTGGCATGTACTTTTACATCTAAAGAGTACAGATGGTTGGATTCTATGAAGAACAAAGGGACTATGATATTGGAAGATGTGTAACTTTGTGAAGTTCCTCACTAACTGAACTCAAACACACTTCTCTACCTGAGGGTCTTTATGTTCTGTTGCCTGGAGTAGACACTAGGCTAAAAATGCTAATCACTTATTTTATGGAAACCATATAAATACATTTCTTTCACTATTTTTTGCATTAAATGGATGACTATAGTAAGGAACAAATATGATGGTTGAAAATTTTCAGATTGTACAAAATAGCTTTCCAAAGTACTGTGTTTTTGCCAGTTTGAAATTGTTTAATCATAGTTTTGACTCTTTTCCAGTAAGTGAGTAAAGCATGGTGAAAATCTGGAGTTGAAATTCATTATAGATGAAAGAAAGAAACAAGGATTTGCAAAACCTCTCAGCAATAGTAAAAGTCAACAGTGAAAATGTCCGTGGACTCCATAGAGCAGCAGCAGATAGTACATTAGGGTATGAACTGGCTTTCCTTATTAAATGCTCCCCTTCATTTTTGCAAAGCAATTATTAATAAGAAATGCCCTTAATGTTCTTAAACAAACTTGTTCATTTTGCTTTAGGCAGCAAATGTCATTTAAATATTTATAAAAAACACCTGTGACCAACTTATATGGGTAGATAGATATTCAGACTGCTGATGAGGGTGGATAGTAGAAACCATAAAAATGACATGCATTTGCTTTCATTTGTTCATGGAAATGTTCTAGGTTATATGTCATCTTCATATTTGTGTTTGTTTATCTCTCTGTATGGGAGTTGTAAACTCCTAAAAAAATCACATCCTTCTGTCTTTGTATAGAGTCCTACTTTTAATCTGGAACTCATCAGTTCAGCAGATTCAGCTGGATCGTAGACACATTCAACACTTCAGGATTTTTCTTGAGTGCTGAGGATCAAATCAGGTTCCTCTTGTATGCACAGCACTGGGCCAAACAATCTAGCTTTTCGATCCCTTGAAACTTTTTCAAACAGGACATGCTTCATAAGTTTTAGTTATTGGATTTATTTTTATGTTTAAAGCACCAGTGTTCACCACATTTCTTAGACTAGGTCAAGTATGCCTATTAATCCTCTTATGCAATCTTTAAAACTTCTGTTCAAATACATTTGCTGCAATTTTTTCTTTGTTGTTATTCCAACTTTTAGACCAGGCTTCTGCTTTTAGTTCTTGACCTCTTTATCACTAAGAAATTTAGTATTCTCTTCTTTCTGCTCCATTGTCCTATATTAAGATGTTAAAAAGAGGCAGCACTTACTTCTCAAATATAAGAAATAATAAAAATGAATCATGAACTTTCTTTGTAAATATTGCTGTTAATCTTTTTAAGGTATGAAAGTTTTAACATGGGTAATAAAGTAAATTGATATCACATCATTTAGGAAAGATAGTTAAAAGCACAATTAAGTAGACTGTTCTATTGAGCCATAATAATAAATGCCAAAAATACACTGGAATATTTAAATTGAGTTAAGTATATGGAGAATAGCTTTTAGAGATGCAGAATTTAGAGGTGGTGATTATGACATCTAGGAGAAAGGAAAATCATCTCATTCTGTCATGTTGGTATTTATAATTTATATTCTGTGTCAAAACGCAGAGTACGAACCTAAAAATTAACTAAGTAGAAAAGGCATAGATCAAAGAATGGGAGGTATCAAATCAAAAAAGAAGGAGAAATAAGCAGTCTTAGAAGATTCCTGAGGTTTTGATTGAGTATTGATCTGTCCAGTCATGATGCTGAGCTATCTGTCACTGGGGAAAGAACCACTCGGAAGCAGGTGCAACAAATTCCAGAGCTATCACTTGAACACTTTACTCTAGGCAGTCGAGGTTTGAAGACCTCAGAATCTAAAGGACATTATCAGTAAGGATTTTATTGTTTTTACCTTAGTAAACAAAATGCTTCTTGATATGTCCTAAACTACATTTTATTCTAAAGGGAAAAAGACTTAAAAATATCCAACTGATTGGACATAGCATATATCTAGATTGAAGAACAGGAATATTTAAGAATATGATGAAGTTAAACATCTGTTAATATAATATTCAATAACATCTTTATTTACTCAAAACACAAATACTGAAGAATAAGCTTCTCATATCTAAAAATTTGATCACTAAAAGATATCACCAGAAGTTTTTTTTTGAAAAAATTAGTAAGTAAATTAAGCATTATTGTAAGTTCTAAAGTTAATATACAAAATCAGATATCATATACAATATTAATTCACAATTGCATGCCAAAATAACATTATAATCTAATAAAACATCAGATATATGAAATATAGTTTAGAAAACTCCTTTAGAAAAATGAAGATCTGTGTGCAGAAATTAACAAGTATTGCTAGATGAGATCAGCAAAATTTGGGAGTGAGTTACTGAGCACCACTATGCAATAACACTTTTATTAACATAATTCCAAACTGGTGTGGTATTGTTTTGTGATTTTTGCCTTTAAAAAACAGATATTGTATTGATAACCTGTCGTTTTAATCCTAATGTTGATCTAGGAAATCTCATGTGATCAGTGCAGGTATGCGACCACCTTTGCAGAGATCCTAATTAGAATTTGAATACTGGTTCTTCTGCTCTCTAAAATAGTCTCCCTTCAATCTCAACCCAAAGTTATGTACCAAACTATATTTGTCTACCGCCCACAGGCACATGAACACTGGATAACTTCATACTGTTCATGGAACAAAAGCTTCAACACTTGTAATTACTCAAAAGAAAATTCTTTTCTTTGACTTGTATTATTTTCTGCCCACTCAGCCTTAGTTAGGTAGCACAGAGGATTTTTAACTTGTACAAAGTTTTATGTAACTAGTGAGCACTCAAATCTACCACCCTTTTATCAGATTTCATTGCTTTTTTTTTTCTCAAGAATTTAACTCCCGCCGGGCGATGGTGGCGCACGCCTTTAATCCCAGCACTCGGGAGGCAGAGGCAGGCGGATCTCTGTGAGTTTGAGACCAGCCTGGTCTACAGAGCTAGTTCCAGGACAGGCTCCAAAGCCACAGAGAAACCCTGTCTCGAAAAAGCAAAGCAAAAAAAAAAAAAAAGAATTTAACTCCCATCTGCTACCCCCTGCAGCTTCATTCATCTCTTTGGTTTTCTAGAATATGGGAATATAAATATTTTTGAGCCCAGCTTTTATTGTTTGCCTTTCCCTTTGTAAATGTTACCTGCCATTCAAAAATGCTTAGAGCAAAGTGGATCTTCACAGTGAATACTTACTTCATCAGGATGAATGTTATTTAAATTATTTCATGAGTTCTCTTTAAAGCAATGTCTCTTCCTCCTCTCTGGTATAAAATGTCTGCATCATCCTTCTTTGGGAAGCAACAGATCACACCACATATGATAGGAATCTTGAATCTTGATATACTTTCCCCCATCCCCTGGGAACCAGGAATCTAACAATTACCCACACACATATTGAGATTTTGAAAACTTTCCATCTCCCTGAATCTTTGTGGATGTTCTCCAGATAGAACTCAGTTATTGAAATTGGGGCAAGATAACCCTTAACTGGTTGACTCAGTTTCTGATGTTTTGACTCAGTCTCTGGGAAGGGATCAAAGTAACCCTCAAATGTTTCCTCTTACCTCACCTGATCTGGCAACTGCCCTCTGGTCCTGGCTCGGACCAATTATTATTCATAGCCCTTTGAATAAGCCAATACTAATAGTTGGAAAACAACCTCCAGAATCCCCTCTTGTTTCTATGGCTTTTTGCTTTAAAAGTAGCCTGTACCAGCTATTTGGGGTCCTTACTGGAATGGTGAGTGACCCTATCATGACAGAATTAAAATCCTCATGCTTTTACATCAATGGTGGTGTGAAGGTGGTCTCTTGGGGTGACACCTCCTTGGTGATTGGACTTCAGGGTTCAATAAAGACCACACAGAGATCTCAAATTATGAATACATACATGCTGCTCAAGAGTCAGACAGTGAATCAAAACATCCAGGAAACAAAGGAGTCTCAGGAGATGTTAGAAACTTATAGAGACTCAGAGTATAGCATGATGCACAAGTTCCTTTTGCAAGGTTGCATAAAACATGAATAAGTCAGCAGTTACTGTGTAGTGAGGATTATGTCCTAAATCTGTGTGTACATTTAACAAACAACTCTAGCAATTTGACTCTCATGAGCCATCCCTCATAATATGATGTGGTATTTTATGATTCAACTGCACTTGAGTCACCCACAATCCTATACATAGTACCAATAAACTGATTATTTTGCCATGCAAGTCTGGGTTGGCATCTGTTTTCCATGACTCTCTGGAATGTATAGATGACCTGAGGAAAAGTCACCCAACACTTAGGTGAGGCAGAAATGGTAGGCTGCTGATCAGTGAGTAAAACAAAGTTGTAAAGAAGAAAAGACTTTTAAATATCTGTTGTAAAATATATTACTATAAAATACTATAGTACTAATCTAGGGAAGAAAAATAATTAAAATCTTAGTTTATAATTGATTGCATTCTTTGTATATGTTCACATTTGCCTAAACCTCCCTCAGTCTGCAACATATTCATTTGCTTTCTATAATTTTTTTTCCTGCATTGCATTCATCCCCAGCAATCAAATGTAACTGATGCCATATTTATAAACTGGGGAATGCTGGGAGTGGAAGAGTTGATCTTCCCCAAAGAAGAACACACTGTTGGTTAACACATACCAAATGGTTAGCTCAGAAAACATACATAGATGTGACATTGCATGGACTAAAATGTTTTAGATAGTAATATGCATACATAATTTATAATCAGTGGAAAAATTAGCCATTAATTTGAAGGAGAGTCAGAAAGGTTTGAAGAGAGGAAAGGGAAAGAAGAAGTTCTGAAGAAATATTATAATCTCAACTATAATATTATAAAAGAGCAGGGGAAATGTAAAAAATTAATTGTTGAAAATGAGATATTATGAATGCTAATATCTCAGATCAATGAAAGTGGAGATTTTCCTACATGCAGTTAACTTCACAGAGGCTTGTTAAACTTTTTGCATTCCCTTCAGTCACACTCATTTGAGGTTGCTCTTTTCTGTACAGCATCAGCATAACTACTGTTCCACTCAGAGATAAACATCATATAGTCACACCTGTTCTATTACAAAGTCAGTTATTGACACATAGAACAACCGCAGTGTACCAGTGTTTGCCAATTTCTGTCAACAGGCACCTTGTCTCTCGCTAGCAACAAAAGAATTCCCAAACAAAAGGATGCTTCTTTGGTGCCTCTTGGATAAGACATTTTCTTAGGCAGATATTCTCAAATGTTCTTTAAGGGAAAGAGCAGAAGTGATATAGGGATTTATGATCCTCTAGTCAGAATAATAGAAGAGAGAAACTCCTCTTCTAGTTATATTAACTCATTGAGAGTGGAGTTTTGCCCTTAAAGAAAGGTGATAGTGCAAAAAAAAAAAAAAAATGTCAAGGATGGCCTCTTTTTCCAAGGGATGAATTTTGCCCTTTCATTCATCCAGTGTAGCTGGAACTTTAAAACTCTTATAAAGAGGATTTATTCACCAAACAAAAATAGGAATGAAGTCCTGGGAATTTAATCATTCCTACAATAAAATTCCTCTTTTATTAAATATAAATAGGTATAGCTAGTTATGTTAGCAATTTTATGGCACTTAAATACCAATAATTATTCAAACAGATTTATTGAAGTTTAATGGCAGTGTAATAATAATGTCGGTATGTTTTATATGCAATAGTTGTTACACCTCATTAAACAGGTTGCTAAATGATCCATTGCTGTTCAATTAACATGAAATGACTGTGTTATTAAATCTTAAACTGTAAATTAAATCCTGATTTAAGACACTTAATTTTAAAGTGTGATTGAAAACTTCTTTGGGCGTGAGCCTCCAGGGTCCCTTTTATTTCTCCAAGTTCCTTCCTGCCTTGCTCATTGCCCACAGTATACATACATTTCAAACTAAAAATGTGCTTTGCTGGATTTGTGTGGCTGAACTTTTTCTTAATGGAGAAATGTGTCTTTATAGTAGCTGGGCACATTTTGAGAAGAGATTTTTATTTTAGATCCACTTTTTTATTGATGTAAAATTGGTGGGTATTTCTTTAGTTTTTAGGGAAAAAAGGCCGTAGAGCCAGTCACTCATACTAGCACATGCAAACTTTTCATGTTTGGCAACCTTCACTAAATTAATTCATAGCTAAAAATTCATCTATGTTTCAACATAGAGAATCACTGGACAAGCAGTTAGTTCCCTTTAGCCTTCACTGAACCAACTGACTAAAAAAATAAAAACATGATGTTAACTGAGAAGCAATCATTAATATTCTTAGGAAACACAGAACCCTGTCAATCTTTACATGTATTCACAAGTATACAGACTGTATCTGTTCTGGAAAATACAGTAGATTATTTTTGTGTGTGTTATAAGCCACCAAAAGTCTATAGAATGTAGATTTTTTTCCAGACATTATAACATGATACATCTTTCTTCATGCTTTTAATAGAATTTTAGTATTCAAATTATATTGCTAATTCTGGAATTTGTATTCTGTGCTATTATTTTTTTATTACCCACACATGATAGCTTTCAACAATGTTTTAACTTCCTGTACTCCAAGCTATTCTTATTGGAGTAATTACATTTATACTTTGAAACAATTTTAAAATCTTGACCTAATAAGATTGAACTATTTTTCTTCAATTATTTAGATAATATTTGCAATGCTAAGTGATACATACCTATGATTAGAATATTTACATAGTCAATAATCTACTAGACTTAGATATAAACTATCATCATCCTCTTTATTTGCAAATTGAAAAAAAATACAGGTCATTACAGAGTAATAAGTATAAGCTTTTGTAGGCCAGCCCAATTGAATCGTACTTTCTGACAACTGTGGAAACATCAAAGAGAATATTTGCCCTTCGTTGTTACTTTCTTGAGAGTACTTGCAAACATGTCTTCAAAGAAATTTCCTTGTCTCTAAGGAGAATTCAGCATACCCTCTTTAGAATATCCACTTCTTGCCAATGCTATCCAAACAATTCTTGCTTATATTTTACAGCTTTAGTCATTTTCTGGGAGGAATTGGCTTATTCCTCTTTGCAACTTACTGCTTTCAGAAAGCTCCAGGGCTCTGGTGAGTCTTATGTATTTCCATGGCTGACTTTCCCTAACTAGATATCACGAATTTGAGAGACAATTTCTTCACTGAGTCATCATTTCAAGTAAAGAAAAGGTACATATTTTTATTAAAGAAATTAATCTGTCATAGTACATATCCACATACACAGGTTAATTTTATTCTCTTCTGTCTGCAGAATCATGTT
>NC_022009.1:30023219-30036419 GCF_000317375.1 Microtus ochrogaster | reverse complement strand
GATAGATATTCCATTCATCCACATATATAATATATTTATGTTTTTATAGTTAATTTTTAATATGGAAAGTTTAAAATTCACATAAAAAACTAAAATATTAAAAGCATAGAAGTTAAAAAATCATTACAAAGGAACACATGCATAATGAAAACACAAAATTATAAAAATTCTAGAAAATATACTTATGAGAAATTCTGGATTACCTTAAGTGTGATGAGATTTAACTATGCAATAACCAAGAAATGATTCAAAAAACAGTTCGTTTACTTGACTTAGTAAAAATTAAAGGTCTGCTTTCTCTCACTCTCTGTCATCTCTCTATGTCTCTCTCAACAAAGCTAAGTGTTAAGAAAATACGTTAAGAGAGAAGTAGGGGAAAATACTTGCCAATGACTCAACTGATAATTGTTTGATATTAATCAACATTTTCAATTTGTTTAGATTTGGAATAACTTACAAGCCATAACTGATGTATCATTGAGGTACTTCCAGATAGTTCTGAGGACAGAAACCCATGCTAACTGTGGGAGTGCAATACCCATGAATTCATGTTTCTTACTGAATAAAAAGGAAAACATGAAGTAAGCATCAGTATCCATCTCTCTCCTTCCTGACTCCAGAGTCTATTTGATGAGTCACCTTATACACCAGTCAATACCCACTTTGATGAACTATGTATCCCCAAATGTGAGCCAAAGTGAATCTTCTATTACATTGCTTCTCTCAAATTCTAGCAATGCAAAAGGAAAAACAATCAAAACAGAATATTTGTAACAGAATTTGGATTATTCCTTGCTGTGATAAACTTCACAATGGGTTTTGGACATTCTTTGTTTTGTGAAAAGGACATTAAGGAGTTTGTACTGTGTATTAGAGGTCACAGGATGTTGTAGGCTGTACTTACTGGGCCATTCTGGTGCAACTTCATAAGACTAGAATAGAGATAAAAATACAAACAGTTGAGAGTAGTCTCATATAATTTCAGGCAGGAGAGAAAATAATAGAATACTAGGTGAATATCTTTATGTTAAAAAAGTTAATAAAATTTATAACAAGTGTTACTTACACTCTATAAACCTTGGGTCTATTACAGTTGAGCCTTCCAGAGTCATGCTTCCTACCTTCTATGGAGGAAGAAACAGTCACTTCTAAGAAGCCAAATTCCCTTCCATCTCAGTTTCTTGGCTATGGTCCTAACTCTTCAGAAGAGCCTAAACAATTTGCCAATATATTTACTGCAGGGACTTAATTGCATAAAATTTCACTTCAGCCAAATGATTTCTCTGAATCATAACTTACTTTCTCTCTTAAAAACCTAGCTGGCATTTTTCAGGAAATTCTTAATCACTTGTCTGCTAGGCAAATTGTAAATAAAAGACAGGCTTCCAGATGCTCAGGTATTTAAGCAAATTGCTCCACTCATACAAGGTTTTAGGAAGTAAATGGAAATACTGTACTTAGACTGTCATAACTTCAGGATTGAAAAAACTATTCTTAGTCATCTAGTATAGAGTTGATAGTGATAAGAGATGAACATAGTCAGTCTTGCCATGGTTTATTGGGTGTGCAGGGCAGGCAGATGTGAAGGAAAGAAAATTATCTTTTCTTGATAATGCTAAATATCGGGTATACACATTACATCATTTCATATCAGGATTTTAGATTTCATCTATTTGCGAGATTGGTATTATACATATAACTTGCACTTAGAAGTCTTTCAGATGTGTAGTAATATGTATCCCTGAAGCTGGAAAGAAGCCAAATGACTTAGATAACACAAAGCAGCATGAGGATATCATGCAGTTGACTTATCTATTAATGCCAATAAGGTGAATTAAATGCAATTTTAGCTTCAAACAGTTTAAATTTCTTGCATATAGACACAATTTTCTCTCTAGTGTAAACAAGCTAACAGGGTCAATTTATTGATTGATTAGAAAACAGTATTGTAGTATTCTTACAAACAACAACTAAATTATGATAATTTCTTAGCTTTCATAATTACATGTACAGATGGTTTTGTGTGTTAAAATAAGCTGTTAACAAAATGTATAATATAAAAGCTAAAGCATTCTTTAGAAATTAATACTTAGTCAAATATTTTGTTCCTCTTAGGTTCGTTAATTATTATAGTCACAGAGAGAACTTGACTTTATTTAAACAGCTACAGTAAAGACCTTTTTCTGTAAAAGAATTATCTTTACCTTTCTTGTCTTTATGTCCAACACTAGGTAGGGCTACATATATATGCACTCCCTATTCTTCACCAATAGGCTTGGCCATCTTCTCTTCATAACACCTATGTCAGTTCAACAAAATGTTATATAACAAAATTGCTCAACACAAATAGCCACAATCTCTACTAAGTAACAGATATTACATATAAAACAAAAATAATGTTTTTAAAGAGTGTTATAGTACTATCTAATCATTTCCTTCACCCTGTTCCAATCTACTCTCCTGCTTACAAAACTGTTCACCAAAGCATGCCTACTAAAAATGAGTTTAACTCAGCATCCTGTCAGATGGAGCCCGTGTTTTGTGTTCTCTGTTTTTCTAAAGAGAACAAACAAACCAGAGCTTAGGATGTTACTTAGATGGCTTCTAGGGAATCTGTCATTTCACTGTAGCTTTGTTCTTTACAGAAAAGAGAAGCTGATTCTAAAAAATGCTTGATGAAAAGACAAAAATAAAACAGCATCAACAACAGTTTGATGAATATCAAAATGAGAAAGACACTTGACCACCATTTACCATGAATACTTACACAGAATGAAAAGAAAAAAAATAACATTTCAGGGAATACTCAGAGATAAAATAAAGTATGCAAATAAGAGAATATCAAGAAATGCCTCATCACTGAGGATTATACTGCAGAATTTTTAGCTTTGATAGCTAATATTGTCATCTTGAGAGAATCTAGAATTGGGTAATGAACAATTATTTGTATACTTCCATGAGGGAGACTGTAGACTCGGTTACAATACTGAGGCAAAGAGAACTAGCTTAAATGTGGGTGGCAGCAGGATATGGTCTCAGGGCCTGAATGGAATCTAAAAAGGAGAAAACAGAGGTGGGTAGGAGTGTTCATCTCTCTCTCTGCTTTCTGCCTAAAGATGCAATGCGAGCAGCTGCATTAAGCCACTGCCACGACACACTGTGCCCTCGAGTTCTGAGAGAAATCATTTCTTTCATAAAACTGTTTTTGTTATGAGTTTTATCTCAGCAATAGGTAAAATAACTAATGCATCAATATTCTTGTTACAAATGTCCAAAGGACTGCTCCAAACGCTCTCCATATTACATTGAGGTAATAGAGATAAAGTTTCTTTAAAAAGATAAATATGTGTGATCCAAGTCTCAGCTATCGTAAAAGGGATTTTTTCTTAATTTTTGACAATTTACATATTCCACCTTGTTAACAAAATGTCTCAGCTCACATATATGCATGTATGTCTGAGGAAACTCAAAAAGGCTGTATTGTCAAGGAAGGAGGTAGCATTATGTTTCCTGTGTTTATATGGGGCGAGTTGTAATATTACACATAGACAACAATGGAGAATTGTTGTTTTAATTCCATTAAAATATGTGAACCTTACTATGATTTTGTTAAATAAAAGACCAGACTGTGAAACAAAATGATGACGTCCATGTCAGTCTTTCAAAGATTCAAAGAAACTGAAATAAAAAAAAATAGATGAATTTCCATATGAAGAAAATTATCAAAATTTAAAAAGCATAAAATTAATGAATAAAGAGGGCACAGAGGGTATTTTAAACCTTTCTATAATAGCCATATAGACATTATTGGAGTTGTTTGAGCAAGTGTGCCTCTACTGTGGTAATTTAACCAACACAAAAAGTACAAGCATAAAGAGTGTTCTCAGAAGGGCACTCTTGAGTACTTGCAGCAGGGAAGCAGCTCATTTCACGTATATTTTAGTACTTTTGGCTACTTTTAAAGGGTAATAAATACATTGTAAGTGATGGCTAGAGAGTGATTTATTTATTTCTTACCGTTTTCTTTGAAGTAAAAGAATCTCTGTATTCTCTTCTCCACATGCCTTCGCTCTGATTTTCATGTGGTCTGTTCTTAAAATACCTTGGAATCACATAATAAAATCCTCATATTTGGTCTTGACTTTCAACTTTATGATTAAAAGGGGAGTGAAATTCTAGTACATAGGTGTTTCCATGCATGTGTGTATGAAGCAGTCAATTCATATTTGGGCTACTGACTTCCAGAAAAGTGTGCCTCAAAGGCAGACACAATGTTAAGTGAATTAGTTTAATCTAGTAGATAAGGGGGAATGAATTCAGGAGGAGACAGGAAAGTTTGGAGTGTAACTATAGGTAATGGATTCTGGAATCCTTCATAAACGCATAAATAGTTAAAAGCTTTTCCCCAAAAAATTTCCTAAATAATAAATACAGCTGGTATCAGCCATGCTCACGACACTAATGTGGTGCCAGTTTTCATGTGGACAAAGAATGTTTAGGGAAAGGCTGGCCTTGTTCAAAAGTGTGTTATTCAAAAAGAACTCTGCCATGAGTTCAATAAACATTTTAATGCAAGTTGGCTTGATTTATGTATCACAAGAGCTACTGACTTTATAATAAATGCACATGGATTATTTTTTTTAAAAAATCCACATCACACTCCCAAATGTGTTTTGCAAATTATTCCATGTGCATGGCAGTTTCTGGGCATGTAAAACAACTTCCCATGTGTTTGGCACACCAGCGCACTTCAAAGTTATGTGATTACAGGAAACAAATGAGTATTTCCTGCACAATTTTCAGACATTCGATGCAGAGAATGTTGAGATTCAGACAGAAAAAGCATTGCTTTAACTCTAGTATAGTTAAAACTTGCTTGAAGTTTACTAAATAGCCTAGAGCAACTATTGGTCTACGCCTTCTCCTCATACCTAGAATTCCAATTTTGATCTTTCACTTATCAGAATGTAAAATGTTGGATTTGACATCTCCTTCATATCCTTTTCAATGTATACATATTTGAAAACATCATGCTTATCATAATAGGTGCAAAATGGTATATAACTTTTACCTAAGTTATAATTCTATAGCTAGATTCTAAGCATTTTAGATGATTTTTTAATGAAAAACTTTACACCCTAGTGAAACTCAATGAAGAAAGAAAAACATAACAGGAAAATCACATTTAGTCATGAATTAGGGGGTAAATTTAGAGGAACCTCAAAATAAGATACTTTAAGAATAAAATAGCAATGGTGTTAGTAAATGTATAGTGATATTTATTGGCCATAAAAGAAAAGAAAAGTTTGATAGACATAAGAAAGTAGATTGAAGTTCATACAGTTGGTAATATTTAACAAGTTTCAGTTATGACACTAAAATATGTTCTACAATTAGCTTCAAAAAGAGAAACGATTTAATTTAGATTATGGTTTCATAGGTTTTAGTCGATATTTGTTGATTCCATTGATTTGGGTTTGTGATAACATATCCCTTCTTAGAAATGAGCACATGGGGAAACAGTTTTTCATCTCTTGAAGAGGGAAAAGCAGAAAGAAGAAACGAGTGATAATATCTGCCAGCTCCAATTACCTGAGGCGCCCTTTGTAGTGTGCAGTTCTTAGAGGTTCCTCCGTTTTCCAGTAGTGTAGTAAGCTACAGACCTAGTCTTTGGCACATAGGCCTTGATAAAAAGTCCATTTCCAAATCATGACATACATGAAGAACAGAGAAATTTGAAGAATCGTCATTATGTGGGAAAAAAAGAAAGAGAATAGAGAACCATAAAATCGGGGAAAAGCTCCATTACTGGAGGCAGTTACAACCACCTTTGTAAACATCATTATCATAATATTAAGAACATTAAGTATGTGCTCACTGGTTTGCAAATAAATGTGTATAATTTATCAATGAATACTATGTAGAAGAAATATATAATTACAAATGAAATTATGTATCCCAATTACATGACAATATAAGAAGTTTAGCCAATAGAAGTACATTATCACAAGAAATAAGTGATCACGACATGCACTACTTATCAGGAATTGAATTTAGCTAAGAGATTAGTCCTTGACACAACATGTGCTTTAATGTTTGGACACATAACTAACTGCCCAGGAAACCAGAAATACTTCTACAGTAATTACATGTTCTTCAGTTAAAGATAACATTCTAATTTCAGTTACAGTTCTCAGACATTTGAAGGGAGAAAAAAATTCAGTTAAGGTGACCCAGGCAAGACTCCACTTATAATTAAATATCATATTTTATCCATTTAACAGAAATCTGTCACTTACTTAATATTATACACTATTTTCTATTCTAATTTCTTAGGAATGCTCTCATTTCCCAGTTTCCAGGTCCTCAACAACACTCTGATTCATAAACCAAGAAATGAAAGTATCTGAGATTTTACACATTAATACACTGCACAGTATTTGCACATGGAAAACTAAATATATTTAATACTGTGGAAAATGAAAAATTAAATTTTATAAGTCTAGATTAATAATAAGAATTAAAATAAATATTTTTTTAAAAAAATCTCTTTGGCAGTGAGTGATACCTAGCACTCAAACTGAGGACCTAAATTTCATTCCTAGAACCCACAGGGTGAAGGGAGAAAATTGATTCCTGTAAGTCATTCTCCATTCTCTACACACACACTATGCAGGACACACATGCACACATACTTAAATAAATACATAGATAGGTGGATAAATACAATTTAAAAATTTAAAAGAAAGCCTTTTGGTGATGATGGAAGTAATGGATTTAAACATTTTTTGATAAATATATAAAAATGTTTTTAGAGGCAGAAAGATTTGATATACCAATATTTACATATAATACTGCATTTTTATAAATATTGACAATTCTTTCTATTTATTTGGTTTCATGGTTTGCTTTCCATTGCTGTTATAACTACCATGACCAAAAGCAACTTCAGGAGGTAAAGGTTTATTGGGCTTGCAAGATTCTGATTAACAGTCCATCATGAAGCAAGGTCTGGGCAGGAGTGCACAGCATGGACCCGCAGGCAAAAATGGAAGTAGAGATGATAAAGGAATGTTACTCACGCTTTTGCTTCTCCCGGCTTTCTCTGATTGTTTTTTTACATACCCCAGGACCACCTTCTGAGAAATGGCACCAATCACAGTGAGCTGAACCATTGAGTTTAATTCTTTTTTTTTATTTTTTTTTTTTTTTTATTGAGAAAAAGAAAAAATTTTCCGCCTCCTCTCAGCCTCCCACTCCTTCCACCCTCCCCCCCTCCTCTCCCCCTCCCTCTCGAGTCTGAAGAGCAGTCAGGGTTCCCTGCCCTGTGGAAAGTCCGAAGTCCTCCCCCCTCCATCCTGGTCTAGGAAGGTGAACATCCAAACTGGCTAGGCCCCCACAAAGCCAGAACAAGAAGTAGGATCAAAACCCAGTGCCATTGTCCTTGGCTTCTCAGCAACCCTCATTGTCCGCCATATTCAGAGAGTCCGGGTTTATCCCCTGCTTTTCCAGTCACAATCCAGCTGGCCTTGGTGAGCTCCCGAGTTTCCTACAGGCCAGTCTAGAAGGGGCATTTCCTTAGTTGAGGTTTCCTATAGGGGGTCTCTGTGGCCACCAAGATTAGCAGAATAAGGATCCAATGAACGAGAGGAAAGTAGGTAGTTTGGTTCAGTATTACTAAGTAGACCATACTGATTCAATCTTCAGGAGTCTAATCTTTAGTAGTTTAGTGTAGGTATTTTTAAGCACATCATAATTTGGTGAATTTTTTTCTCGTGATAATTAATTCTGTATGTGCAATAAAGCTCAAGAAGTAAGTACATTGAAACTCTCTGTAAATTACATGTGATATCTTCCATAAAGATGGACTCTAGAGATTGACTGTAAGTGACACCTACCACAGAGATAGGTACCACACAATAACAAGATCATAAGAAGGATCAGGGGAAAGATCCAGAGGGCAAAGGTCACCAGACTGTTAACCACCTTTACTTCCACGCTTCTGGGAGAATAACACATTTTGCATGCCTTCCTTTAAAGCAACATCCTTTTGTGTTTAACATTCCTGGTCCCCTTAGTGCTTATCTGTGAGCACAAGGACCTATATGTCCCCAACAGTTGTTCTCACGTGAATTCAGATGTGTTAAGTTGACATAAAACTAAATAACACAATTAATAAAAGAATGATGTAGAAACGCATCAATATGCGTAACAGACCTGTATTTATGCTAATTGCTTTCTTTGAAATTCGAGAAAATACTAAAAGCTGTAGCAAACTGGCCCCTGTTTTTCCTAGTAAATTTCTTCAACATTAACTAATGCTGTTAAAGGAGGAGATGAAATAACAGCAAGTGATGTACAAAGAAATAGAGAGGAGAGAGAGAGAGAAGACCTAAAGAAACAAGACAGTACGCATTTACTACAGAACTCTCATTCTCCCCAGTAGAGTACCAAAGCAAAAGAGAATTACTTTCGCAGCTATCACCCAGTGTGCAGGGAGTTCTTCTAAACACAGGGTTTTCTGAAAAATTTGCAACTCTCCATGCATGGCACCTTTCTGTCTAATGACAAAATTATAAGGTCTTGAAGAAAGGTCACCATGAACAATCTTACTCTGGAGAAGAACACCCTCTGTTCCCTCACAGGTATAGTCACATACAAATAATCAATGTGTAAAAGAGTATGATGAAGGAACTCAGGAGAGGAAGTAAGGCTCTGTTTGATGACGGAGCATTGGCTGAAGGGACTAGGAGCTCTATTTTACTTTATTAAAATTTCTTTAGCAATTTCTACAATCATCTGAGAAAATACCAGTAAGAATATATTCATGTAATGGCTGAAATCAATAGTTAGGCTCAGGCAACATGGATTCCTTTTTCAAGCTTGACTTGAATACCACGGTGCTTTAAAAGCTGGCTTCTGCGAATTTCTCACCCTCAGAGTTTTCTTTCTACTGTGCGTTCTACTTTGCTGCTTAAAGAGTAGTTAACACATCACAGAAAAATCAAGTCTGTTAGAAACATGAAGGACTACACTTGTTACTGGCAAGCCGAGTGAGGTGCTTGGGCTGAGGGAAGCTCACAAGCCACACCACATAAATGAAGGCAGCCAGAGTCATTCTAGACTATAACTTTCACACCACACTGTGTTTTCCTTTGGGTTCTCCTAAGTCAAAGCCTGTGATCTTTGGAAGTGGTTTTATTTTTTCATGGTCTTAGTTGGACTTCCTATAGTGCAGTGGCTGGCAGTTCCTCTCTTCACAGATGTCCTTAAATTCTAACAACAGGCCCATTGTATTGATGCCAGCCAGCTCAAGGATCTAATTAGGATATTTGTCCCCAAGGGCCCTGGACTCTCTGTCTCACACCTTTTGATTTGGGGGGGAGGAAGCTGATTTTTTTTCCTGAGATTAATGAAGAAAATTATTTTTATTTTTATTCTCCAGTCGACATGAGGCAAATGATGAAGATACCAGGGTAAATTTTTAAATGTTAACATGAAATACCACATGAAGAAATGCCGTCTAAACTTTCAATTCTAATTATGTCAAATTGGTCATAATAAAATTTCTTATCGAAAGCTATAGATCTGACATAGAAATTCAATTCATCTTGATCATAATTTTCCAATCAAATTACTACTATGGGTGGATACTTTGCAAAGCAATCAATGTACCAAACAATATTTTCTCTACAGCTGAATATATACCAATAGAATAAATTATTCCTAGCCTATATACTATGATGTCAAAACTCTTACATTGTGTAAAACTTCAGAATTATCACAACCTTACTAATGGCATCAATCTGCTGTTTGCTTGGATTATGAATAGCCTCATGAGAGACAATGATGATCATTAGATACCTCTGGGGTGGGAGCACAACAAATGTACTCCATGGAAAAACAAGCATTGGTGGAAGAATCACAAAGTAGCTCTGGGCAGTGACCCCATTATGTACTACTGGGTGTCTTTCACAGAACTATTTTTAACTCTTACATTTCTGGATAGGGAGTTTAAGAAAATTCCTGGAAGATGTATGAGATATCTTCAAGTCGTGTTTCCCCTGGCTTTAATGGACTGCACCCTGACTTCACTCCATCTGCCCTATCTCTTTAGCACGGGACTGCTTACCACCTCTTTATCTTGTTTCCCTTAACACAAAGTTTTCAAGACAAATCTTTTCATTGTGAATTCCTCCTAATATTTAATTCTGAATTGCATCTGTTTCCTCTCATCAGGAATGAGTAATACTCTCCATACATTCTAGATTTCATCAAACATAGTTATTCAAATAAACTACCATTGTTTTCTGCTTTGCTTTCCACAAAACCTTGTGCCAACCTGCCTCAAAAATGTGAGGAAGGTGGAATGTGTAGAGAGAATTTTCTCTCCTGCCCAGTCCCACATTTACTGAACATTCATTAGAATATTCCTAATTTATATCTAAGACCTTTTAAGAAATGCCTTCACTGTCCGCATATCTATCTGCATTATAATCATAACCATGTAAAGAATACCAAGAAGTATTGGTCATCCTGAATAGTTTCCCCTTTGAGCATGATCTATTAACAGCAGGTTGACATTTGTTCTCTGAATTATTTCTGGGTTTCTGAACTTAAGATCACAGCTTATAACACAGCAGCAGCAGCAGCCCACTATGCTCAAAAGTCAATAAGGAAGAGCCTGTTAAAGAACAAGTGATACAGATAGCAATAAAGACATATATTCGAGCTGGCCACACTGGCAAGTGGAACAAATAAAGCTATCCCAATACACTCTCACACCATCAAATTCTCTACTCCTGAGCCTGCCATTAGGCTCTTAATATGAGCTACAAGTTTCAAAAGAAAAAAAAAAAGCAAGAGGTATGCAAAGTCAAGTAATACTGCTCAAGCTGTGGTCACACATCACTCACTCATTAATTACTCAATTTAAACTTGGGAATTTATTCTAAAACTTTAATATTTGACAAAATATATAAAAATATATAAAGAAAACAAAATCAAACTTGGAAATTCTTTATGAAAGTTTTAGAACTTATGTATCAATAAGTCTAGCGTTACTGTCATAGAGTGTGTCGTTATCAAACTTCTCAATGAGGGTATAGCTTTGTAGAAAATCAAATATCTATGTAAATGTTTCCAAAGCTATCTTCCATAGACTTAGAGTTAATGATGTCATAGGACCATTCATCCAATTTCTGTGAGTCCTACTAAACTTAGAAACAAAATACTTAAGAACTTTTAGGTTTCTGCTTCTGTCTTTCAAGCAGGAATTACGTTAGAAACACACATTTCCACTTACTTATTTCTAAATGCTAAATACTATTTAAGAACCAAACACCTATCAAGCATAGCTTAAATACTAGACTAGACTATATAAGTGCACAAACCAGACCAAAAAAAATGCTATCTTAATGGAACAAGGAAAAAATGCAAAGGCACAAATAAACTAACTCCATTTTAGAGTATTTTAGAATATGATAATAATATGCATTAAGAAAATATGTAGAGCAGAGAAAAAGTGGCATAAGTTTCATATAGGATGACCAAAGACTTCTTAGTGAAATATTATTATCTCTAAATGAAAATCCAATAAAAGACTGTTAAGGGGAGTTTTTCAGGAAGATCATGTCATATAAAAAGTTCTAAATTTGGGAACCTTATTGTCTTGCTTCTAGAACATCAGATAAGTTAACCTGACTAACCTGACAGAGCAAGAGAAAAGGAGAGTAGGTAAGATCAGAGGACTAAGTAGGAGCTGAATCAATGAATCAAGCCACTGTTAAGGAGCATGGTCTTGCCACCTGGTGAAAATGGTAATAGCTGTCATATGTTGATGGGAGTAGAGGCATTGCCTGGATTAAGACAGAAAATGTTTGTTCTTGTCTTCCATTTGTACACTGAATAGACAGGATGGAGCAAATCCTGACAACCAAGGTTTAAACACCTACTCTTACTGCTCACACTTTTTTATATAAAAAAAATAAGGTGCTCTTATATTTTATGGGTAAGTAGGGTGAATCTGTACGTTATTATCAGGCATGTGAAAGTGTGCCCATAAAGTAATAAAAGAAATATTAATTTACCAAAAGGAAAAGGATTACAAATGTAAAATAAATTCCAAATAAAGTAGACATTACAAAACCCTAGAATTTATTATCAGTAATATCTGTCTATTTCTAGGTGCATTTCCCCTCTATCTGTCAATAACTTCTCAGAGTCTCACTATTATACCATTATAAATAACCTTTGCTGGCCTATAATTAAAGATACTCCTGCCCCATCTCATAAGTATTGAGATTATAAGTATATACCACTGTGCCAGACTTGACTATATGTTCTTGGTCATTTTGCCATATAACATTTTTTTTAATAGAGAGCTAGAAAGGCTATTAACTGAAAATACAATGAAATTTTTAGATATTTGTTTTTAGTCAAAGTTTCTGGAACTGAATGTATCTTATATTTTGAAATTTTCAAAAAATAACTGAAGGATTCACTGTTGCTCTACAGTTTTTCCTGACTCAGTGATGCTGCTGGAGGGGAGCTCTGATGCTCTAGGTCTTTAGTTTCCCATTCTTGATACCCAATAGAAAGTCATTGCCTCAAAATGACTCAGCTTGATCTATCCCTATCTCCTGAGGTATGCAATCCAAAGACCAATGATATCCCTGGGCTTTAGATCTGGATAAGCCAGGGTCTTGAGGATCAATCAACAAACAGAATAGTAAATTATCTTTTCTTCAAATATTTCTTCTTGGAGTGATTGGTAAATTAAAAACACTACTCAAGGTCAACCTGAAGCTAGAGTTACGATGAATATAGATGACTATTTTAAGCCTGGGGTTTCCTAGTCCAAGCTTCAGGCCTATTGCTACATATACCATAGTTCTTGCTTTCCTTGTGATTCCTACCCATGGTTTGGTCACTTCTAAATCTAGGGAATATAAAGGACTTGTCTAATAGAGAGGATATTATATCCTATCACTTTCAAGTAAAATTTACTTGCACAAGTGGAGATAAGGAAATGTATTCTCTTTCTTTATAAACATTAATACTAAACAAAACTGTTCTGGGGTAATTGAATATGCGTGGAGGGCAAAAACCAAATATTTGAAAGCCTTAGAGCTTAAGCTAATGTTACAACAGAAACTGAATGTCTTGTTTTGTTGGTTTTTTTTTTTTTTTTTTTTTTTT
>NC_022009.1:30006619-30023079 GCF_000317375.1 Microtus ochrogaster | reverse complement strand
TTTATTTTAAGGTTTAGAAGTCCATGGATAACAAGGTCTGAAAACAAGACAATACTTTGAGTTAGAGGCATCTTAAATTCCAGATGGATATTCATATGAGAACAGATATATGGATAGAAACAGCAAGATAGAGCAAAAGTCAAGGTATAAGACTGGAAAAGGAGATAAATTTAAGAAATTTCAGGATGTAGATGAGACCAAAAGTCAAGAGAATCTCTGAAGCTAGAAAGAAATAAGAAAGAAGAATTCCAAGAACTATGGTGTAGTCTTATCTTAAAAGACTCACATGAGAATGAGCCAGCAGGGAACTGAAATATCGATGATAAGTGTGGTGAGAAATGGAGGAGAAAGTGCACAGGGAGAAATGTCCTGGAAGCCGAGTATGAAATTACGTTACAAACAATGACAATCAGACATGTCAAGTGCTTTTGATAGATCTAGTAGGTGGAGAGGAATGATGAGTAACCACAAGCCTGAAAATATACAGATTTTATAGATGGTCTTGAAAACAGGTATGAAAAAACATTTCCTTTGGTATGTGGGGAGAGAGGAAGAATGGTCCCTGTATTTATCTTTACCTGAGGGACGCTTCTAATCAGAAGTGAACACAGATGGCTTCAGTTTCTTCTTGTTTTAGTGCATTAATAATTGCTACTTGGAAAAGAGATAGTACTAGTAGCACAAGAGTAAACAAACAGGAAAATGATGCATGAATAAGGTATGTGTTCCTGTAACATGACTGAGAGAAATGTGGCCTAGGATGAAGCTGTTTCCTTATGTATATCTTTGTATTGTGTGAGGTGATTCAATCTAACTTAGAGGCCTCTTCATTTGTGGAACGAAGGATGTAGAGAGCCACCCTACCCATTCGTATGTCCCTTTGTTACACATATCTCAACATTATTGGGAAAATTTGACATTGAAAACATTAAATGTTAGCTCAATTTGAAATTTAGAGCCTTCATTTTACATCAGAGGATTACAAGAAAAGGTAAACATGTAAGACACCTTTAAAGATTGTTGGAATGTAAATTTGAGAAGAGAAATGGGATTCAATTATAAACAAAACATGCAGATGAGATGGGTCTTATGTTTACTTTTCAGATATAAAAAGTTCCTTTAAGTTATCCTAGAAAAGTGGTATCAAGAGAAATGCAAGTCATTTGGAAAAAAAAGTCTTTTACACACATTCCCCTAAACAATGGAAAGGGATTTTTATAGATCTGTTATTATTTTTAATAACTCTGGCTGGAAACTATCCTAGTATCCCATAATGATAGAATGAATCAGTAAATTAAGACAGAGTTGCATAGAACAATACACATACAGCAAAGGAAAAAGTCTACAAACATATCAGTCTTAGGAACTTTATGACTAACTCAAGCATAAGAGCAATGTGTTTGAACAATGCTCTGTATTTATAATTTATTTGTGTGAATGACAGCAGAAAGGAATACAAAGAAAATCTTCTTAGAATTCAGCGTACTACCAGTCACCCAGGATGTTATAGTTTGTAGATCATACTTCTTACAAAGAACTGTCTCTGGATAAAGATTTCACTGATAAGTCAAATCTTTGTGAACTTGCTGACTCACATGCATGTATTGGGACATTCCCTATGAGTCAACAACTTCTCAGAAGCTGTAATAAAATATAGCTTTGTTGCATGATCATTCCTGATATTATTTGCCCTCTGTGGGGTATAGTCATGAAGTTTCACTTTAACTCATGTGTGTTAGTAAGATTGCCTTGCACAAATGGCATGGACCATAAATAATGAAATATTTCTCGGTCTGTCTTCAAGGTAATTTTTTCCTTTTTTTCCCATGCACCATAAGCATATCCTTATCTTTTCAGAAATTCCTTAGCTTTTTCCAAATATAATCTTTCTTCATGTCTTATAGTGACATTATTATTTAGTCTTATTCTGTGTTTAGTGTTGTTCAAACACGTTCTTTTAAATCATGAAGCTATTTTAGTGAGTGAACCCTGAATTGGATTCTTGGATTTTCATTTGAATCTCAAATACAGACTTGGGAATGGGTTGGGTCTGTTCCCATTCCACAACTTTATTCCAACTCCTAAGCATCATGTCTTCAACATCTGTATTCTGTCCTCTAAATCTGGATAACAAACAAGAGAGGATATTGGAGAATTTTCTTAGATATGTAGAGACTGAGTTGATCATTAAACATCATTAAATTTGTATTCTAAGTGCTAAAATGGATCACATGACAAGTTTCTATGGAAAATACAAGAGTGAAAGGCAGTGAGCAAATAGCAAGCGACTCCTCAGTTTTCTATAAGTACTTGGAAAAAGCATCACTTTATGTTAGAAACCAATATTAATTCCTAGGATCCATTGTTTATTGAGATTAATAAGGTTGTCATCACAACCCAACAAAGACAAATTCAACTATCTCAGGCAATCTTAAATGAAAGTACATGAATCATTTGGTAATTTTACCCAAGTTTCAACATTGAAGGCAAAAAAACATTTAATACCCAGAACTTGTTCTCAAGACTTTATATACTTTAAAAAGTTACCAATATCATCTGTAAATATAAGCATCCAAATTATACTCATTAAAATATCATTATAAAAATTTCAGCCACAGTTATCTGTGCATTACCTTAGAAAGAAAAAATAAAGTTAGTTACTTTTTACTAATTTGTTCATTATGTAGCTCCTCTTTTTTTATTATAACACAATCCCATAAACCCCACAGATAAAAACATACTTAGAATAAAATGAGTCAGAATTAAATTAGAGTAACTGAAGCAGGGAGTACTTAGAAATTTCATGCATGGAGCAGTAAAAAGAAGAGAAACCAGTATAAAATGTGGTTAGGACAAAGTAAGTATTGGGACTAAATTCAAAGACAAATAGGATAGAGATGGCATATACTTTTCAAAAGAAATGATTACTGTCAAAATTACTTAGTCTCAACAAGTAAAGACAATAAACCTAAAAGAAAGGCATGCCTAGTTTAAAATACAACACTAGTATTCTAAACACAGACAAGAGGAAAGTGATACAGCTGTTATTGGATTCAAACATCAGGAAAAGCTTCTAATTTTAAGGAAGTCTTTGAACAGAGCAAAGGCTACTTAGCTGAACTGGAATGCCATAGACAGTGAAGTTTAACATTTGCTTAAAAATTGCTACTAGTTACGGTGCTGAAAACTGAACTTAAAGATTGAACAATGGAGACAAAAGTCCATTGATGATTTGGAGAACCCAATACGAGAGAGAGAAAGAGAGAGCGAGAGAGACTGAGAAAGAGAGACAGAGATGAACTATCCAATTATCTAAGACCACAGTTTTAAAGCCATGGTTCCTGTAGAAAACCAAATATATATATATATCAAAAGAACACCAAACTGTCCATTAAAATTTTTTTTCTCCCTTTCTCTTACTACATTCTGAAGGGGCCAGTTTCACTTTAGTCTTAGTTAAAAAACATTTTCTATAATTCATACTTGTGAGAGAAGAGTTGCTGAAGAAAAGAAGAGAAACTTGAGAGCTTGTGGAAATGGCCAGATAAGATAGTGGTCGAAGAAGACTTCACCCTTTTCTGTAATAACCATTACAATGCCATCTTCCATGTAACACTTAGTAAAGCTTTGGATAGTGGCCTATATCCTTCCTTACACCTACTAGAACTCTTCCTTAGGTAAAATCATTGAAATCATTAATAGCGGATTTAGAGTATATCTCCCATACCTTCCAACATTAAAGTTCCTCAAGATTTTTATTTTACATCTGACAACAATTATTAATGGTACTATAAGTAAATACAGATTATCTCCTTGGTTCTTGACCAGAAAAATTAAATCCTGAAGGCATAGTAATGCTTTCACAGTGCTAACAACTTGGTGAGTATTAGCAATGATTAACAAGCCAAACTTCTTACACCATTGTATGGCTGACATTACAAGTGACATTGTCTATAGAACACCTTTCAGGTAGTGTAAATACGCTTTGCCAACCCCAAAGATGACCAATCCTGAAAACTATACATTCATATGTACATGAGTGTTTACATACATGTCCCTGTATTTTCACATGTGTACAAAACACTCTATTTGTAATTGGAGATTAAGAAGAAATAATGTTACAAACAAGATAGAGGGATGGATGAGTGATTAAACATATTTAACATATGAAATAATATTTCACATCTTCATTTTAATTAAGACAAGCTCAATAGTTCATTGACAATTCTCTCTATCTGAAAAAATCTTAAAAATTTGATCATCTGGAAATAGTTACAATAATGCATGGTTGCATACATTGAGTATGGACTGGTAATTTAATCAACAACTGGGATCTCCTGAGTTTATTAGCTGACTTTCAGTTTCTAAAGCTCATCGTTCTTTAACGTCCACCGTAGCCAAAAGTAAACACTAAGCTTCACACTTAGGCCTTCCAGTTCGATTAAGCAAGCCTTACCAAGATATAAAGGATTCCTTTGCCTTTCACTGGTGCTCTGAGCCTATTAACCTGCCCAGTAATAAATTCAACAAATATTCAATGAGACTTTTTAAATTTCAAAACATTACCGAAGGTGTCATATTAAGGGGAAAATGTAAGCTGAAAACACATATGAACCATATATATATACAAATATAAAATGTTGATCTTTATCCAACTATGCTTAAGATTTATGTACCACATTTGATTAAAGATATGACTATTACCACAGTCTCAACCTCAATTAATTATTACCACTCTTGCTACCTAATTTAGATTTTATTTGTACTTGTTTACAGACATAATGTATATGTTGGCATATGTAATATGTGTATATATTTATACTGAAAGCATAAATGTTAGGGGATAATGGAGGGCAGGTTTTGCTGTGCTTATCTGATTATTTTTATTTTCTTTTCACTTGAAATCTGTCTCTGATGTAATATTGTTGCTACAATCCCCCATCTGATTCACTACCATGACTTACACATTTTAAATTCAAACTCGTTTCCCCTTTTCTATGTATCTCGTATTTCTTAAAGCAGTGGACTGGTAAACACGGGGACAAATACCATGAAATGAGCAAGTAGTCCTCTCCTCATAAATGCCTTAAAAGACAGAGAAAAAGAAGAAAACCAAAACCAGTTGAATGAGCAGAAACAAGGAGAAATCAACCGCTGTGACATTACTATAGCAAGCTCTCTGCTTATTTATAACTAGGGCATAGCACATCACCATGTGCTTGGAATGAGAAAATCACTTTAAGTAGGTTTTGATTAATGAGACGCTCCAGAGGTTAATTGAACTAAAATTTGACCTGGCTTTTCTTCTAAAGTGTAATTATAAAGTTTGTATAACTCAATCCACTGCCGTAGAAAACATCATCACTTCAGAGCTCTTGTTCCATCCATGTTGTTTTTAATGTATTATTATGGTTTGGTTTTGTTGTACTCTGCAATGGGGGAAATTTAGCCCCAAATCAGCAACCCAGACTCAAAGCATAATCATAAATTTAAACAAATAAAGAAAGATTGCCTGGATAGACAGATCTCTAAAAGTAGCAAATTGTATCTCAGTAACTATGTAACTTGATAACCTGTGGGCCACATGTATCTGACACATTTAAACAGGTAATAGCCCACTTGCTTTGAGATTTAACAACGACTGACATAGAACTCTTATGTGAAGTGTATAAATTTCAGTGAGAGAAAAATTAGTTCTCTATCTTCAAAACCATTAAGTCAAAATATTATTGGTTTGCGATATTGAAAACAAGAACTCTCATTTTAAAGTTTTTTGTTTTCTTTTTAATTAATTAACTATTTTCTAGAAACACTATCTTTTCTAATTTTACACACTAATTCCAGTTCACACTCCCTTCCCTCCACCTGCTCCCTCCATTTTCACCCCGTCCTATTGAACATCCACTCCTAAGAGAAGGTAACGCTTCCCATGGGGAGTCAATAAAGTAAATCTTCACATAAATTTTGGTTCTCTCAAATTTGTGAAGATTCAGCAAAGAGTAATTTGTTTGGGCACATAAATAGAAATAAGAAGATACATCATGATGATAGTGATGGAACCAGACAAGAAAACTCTTTAGAAAAGAGGAGTATTGTGAGCAAAATCCTTCTCTGATCTACTTTACGGTAATGTGAATGACCTTTCTCTTATGAACATGGAGGAAACTTGTTTATTTCCTTTTTAAAACTTTTATTTACTCTTTTGTCATATACTACATCCTAAATACATTTCCCCCCTCCATAATACCACATCCCCTACCTCTGCTCTTTCCTCAATTCACCCCTCCATTTCCCTTCAGAAAAGAGTGGCAAACTGGCTAGGCTCCTACAAAGCCAGGACATGTAGTAGGATCAAAACCCCGAGCCATTGTCCTTGGCTTCTCATCAGCCCTCACTGTTCGCCATGCTCAGAGAGTCCGGTTTTATCCCCTGCTTTTTCAGTCACAGTCCTGCTTGCCTTGGTGAGCTCCCAATAGATCAGCTCCACTGTCTCAGTGGGTGGGTGCACCCCTCGTGTTCCTGACTTCCTTGCTCATCTTCTCCCTCCTTCTGCTCCTCATTGGGACCTTGGGAGCTCAGTCCAGTGCTCCAGTGTGGGTCTCTGTCTCTATCTCCATCCATCACCAGATGAAGGTTCTATGGTGATATGCAAGATATTCTTCAGTATTGCTATAGGATAGGGTCATTTCAGGTTCCCTATCCTCAGCTGCCCAAGGAACTAACTGGCGACATCGCCTTGGGCTCCTGGGAGCCACTCCAGTTTGGATGTTCACCTTCCTAGACATGGACGGAGTGGGTAGGACCTTGGACTTTCCACAGGGCAGGGAACCCTGACTGCTCTTTGGACTGGAGAGGGAGGGGGAAAGGAGTGGGTGGAGGGGAAGAAGGGTGGGAGGAGGGGGAGGGAAATGGGAGGCTTTGGGGAGGCGGAAACTTTTTTCTTTCTTTTTTTTTCCCTTTTCTCAATAAAAAAAAGAAATAAAGTCGATATTTGAAATATCAGAAACAAACTGATAATAAGATATCGTTGTATATGTTAACTAATGATAAATAGTAATGCTTTAATACGACAAAATAAACCACAGTATCAGATACAAAAGAAAAAAAAAAAGAGTGGCAAAGCTTCCAGTGTTGGGATTGGGTTACCAACACAGCCCCAAAGCTATCCACCTACAATTTGTCCTACTTGCAATTCATGCTGGTTGCCGCGAAAGCGCAGTAAGAGCCCAGTCCGAGTGAAGGACGTCAGATTAAAGGAATGCGTACTCTAGATGTTGCAGAATCAGAAGCCTTTATTGTAAATCACCAAGGGGGTTTTATACCTAACCCAGACAGGTGGGCCAACAGGATGGAGACCTCATTGCTGGATCCTCGGTTTAGGGCCAAGGCAATGCATACTCAGGAAGCAGGGTTGATAAACAACTCCAAGAGCATGGAACTTGCAAGTTCTCAGAAGCCCAGAAACAACAAGGGCAAGAAAGGTCACCAACAGGGGAAGTGAGTAGGAAGGCCAGGACTCCATTAGGTCCCAACAAATGGGAGTGGCCAACAAATGACTGGTCCTACTTGAGGACCACTCGAGAGAGGCCACACCTAACACCGAATGGAGGGAGGGCCAACAACAGGGCAGATAGTGATAGAGACATAGGATAGAACCAAACATGACTAGCAAACACACACATACACACAAACCAAAAAACTCAAAAAACAAAAACAAAGAAAGGCAATGAAATTATCCTGGAGTCTAACATAATCATCATCAGAGATAATTCATCCAACAGCTGATTATGATAGATGATTATGATAGACTCCAGAAAAAATTCCAGACGCAGAGAATCACAGTCAAATAGGCAGAGCTGGAAAATCTGTAATAGATGGGGAGAGAGATTGTAAGAGCCAGAGGGGTTGAGGACACCACAAGAACAGGACCTGCTAAATCAGCTAAGCAGGGCTATTAGGAGTTCACAGTGACTGACCCGACAAGCAGTGAGGCTGTGGGGGTGTACACTAGGTCTTCTTCATATATGCTATGGTTGTGCAGCTTGGTGTTCTTTTCTCTGACTCTTTTCTGCTCTTCATTCCCTTTTTCCCTCTATTGGGTTGCCTCATCCAGCTTTGATATATATCTAATGTTTATTTCTTTTTACAAAAATGGCTTTTCTCAAATGTTCTCAAGTGAATCCTATATTTTTCAACTGTGAGTGCTTGTTTTACTAAGAAAGTATTCATGATATCTAAAACTATTCTTTCTTCCTTTATCTCATAAGAGGAGAAACCATTTAGGGAAAGAATTATGAAAATAAACACAAGTTACACAAACACACACACACACATACTCAAGACATCAAGGTTTCTATTTCGTATGCTATGCTATCTAATTAGCTAGTCATCAAGTCAACAGTATCTCACCCTATTTCCTATGCCGAAAGAGATCTTAAGACCTTTCTCTAGGGAAAAGAGAAAGCTCTGTTGACTATGTCATGGGTGACCTTTGTTTTATAGTGAGATGTTAACAATAGGGAAAAGCAGAAGAAACTTTGGTAAGGGATTTTTATAATTAAAGGAGGTAACCAACTGACAATGTCACTTCTTTCCCACAACCCTAGCTTCCTTGGGTACTCTTTATTTCAGCTGAGGCCTGCCTGTCTCTTTCACAGTGACACCAGCATTTGACATATCCAGGGGAGATGAGGCTAGAATCTGAGCCAAGATGCTAATTATAAAGAACATGAAAGGATGCTAAAATTGGCTTGAGAACAAAAGCAAGTGACTGTTCTTTTAAAAATCAGCTTTAACATTTGATCTTAATTGTCTAAGAACACTGAAAAATAACACTGCATAAAGGAATAGTAAGCATGGCTAAGAAGGTGCTGGCCAAAAATAATATCATGTTAAGTCAAAAAACTAGATCCCTCCTCATATTCTTAACCCTTTGTTTACCAAGCCTTTGCTTAGTTTAAGTATTCATAACATTTATGGAAACACTTGTCATATAAGGTTCTATTCCTTGCCTGTGGGGGTAGGATGAGTCTGATTTTAATCAAATATATACTAAGTTTATCATATAAGAGGTTGTCTCTCACCAACTTCATGTTGTTTTGTTGCTTTTGGTTTGTTTGTGGTACTGGCATTGAAGATGCTAGGCAAGCACCACCCAGCATTTCCAGGAACAGTAAATTTTTCATAATCTAGTTCTTCTTCTCAATATGCCTTGATGGGAAAAGCTCAGTAGGTTCATTATTATCGCACTATGTAACAAACTGAATTCCAGTTGAGCATTTAAGGTGGATCCTCCTCCCTAAACATCAGAAATTGTTTTATCTTCCACATTTCATTGTATGTCAAGAGTTTTATCAGTCCTGAAGAATATTCAAGTCTAAGAAACACTTCCCTGCACTGGAGATGAATCAAATACTGACTGTTTACTTTATCAAACACACCCTGAATGTTGTTAAATCTCCTCAATGCCTATGATATGGATAATACAACTACAAGAATCAATATCAAAGGCTCTTGGAGTATATCTTTCCCTAAAAGCTTATATATGTTTAACTCTCATAAGCAATCTCAAACTCTAATTTTCCAGGTGTTGAGTAATAGGTATTGTGGTAGATATAGTCGTCCAAGGGAGACAGAGGATTTTGAATTTTGCTAGATGAATTCAAAGTATCCTGTACTATCAGATGCCCCAGAGAAAGCATTCCCTTTGTTCCAATTCCCTAAATTATTCCTGGGTAAATCTGGGCAGTTTTCCAATTCATGAATATTTTCCTGCAGCAAGGACTGATAGTTATAAATGCATTCCTGGGTGCCAAACTCTCTGCTTTGGCAGAAGCCCCAGAGTAAGCAGCTTTGTGTTCAGGAAATCAAGTTCTCAATCTGGGAAGGTCAAACCCTGATGAACTACAAAGTCACTTTTCAGTCAAGCTGGCTTGTTCCAATTTAGGCAGCAATGGAAAGCGCACACACCAACAACACTGCTATTAAAAAAAGTTGGACTCATTTAGCAGCTGTGGTAAACCTGAGAGGCTGATTCAAATAAACAAAACACCAGAGACCATGGAGAACAAGTGTTCACACCTGGTAACAGCTGTGTGGGTTTGCTACACCAGGTGTGCTATGTAAACTCAACACAGGGCTGCATTTATCACTGATTAAAAGTTATCAAAATGCATCATGAAGACTATTCTTCTGGCAATTGTCACAAAGAGAGTAGGATGCTATTTGTCAAGGCCCTCAAATAAGCAGATTCATAAGCACAGTGTACATAAGAGATCCGATCAACAAGCATCTTATAAAAACTCTGTACAGTGAAAAATAACAAAAATAACACCACAGGCCTGGGTAATTTCCACAACCCATTTATGTTTTATTTCAGGAAACCAATGGCAAACTTTCTTAATGATTGTGATTTATTTTTCTTTCTTTTTTGTATTTTTAATAACCAGAAGAACTCAAAAGTGTTTAAATAGCATTTTATATGAGATGATGAGGTAGTAACTGGTGATTAAAATGTTTTGAAGCCAATCAAACTCAAAACTTGGCAAATATTACACACACAGTTTAATGGTCAGATGGACTCTGGGCTGTATTTTAAAGGGGCAGTTAGATAATTAATTTGATTCCAAATGTTCCCACTGCCATAAAACAACACAAGAAACCGACTAAACTGTCGGTTATGTCGGTTATGTTATGTTATGTCAACTAAACATATTAACCCCATGCTTTTATAGAAAATCTTCTTGATGTCACTGATAAACATCTACACAATTATTTCTATTGATGAGAAACTTACAGCATCACTTACAATATATTTCATTTCGGAAGTCCATGTATTCCTCTATTAAATGTTATTATTCTTTTAACTATTTCATACATTGCTTCATACTTGTTCCATATGATATTACTATTTCCTACCCTGTTGTTTCCTGCTCTGTTAATATAATGTTATTCTTGTGCATGTTTTCATGGCTAACCACTTGGTACTGAATAGCCAGCTGGTCAGTATCTCATATTCACATATGTAGCATGATTACCAGAGACAGATATTAGGGTTCAACCTGAACATCCCACAGCTGCTTACAGACTAATCACTCAGAGTCTTAACATTAACTGTAATTGTTTGTCTGATGGCTCAGGCTTATTACCAGCTAGCTCTTTCATATAAATTAAGCCATTTCTATTAATCTGTGTATTGCCACATGGCCTATGACTCGCTAGTAATTCTCTGGCGTCTTACTCCTCCAGGCAGCTTCTTTCTCCCTATATTTAGTCTGACTTTCCTGCCTGCCTATATTTTGCTCTGCCATAGGGAATTTTAAAGAACCTCTCAATATAGTTACTGATTCACATATGCAGAATGAGTTGTGGGAACTATATTTTCTTAAAAAATGAGAAGGATAACAACAGTGGGTAAAAGAGTAAATACTTGTGAGTTATTATTTATGGGTAATTTACATTGATATAGTTTTTATATATTGATACAATTTCAAATTATATTTGTTACTTCTTTTTACAGTTTTTGTGTATCTATGCAAAGTTATTCTGTCAGATTGTATACAAGCATGTTTCTACCTCTTTTTAGGATATTTTGTATATTGATACAACCTTTAGGATATATTTTTATAATGAATTATATATTATTCTTACCTGTAAACAAGATACTTACACATTGTTTACTCTTTGAGGTAATTGTACTCATTTGCTGCACATTTGTTTACAGATTATTTAATGTTGTGACATGAAGTCTTAGTCTTTAAGTTATACAAGTATTAAATATTAGGTCAATAGTTGTTCAGGTTTGTTATGCATACAGTCACATTAATTAGGTTCTTTAGATACATAGAGATTATATTCTGTCTAGATAGAAAATCTTCAACCACTTCAAGGATCTGTAGAACATGGCATTTAAGGAACTTAGGATTCTGTTGACCTGAGACATAATTTCTCCTGACAGAACCAATCATTTCCCAAGAGAATGTTGAGAACCAAAGATACTCCACTCAGAGTGTGTTTTCTTCTTGGCACGTTTGGCATTTGGGCAAGGAACTGCCCATGCCTCCACCACTGACAAAGTACATGGTATCTGGAAATGGATAAGAAAGGACACAAGGAAGAAGACTGTAAAATCTTGCCAAGGTAGGGTAAGATGGTTCTGAAAATTTTCCTGCCTCTGAAAATGGTCTTTCAGTTATATTAGGCCTTAGCCAAAGTTGGTTATTTCAACATTACAAATGAGACTTTGGATGATTGCTTAGGTAGCTAATTGTCTCTGTCATATATTGCTTGTTTTGGAAGCTGCTTGATTGCACTTCCTGCCTGCTCAAGTAATATTACTTCCCTCTCAGGCCTTCGATTTGGTTGAAGATTAAATAATCATAGCTACATTCCTCTTATGATTTAGTTAAGCTTATTTATGATACAAGATTTAGACTCTTTGGAATAGAATGTTTATTGAAATATTTGTCATGTGTTCCTTTCTTAATATTGCTCATGTTGTTTGTAATTTTATACTTGATAACTGTTCATATTGTATATAGTTTTTTATTGGATTTGGATCACTCCTGTTTAGACAAAAATGGGAGATGATAGGGAAAGCCTTGTTAACCAATAATTTTTAAGAGGTGAGTCTTAGTTAAGGCATGACTTGGCTGGGACTCAGGTAAAAAGGTATGCACCTTTATGTGTGGGCTCTCTGTGTATCTTCCCCCGTGCTTGAGGAGAGCCTGGATCTTCCATCCTGTTTCATGAGATTGCCCCCTTATAGTAAATAAAATATAATTGTTTTATTTTTAGATATCCTGGTTATTTTTACATATGCATCTATTTCTAAATGTGCAAATATAAATAAAAGCTGCTCAGTTAATATAATGTTATTCATGTGTATGTTTTCAGGGCTAATCATTTGGTACTGAATAGCCATTTGGTGTGCTCTTCTCTAAAGAAAACATTTTATCTCACTCTCAGCATCCATTAGCTGGCTGTTGTTCTTTGTGTAAGGTTGAAGACTCTGGGCTTTGCTCCAGTTCACTTTGGCATGCCTATTGTAATTGTCCTTGCAAAGCACATGTGTAGACAATGATGCTGATACTTTTTGGGTGTAGCTTCTGACATTTCTAGGATGCACAAACTTATAGCAAGCTCCCTGATCTTCCATATCTTGTAATTTTCCCACCCACTCCATGCTCCATGAGCTTTAGGTGCAGGAGTTGTTTCCTAGAATCACTGTGGAAGTCACAAAAAGCTTTTAACATAAAGTCGGTGGTTTGAAAGGAGAAGATTTAGGATAATGGGTCTATATGAACTTTGCTAGAGATATTATGCTTTGATTAGAGTGTATCAATGCAGTAAAGAATACAAAGCCATCTGTGTGGGGAAATGTTCTGGGACTACCCCCTATGAATACAGTCTCTTTACAGAACTGCTCTCAATTAAGGACTAGTATTATTTTGTACTTCCATTTCTGTCTCTCAATCTATATTTTCACATCCCTTTCAAAAATAAGTAATATAGCTAAATTTTCTAGACCTGACAGTTGCCAGAGGAAAGCATGCAATAGGATATCCTGGGATTTTCCTACTTCTTGAAATGTAAAATTTACTATGTGATTTTATATAAGGATCTTCAGTGCTTCTGGATTTTGGTTTCCTTACTGAGCCTTGCAACTAGACCTGATAATGGAAAAAGTAATATTAAATATGAAAATCATGGTATTGATATTTAACTCCTAATGAGAACAGTTTTCTTATCTTCAAGACTAAATCTTTCCATTTCTTCAATCATTTATTCAAATTCTTTTATTAAAGTTCCTTATTTTATTATAATATATCTTTAATTATTGTTGTGGAAGTGTGTTGTATACTTTAAATTTTAATAGCATGAAGCTCATCCTTACTTTGCTTGTCTTCTTTAAAATCAGAAACCAGAAATTAAGTAAATTTAACTTTTTCCAACTTTTGCCTTATGTTGTGCATGTATCTAAAGATCCTAGACTCATTAACAGTTTAATGTGGTATTTTTGTCAATCATCAATTAAAACAATATGATAGTGTCTTGGGATGAGTTCTTTCTAGGAAACATAGTTCACATAAGAAGTAATAATTTATTTCCCCTGTAAGGAAACAATGTTCATTTCTATTCCTTGTAGAGATTATATTTGAGGCAGAAAGTAAGAATAAAAATTATGTGTAAAACATATTAATAGATTTTAATGGGAGAAATAAAGGGATTCTGGTGACTTGATAGTCACAGGAGTTTCTCAATCTGCTCTGTGAAGATTGTAACAGTAAGAGTTCAGTTAAGTTTTAACGAGGTGATAAGAACTGTGTAAAAAATTGAGGGAAGGAGATGAAGCAGGTTATTGAAATGCCACTCAAACTTATCATAGAATAAATAATAACATGTGGCACATGTTCTATAGATCACCCTTTAAGGCAGATGTATCAGCTGGTGATGAAACATTTGAAAGATAAATAAAAGGCATGGCCTTTCTTTGATTTATTTGAGAAAAATAAGCATAGTTTAGTTTTTCTATATAATTATGTATTTATGAACTTTTGAATTTCAATATAGTGCTGAGTATTTGGGTTTTTACATTATATTGCTATTATGTGTACTGATTGCACTGTACTTTCTCTTTTTAAAGTGTTGCCCTACTTCGGAATGCATTTGGTATTAAACATTTATATGCCAACAGTTACCACTGGGGATCATGCATTGCATGATGATCGCAAAGTCAAATATGCATGTAGAAATGGATGAAAGAAGCATTGGGAAAGTCACTGAATTTTCATAACCATACAGAAACTTGCAGTCATGTCAACACGTTCTGTCTCTTCACACATACATAAATGTGAATCACTTTTCATGTTATTTTTTTTTTAATTTTCATCTTCATGAAAAACTGGGAAAGCAATTAGACTTTATACTTCCTATTTATCCAAGGTAAAAGTGTTAAATGCAGATGCAGGATATGTAGGCAGTCTCTCTCTTTCACATGTGCACTCCCCCTTCAAGCTGATTCCTACAAAACACCTAACCAACTGTGTCAGAAAGGAAAAAGCCTATTTGAGACAGTAGCAAATCTTTCATACATTATCATCTCTCTGCCTTCTCTTGCCTAGCTAACCTAATTTGAGTCTGCCTTAGCCACTCACCTTTGACATAAAGCTTTCAGGTGGTGATTCTGTGAAGAAATTAGCTTTGATAATATAATTCTATCTTTTGGATGTCTTGGCCTAGAGTATTTATCATCATTTAGGAAAGTGGTTGAAATGTCAGCTTTAGGATGGAAGTTGCAGGGATATGATATATGTTGAATCCCTTTCGTTGGTTTTACCTATGGCTTGAGCATAAAATGGATCACAGAAACCTTTCTCTTTTTTTTTCCTTCTTCTTTCTTCACAGTGGTATTCAAAATTTATCTTTATCACTGAAACAACTCAGTTAGTGGCTCTTCAAGAACCAGAATATAGTCCTACTATCTATACCTTATCAATGTCTATTTATCATTGTAAGTTGATTTCTATGTAAAACTGAATGTAAATGGCAATGGTCCAAAGATTTTTATTAAAGGAAGAATTAAATAGATGATTCCATTCTCATAATGCTTTCCTTCCATATTTAAAAAAATTCTGACTCTCATTCTGAGCTTTGTAGAAATTACCATTTCGAATCTAGTTAAATAATTTAATTTGTAGATAAGCCATTAGAACAATAGGAAATCATTTACCAGTTCAAGCCTGTTGGTGTTGCCAGTGAACAGTTCAGCAGAATCTTTCTGCTAATGTTCCAGTATCAGGCATACTTTCACTTTTCATGGCCTAATGTTTTCTCTCTTTCTCCCTTCTAGTATAGACTCAGAGTGAAGCAGAAATTTTTGATCTTTGCAGGATGGTGTCATGATGCCAGGGCCTGTTTTACTGAATCTCTGGAAAAATATACACCCTGATTCCTATGGGTTCACTTATTTCTCATCTTGTTATTGTCTCAAAAAGCATATAAGAAATGGATTATTCTTGAGTTCTCAGTAGTCCTCATTGTCCGCTATGTTCAGCGAGTCCGGTTTTATCCCATGCTACTGAGAACTCAAGAACAATGGCAAGGGGGTTTTGATGCTACTGCACATAATGGCTTTGTGGGAGTCTAGGCAGTTTGGATGCTCACCTTTCTAGACTTGGATGGAGGTGGGGGTTCCTTGGACTTCCCACAGGGCAGGGAACCCTGATTGCTCTTTGGGCTGACTAGGGACAGGGACTTGATTGGGGGAGGGGGAGGGAAATAAAATATAATTGTTTTATTTTTAGATATCCTGGGTATTTTTACATATGCATCTATTTCTAAATGTGCAAATATAAATAAAAGCTTCTCAGTTAATATAATGTTATTCATGTGTATGTTTTCAGGGCTAATCATTTGGTACTGAATAGCCATTTGGTGTGCTCTTCTCTAAAGAAAACATT
>NC_022009.1:30001995-30006519 GCF_000317375.1 Microtus ochrogaster | reverse complement strand
AAAAAAAAAAGAGATGGATTAGCACCTGGACAGAAAGGTGGCTTTCCCCATCATCTCTTGCCATCCGGTGTGGCCCTTAGCAAAACAGTCTTCCTAATCTAAAGTACTTATTTCCTTTAAACCATAAGATCTGTCAAAAGACTGTGCTGGAAGAAACAGGTAATTTCAGAAGTGGAGGTGTTTGTGGGTAAAGTGGTTGCAAACCAGTCTGAGATGTATTCTGGTCTGGATACTCATGAAACTGGAGGGCCAGCATAGTTTACCAGAGGAGAGGGAAAATAAAAAATTAGATTTTTTTTCAAGGACCATTATCCAAATCAACTTTCCTCAATATAACTATTATGGAAATCACTTTAACTTTCAAACAATGCATAACTTATTTCAAACTACTGACCTGCTCGTCATATCCCTTTAAACTATTCAACCATTGGACAAAATATTTCAGCAAGAAGGCTTTACGTGCACCCTCCCTAGGCTTTGAGCCAGACTTTGTGTTGCTCCTGGAATGATTAAGCACATACCTACCTTTGCACCTGAGTCACCCAGATATTTTCTTTCTTTATTCTCCTAAATACTGCCTGCTTAAAACCAACTTATTGGGCCATTCTTCTTGCCCTGCTCTGTCCTGCAGAAACTTGCTATTCTTATACATATGGAAGACTGGTCTCTTTTTTGTTTCTCTGTTACACTACTTTGGTGGGTCATCTTGTTAAGGAAGAGCCCTTGAGATCATGGTTTTAAAGCTGATGGTGGCGGCACATGACTTTCATCCCAGAACCCAGGAGGAGGAGATAGGAGGATTTCTGTGAGAGCAAAGCCAGCTTGGTCTACAGAGAGTTCCAGAACAGCCAGGGTTACACAGAGAATCTTGTTCTTGAGAGAGAAAATAGTATATCATTAGAAAAATGTCCTTGTCAAATCCCTTTATATCACTTCCCACTACATATCTGATATGATGACCTGACAAAGTAGTCTCTGCCTGTGTTTCCGCTCATTTTGTAATGAAAATTACCTAGAGAATTTACAAGAAACACCATAGCCTTCACTTTCCCAGTCTTATCAATGTGTGAATAACTGCTTAGTCTTAAAGTTCAACCACTTCTTTGCTTCTTTTCATTGACTTTTCTTTACGTGAGCCCAACAAAAATAAAAAAAAAAAATTAGTCACCTCCATCTTCACTGCTATTAACCTGTACCTATGTACTTTATAATATGTACATAACTTTGGATCACGTACCACTATGCATTCCTCTATTAATTCCTACCCAAACCTGTAATTTTTGAAAGTACAAGAAAAGCTCCACTTCCAGATTTCACCAAGCGTTCTCACTGTAACTGAAGAATATTTGATGCTTGGTGAGTATCATTAATAATAATTTACTAGAACTTCCTCTTTTATACAATTGAATTGAAATAAAATTTCTCCCTTCAGAAAACTAGGATCATCTCACCTCTCTCATAAAGAACAATAGTCTTAATAAATGCTCCTATTAAGCCAATGCGTATCATTTGGTTGGGATTTCAAAGCACCGTATCTGAAACTACAGAGGTTACCTCAGTAGGAAGAATTGAAGAATTGCCAGGGCACTCATGAAGCAATTCAGCAAGCAGTGAAGAAATTTCTCTTTCGAGTTTTAACAAAGAACATGCTGAGGTTACTGCACAGTGACAGATTGCAGTATTGATCTCTCAACAATCATCCTAGGAAATAAACATTTGATCACACAAAGAATGGCATTCAAAAAATAAAGTTTAAAATAAGTGTGATAACAAAAGCTGTAACTATGGGAACACTCCACTCCCAGAGATTTGAATTAAATTATGAAATCTCAGAGGAATTTTTTTTGTCATCCCTAACAAAAGGTGATGCTTAGCAAAAGAAATGACAGCTTGTAAGTTCTTAGACATGTTTCTCATGCAGGCCTGTCAGTCATATAGCCCCTCCATTAGGAGAAAAGATTAGTGATAAAATTCTGAGATAGCACACAGAGTAATAAAATGGAGACTCAGCCATCCCTGTGGCCTGGCTATTTTCTAGTGGTCCTCAGAAAATCTATTTCATCTCAAGTGCTAGAAAAATTAGTAAATGATGAGACAGATCCCTGTTCCTTGTGGTTTTGCAGGTAGAAATGAAAGAGTTACAGTATATTTTGAGACTTAGCTCTGAAATAATTTGCATTTCAAATAAGAGCAGAATGTTATGGGGGAAAATTATATCCCCTTTGGCATGTTTCCAAGCTAAATTTGGGATACCAGAAAAATCTGAATAAATTATGAAGCCTACACAAAGCATCTTAGAAAGTGATTTAAAGCTGTCTTCCCCAGTTTTGATGCTTTCAAAAACCTACTTGACATCTTGACTTTTGTGGTGTAATGACATTCTGTAATGTTTTTTTTATATATTTATTTTTTATTATGTATACAATATTCTGTCTGTGTGTATGCCTGCAGGCCAGAAGAGGGCACCAGACCTCATTACAGATGGCTGTGAGCCACCATGTGGTTGCTGAGAATTGAACTCAGGACCTTTGGCAGAGTAGGCAATGCTCTTAACCTCTGAGCCATCTCTCCAGCCCCTGTAATGTTATTTTTCAATTACTGAAGTTTCTACATTAAAATAAGATCAGAAATTTTATTTAATAAAGAAATAATAAGGCAAAAGGTTGGGTCAAACTTCAACTCTCAACATAGATGAAGAAATAATAATCTATAGAAATATTTGACTTAAGAATACTTCTCCCACCGCCCTCCTTCCCTCCCTCTCTCCCTCCTATCTCTATGCTAATAGGGAACATGAGGGCCAAAATGGACAAGTTAGGGAGGAACAGGGAGGTGGAACAACAAAAGAGATGTCTTAATAGAAGGAGCCATTATATCATCAGAGAGAAAGCAGGTGCTAGGGAAATTCCCAGGAATCTACACAAATGACCCTAACTAAGACTCCTAGCAGGACTCCTGGCAGAGTGAAGAAGGTGCCTGAACTGACCTTTCCGTATAATCAGATTAGTGACTACCCTAATTGTCATCATTAAATTTACATCTAGTACCTGATGAGAACAGATGCCGTGATCCACAAACAAGCACTGGACTGAGCTCCCGGAGCTTAGTTGATGAGAGGGAAGAGAGATCATATGAGCAAGGGTGGTCAAGATCATGACTGGGAAAACCACAAAAACAGCTGACCCAAGATAGTAGGAACTCATGGATACTGGACTGACAGCTGTGGATCCTGCATGGAATTGAACTAAGCCCTCTGAATGCAACATTTATGTGGCTTGATTTGTCTGGGAGTTTTTAGGCAGTGGGACCAGGACTTATCCTGAATACCTGAACTGACTTCTTGGGGGCCATTCCCTAAGGTGGGATAAATTGCTAAGCCAGATACAGGGAGGAGGGGCTTGTTCCTACCTCAACTTGTGTATACCAGCCTTTGTTGACTCCTCAAGGGAGGCCTTACTTCCTCTGAGGAGTGAATGGGAGGTAGCCTAGGCAGAGGCTAGGGTCAGCAGAAGTAGAGGAAGTGCAAACTGGGGCTAGTATGTAAAGTTAAAATATTTTAAATTAAAAAAAAAGAACCAAAAGAACTTGGATATATGCATATGTACAGGAGTTAATGTGATTTAACTCTGGGTTTCTCCGGTTCAGGACAAATTATTCAAACTATATAGGTGTTGGAGAGATGGTTCAGCACTTAAGAGCACTGCACTGTTCCTTCAGAGGACTTGTGTTTACTTCCTGGGACCCGAATCCCAGAGATGCAGGGATGGTACAGCATAAGAAAATGACTCAGTGTAATCTACCATGTAAATAAATTGGAAAAACAAAACATGATCATCTATCTCATTAGATGCTAAAAAAAAAAAGCCTTCAACAAAATTCAAATTCTTTTCTTTAAAAGTGCCTGCTACTTCAGTTTCAGAGTGATCAGAGTGATACCCTGGCATCTAGAAACAATTGAATTGATATTCATCTTCCAATTCAAAGCACTCCCCCCCACATTGGAAGTCCCACATGGAGGGCCATCTTTCAGCATCCAGCCTCAACTGCTTCAGTTTATATGTTCCAGGGTAGGGGTGTGTGGATTAGAAATGTTAGATAGAAAAAACAGAGGCACTATATATATATACACACACACACACACACAAAGATACAGAATAGAGTCAGAGTCAGTGGGCAACTCAGTATATAATGAATTAGCCCGTTTTTATTTCTCATGATAATTAAATACTGGAACCTAAACAGGGGGAAGAAAACAAGACCTCTTTACTATATTACAAACAAGGAGCAAACAATGTAATTACCATTTTAATACCCAGAACACCAAGTAACCACACTTTAGGTCAAGACATCGCTGCAGCAGGCACACCTTAAGTCAAACTTCCTATCAATAAACTTGAAGGAGCAAGAATAGGCCTGAAATCTCTAACTTTAATGGGTCCTCTTCTATGGACTCTAACACTTTCTCCCTCTCCCCCTCTCTTTTCTTCCCTCCCTCCCCCTCTCTCTCACAAACACACACATGCA
>NC_022009.1:29986021-30001895 GCF_000317375.1 Microtus ochrogaster | reverse complement strand
GAGAGAGAGAGAGAGAGAGAGAGAGAGAGAGAGAGAGAGAGAGAGAGAGAGAGAGAGAATAAATCATTAAAATATATGCAAACATCCCTCCTCATTGAGTTGAGTTAAGGTATTATTCCAGAGTGGTTAGCCTTGTTTATCCTGAGATTTTAAACAGCTACTACCAGCATGCATTCCTTCTGTGAATATTGGCATGCAGTTTGTATGGAAGACTCTGCACCTCTTCTTCTACTTTCGATCTTTACTTTACTCTTCTGCTGATCAGTTCTTGCTCTCTTAATTTAAAAGGATAATCATAGGAATAAAATGTACCCAGTCACAAAGAAAGAAGAGTTTCCTGAATACCAAGAAAGGGCACTCCTTAACTTCAGTCTTGCTCATACCTCTGAATGTGGCATAGTCATTTTTCTTTTTCTTTCTTTTCTTACTCTGCTCTGTATTTACCTTGACTGGAGTTGAGTTTTGTCTCCTGATTTTGTTTGTTTGTTTGTTTGTTGGTTGGTTGGTTGGTTGGTTGGTTGGTCTGAGTGTTATTCCTTGAGAGAGACCACAGTGGCTGTGCAGGTGGAAGCAAAGACTATTAGTAGCTAAATGTTCTTCCCAAGAGTGAACTGCCAATAGAAAAGCCAGGGCCCATCTAAAGGTTAGCTACAGAGCTGTTATCTGTTGACATGGTGCATATTTCCAAAGCCTTTTCAGATAGACCCATCTTTTAAAATTAAATAAATGATACAGCTTTTAAAACTTTTTCTATACTTAAAATTATTAAAAGAACAGGCAAGATCACTAAGTGGGCAAAGCTTTGCAGATAATACTGATGATCTGAGTTCCAACCCTAGGACCCACATGGTAGAAAAGAGAACTGGCTCTAGCAAGTCTTCATTTGACCTCTAAAGGTTCACTGTGGCATTTGAACACACACACACACACTCACACACACACACTCTCTCTCTATTTATATGTATATGTAAATGTATGAAAGTAAATAATGATTCAAATAGTCAAGTATTACAACTGTCAGATGGTCACCATGATGCAGTATATAGACACATTGAAACACAATGACACACATGTATTCACAGAGATTTCCACGTGTACACAATAATCTTTCCTCAATTATTTTGAAAAGTCGTGAATGACAATGTGTGTGCATGTGTCTTTATTTCAAACTCACCCAGGATTATAAACAGAATGAGAAAAATGTTTTCTGTCACCTAATGTAAATTGCTCAATTCACTGTTGCATACTCTGTTTGAGACAATATCACATTCAGAATAACATATATGAGGTACCTGTTCTGTAAACTAATGAAGGAATTCTATCTCTGGGGCTGTCAATTACTTTCAGTCTTGCTAAATTCATTTGAAAATCAATCTGTTTTCCAGGCATGGGTTATTTGTCTGAGTAAACGGAAACATTTTGCTTAACAGACACTGTTCTGATTGTGGCTGCCACCCGAGCTACCTCATCAACGGTGTGCTATGTAGCAACATGTTTTAAGCTTCTTTACATCTGATGAAAATTAGAATGTTCTATTTCTCCCATGATAAACACTTTACCTACCATTTCAACTCCAAATAAAAAAATATCACACTTACAGAGGTACCTCAAAATCTGTAACCAAAACAATATTGGCATTGTGTGTTTTTCTATATTATATTGAGAATGATTTCTCATTTCCTACTGCTCATGAGCTCAAAGAGTGTCCTTTATCTATCACAACAGTTTGTGCATGTGTATGAAATCAATCAGCCATGTATGTGATCCTATGAAACTTTAATTAAAATATGATCGCTCTCCCTAAACTTTTTTTAGGGCTTAATGCTGAATATCAGAGGAGCAGAGCATCCAGCCACTAGAGAGTTCTTACATCTACCAATGCTCATACCAAAGGCATGATCCTCTCTTCAGACTGCCTTCTCAGACTGCATTTTCTGACTGTATCCTTAGACTGCATCTCCACCAAAACCTCAGACTGCACTGAGCTCCTGTCGCCTCCTGCCTTATCTTTCTCTCTCTGCCCAGTCATGTCACTTCTGTCTCCACCTCCCTAGTGCTGGGATTAAAGGTATGTGATTCCAAGCATTGGGATCACCTTTGTGTGAGCTGTTTCTCTTTCAGACATATTCAATCTCATGTATTCCATGGTGGGCTTGAACTAACAGAGATTCCTCTGCCTCTCCCTCTCCAGTCTCGAGTACCAGTATTAAAAGTGTGTGTCACCACTTACTGGCCTCTAGTGACTTAGTTCTGCCCTCTGATCTTCAAGTAAGCTTCACTTGTAAGATCAAAAACAAAGCTCTAGGCATTGCAAACTGTCTCCAGGGACGCAGCTGCCTGAGAAACTGTTCTAGTAACTGGAAACACAGACATTTGAGAGGGAGTGAAGGGAAAGGAACTTCTAAGTACATTATTGAAATAGCTCCAAACAATGACAATTTATTAAGAATTCACTATGTTTTGAGAACTTGTTTATGTTAACATTCACCATTCTAATCAGCAGTCACTGTAACATTCAATAAAATAATGCTACAAATGAAACTATTGGGATTCAAAAACAAAGTGACTTTTCCAACTGAAGATTATGTAAATCCAACAGACACACTTAAAGCCAAACATGGCTTAGAGGGGAAAGATAGACCTGACTGTAATTGTGAAAGAATGCACACATCTCTCAGAAACCATATTTGGAAAGTAGCTGGCAAATGGGCCAAAGCCTGGAAAGTGCTGTGTAACGCTTCCTCTCGAGTGACAGCACCGGGTCTTTTCATTCCTGCACCTTTCTTGGATAGCATCTTCCCGTCACCTCAACCAAGTCCAGGCAAAACTAATTGTATTCTTTTTCCAACTCTGCTACCCTAAATTAGAAATGAAGAGATATATACATTCTCTGTTAAAGCATATCTTACTGGCCTGTAGCAATCATCACAATATATTAACCACATTCAATTAAATCCAAATGCATGCTCATTCAAATATTTCAGGAATATTCCATAAAACATTTTTATTTTTTTGGTTGTTTATGGCAGGTAGTTGGTGCCAATGAAGAAAACAAAAACTGACTACACTGCCTTTCTCTTTGGCTTATAGCATAGACGCCCTTGCATTTAAAAATACAGATACTATTTGGACAGTTAAGTTTACCATATTGATTATTATTTAATCCTTTAAAGAAAATGTACCATCCTCTATTCTAATCAATGACATTTTGCTGTATGCTAATAATATATCCTTATAAAATTTATTGATTGGATTATTCTCTATAATAAAAAACTTTAGAACTAAAGTACAACTGTTGCTAGAGAGTTTTCTGAGCATATGTCTCTGGGTTTAATTATAAAAATAAATAGGTAAAATTGAAACCTTTAGAAATCACACATGTATGAGTCAACATCTTCTTCTAGTTAATCACCGATATGAGCACTCACTTTAAACAGCTTGGAGTGTTTCAATGTCTGAGTTCTTGGAATTTGCTGCATCAGCCAGTATGTTCTTAAGATTTTGTTGACTGCACGACTTTTCATGACACTATTTCTAAAGATATTGTAAGGTTCATTATCTATTTGAAAGAAGCTTACTACACTGAAATTACATAGGACTACCACAAAGTTACTTTTGTGAGCTTTTGAATCTGCTACGACAAGCTTTTTTAACTCTCACTTTTGTTCACTATTGAAACTAAAAGTAGACTAGCAATCCCTGCTAAACATTTCAAAGAGTCATATATTTTTATTTTCCAAAGAAGATGGAGAGAAAAAAAAATCTAGGCTTCTTTATTTTATGGTCATTACCATTTAGAGTAGCTTGGGTTCAATGTTATAAATTCCCCATCTGGTTGATTGCCATCCGGCTCCATTATGTTTAGCTAATTAAAATTAACTGTGGAGTTGTGCTGTTATTGTGTAGATATGACACCATTCAAACAATTGATTTGGATAATTAAGGAAAGCAAATTTAGTTTAGGAATTAAACCCTGACACTGAAAAAAAGAGTGAGAAAACTCAGTTTAGGCTCCCATTCTGCTACCGCAGTAGCTGTCATGATACTTTTAGACCAGTGGTATTGCAGGTGACATAAGTTTAGGAAAGTCATCACTGGTGTGTTTTCTCCTGCTGCAGAGGATAATGAGGTTGAGGTTTATTATAGATTTTCATTGCAAGTTACTTTTCCTTGTTTATTTAAATTTTAAATTGCATTAGTTCATCATGAAAATAAATGATAAAATTTTAATTCATAAGGAATATGTATTTGAGATCAGGCTATATAAATATATGTGTATGTGCATGTATGTATATATATGTGTGTGTGTGTGTGTGTGTGTGTATGTATGTGTGTATGTATGTGTGTGTGTGTGCTAATCAACCCTTTAGTTTGTACATATGGTTTAGAACATGTTTTGTTTTTCTACTCTATGGTAGTTCAGGTCAACCAAAATAATATCTTTCAAACTTTTAAATGACAAAGTAAAAATTAGGGTTCCATTTTATGAGTGAGTAAATATTCTGTTGTATGTGCTAGTATGTTTATTTTTCCTTCATCTATTGATTGGCACTAAAGCCACATGATAATCATGAATTGTGCTGGTGGTAGTTTGAATGTTTATGCTTATATTAAGAATGGCTAGCCTCAAACTAGCCATTCTTAATACAGTTTGGGGAGAAGTGGGAAGAAGTGTATCACTGGGGGTTGGCACTGAGGTTCCAAAAGCCCATGGAATTCCAAATGTCACTCTTCCTCATGATTGTGGGTTAAATGAAAATTCTCAATTTCTATTCTAGTGTCATACCCATATACTTGCTTCCATGCTACCCACCATGATGGTCATGGACCCCAGCCCTCTGGAACTATAAGCCCTCATTAAACTCTTATGTAAGTTCCCTTGTTCCTAATATTTTATCACAGAAATAGCCAAGGAACTAGGGCAATGTTTTATTAACATGTGCGTAGAAATCAATCTTTGACACTGAGTAAATTGCCCACAATAATTTGAGACACAGGAGATAAATGTGATATCCATCATTATTTGCAGCTTCAAATTCTTTGATATCTGTTATCCATGGTATAGCAATAAATTTGGCTATTTTATACATGTCGTGAATCTGTTCTAAAAGTCATTACTTAGTGTCTATAAAGACTCTTGGGAATATACCCAAGAGATGCCCTACCATATTACAAAAGCATTTGTTTAACTATGTTCATAGCAGCATTATTTGTAATAGCCAGAACATGGAAACAACCTAGATGCCCTTCAACAGAAGAATGGCTGAAGAAAGTGTGGAATATATACATATTAGAGCACTACTCAGCAGTAAAAAACAATGACATCTTGAATTTTGCATGCAAATGGATGGAAATGGAAAACACTATTGTGAGTGAGGTAACCCAGACCCACAAAAATGAACATGGGACGTACGTACTCACTCATAATTGGTTTCTAGCCATAAATAAAGGACATTGAGACTATAATTTGTGATCCTAGAGAAGCTAAATAAGAAGGTGAACCCAAAGAAAAACATACAGTCATCCTCCTGGATATTGGAAGTAGACAAGATTGCCTGGCAAAAATTGGGAACTTGGGAGTGGGGTGGGATGAGGGTAAGGGGAAATGGGGAGAGAAAAGTGAGAAGGGGAGGATGAGGGGAGCTTGGGGGAATGGGATGGTTGGGATAAAGGAAGGGTGGATATAGGACCAGGGAAGTATATGTCCTAATTAAGGGAGCCATCTTAGGGTTGGCAAGAGTCTTGACTCTAGAGAGGCTCCGAGGTGTCCAGGGAGATGTCCCCAGTTAGTTCATTGGGCAGCTGAGGAGAGGGAACCTGAAATGGCCCTATCCTATAGCCATACTGATGAATTATCTTGCATATCACCATAGAACCTTCATCTGGCGATGGATGGAGATATAGACAGAGACCCACATTGGAGCACCGGACTGAGTTCCCAAGGTCCAAATGAGGAGTAGAAGGAGAGAGAGAACATAAGCAAGGAAGTCAGGACCACGAGGGATGCACCCACCCACAGAGACAGTGGGGCTGATCTATTGGGAGCTCACCAAGGCCAGCTGGACTAGGATTGAAAAAGCATGGGATAAAACAGGACTCTGAACATGTCAGACAATGAGGGCTGATGGGAAGCCAAGGACAATGGTACTGGGTTTTGATCCTACTGCATGAACTGGCTTTGTGGGAGCCTAGCCTGTTTGCATGCTCACCTTCCTAGACCTGGATGGAGTGGGGAGGACCTTGGACTTTCCACAGGGCAGGGAACCCTGACTGCTCTTCAGATTGGAGAGGCAGGGGGAAAAGAGTGGGGGAGGGGGAAAGGAGTGAGGGGAAGGGGAGGGAAATGGGAGGAGGGGAGGAGGCAGAAATTTTTTCAATAAAAAAAGATAAGAGGTAAAATAATTATCTCTGTATGACTTCATTCTTTGATTGTGTTAGTAGTTCATGAGGATTAATTGAGATTATACATGCTAAAAGATCAGAAAAATAAGAATAAGAATCACTGGCATTGCTTTTTATCTGTACAGCAGTCCTTCAATGGAAAGAAATATGAAAGCCCCTATAATTCACTTTATAAGAGAATCATTGATAGTTCATTATGTTTTCTGCTGACAAAATTTAGTCATATGTTCATCTGTTTATTAGACTGACAATATTTCTGACACATACACAAACAATTCATAGTCCTTAAACTTGACACATTTAAATCCTTGGTTTCACACTTACATAACAAATTTGAAGTGATCAGGGTACTTTGGAGTTTAAACTTATGTTTTACTGCTTGCACAAAAATGATGGATTATGGAATTTTACATAGGTAAAATAATGGAATTGTACTTTCGGTGAAAGTAGTTCACAAACTCCTCAAATGACATATCACAAAATCCCAGAAGTCCCTTTGATCTATTTCTTTGTTGAGAGATAGAGTGAAAACAACCTTGTCATACATTTTTAGGAATCTCTTAACCAAAATCTCACTTGGAATTCAAGCAGAAAATGAGAAGGTTTGAAATACATTTTAGGAGATAATTACTACCAAGTAATTTATGATACCAAGCAAAGCCAGAGGACAAAATTCCACTGTTCAGATCCTAGTAAATGGAAACCAAGATGTCTGCATGCCTGATATTATGTTACAATTAATTGAATAATAACAGAAAGTATACATTATAACAATCAAATGCTGGGAGCTATCATAAAGTTTGAAATTATGTCAGTGTATATTCATCACATACACGCCTTTTATTTATTGTCAGTTCAAAGAGATGTTGATAATCTATAAAAATGGCTTGAAAAGATGAGATGGAGGGAGAGAGTGAGGATTGTCTAAAAACATGAAAGGAAATATGACGGATGAAGAAATTGCTACACATGACACTTACATAAAGCCTATTTTTTCAAGTTCAAACTGAAGCTGATTTATTATCTCTGCACTGAGTTAAGAAACTAGTTCAAAACTCTGAAGACAAAGGCATGAGATAATGAAAGAGAGGAGGGAAGCATCAATAGAGATGGTCTGGTTTATTGTATCAATTTGTTAGCTATAATGCTGCATTTAGTTGTCTAAAGAGTATATTCCTTTGAATTATGCCTTCTTGAAAAAAAGTAATGCCTCGATGAAAATTTTATTAATGCAAATAATAAATGAAACCTGGAATTTAACTCTTGGTTATGCCTTGAGCGCTTTCTGCATTTTCCATGTGTATTGTTTTCTACCTTGTCTTACTTAGAATGTCTACTAATCTGACAAAACACCATGACCAAAATAAACTTGGGGAGTGGTATAGGAGGTTCTCCTGTTTGTGTGTTGCTTTCATTGGTTAAATAAAGAGACTGCTTTGGCCTTTTGATAGGGCAGCCCTTAAGTGGGTGGAGTAGACAGAAAAGAATTCTGTGAAGAAGGAAAGTGTGGCAGACACTATGAATCTCTGGCCTGAAAGGGATGTAGGCTAGAATCTTGCCAGTAAGCCACAGTCACATGGTGATACACAGATTTAAGAGAAATGGGTTAATCAAGATGTGAGAGTTGGCCAAGAACAGTAATTAAATTAATATAATTTGTGTGGTTATTTCAGGTATAAGCTGCAGAAGGCAGCCCGGTCCCCTCCTATATCAGGAGAGTTGTAAGGTAAAATGGCCAAATGGAACAGGACACTAAGCAATCATTGAGGAGCCTGTCTCTGAACCCAGAACCAGTGAAAGAAGCACACCCTGGATCTGAGACCTGAACCAGGCAAAGAAACATCTTTATCCCTGAACCCAGAACCAAAGAAACATGTTTTGACTCCGAAACCAGTGCCGAAGAAGCACACTTTGACCCAAGAATCAGAGCCAGTGAAAAACAAAATATGTCCTGGTCCTAAGATTAGAGTCAAAAGTCTAAAAATGACTAGTGAAAGAAACACAGTTTAGCCATAACATCAGAGCCATCTCTGCCCCTGTCCATCTAAACTACCCAATCAATGGACAGGGAAAACTAATCAATGCCTCTTCTCCCCGGAGAATCTCTGCTCCTCAGACGCCCTATATAAGCCTCTCTATCTTTGCAGCTCCACAGCTACAAGACTTTCCCCTACAGGAGTGTCTTAGTTACTGGGCTGTGCAGCAACACCATGACCAAGGCATGCTCTTATAAAATAAAGTGTTTAATGTGGGGCTTGCTTGCAATTTTAGGAGGTTACTCCATGACCATAATGACGAGAAGCAGACAGTTATGGCACTGAAGATGTAGCTGAGACCTTTCTTATCCTGATTCCTAGACAACAGAAAGGAGAGACAGAGACAGAGACAGAGGAGACAGAGAGATGGAGAGAGGGAGGGAGGGAGAGAGAGAGAGAGAGGAGATAGATTGGTCCTGATGTGGTCTTTTAAAACCTGAAAGCCTGCCTCCAGTGACATAGCTTCTCCAACAAAGTCGTATCCAAAGTTGTATCTACTACAACAAGGGCAAGGGTACACCGCCTAATAATTCCCAAATAGTTCTACTAACTGTGATCAAACATACAAGCCTACAAGGGCCATTCTCATTCAAATCTCTATGGAAACAGGATTTCTTCCAGGTTGCAACACTCAAGTCATACTCCAGCACTGAGGGAAGTCAATGCAAGAACTTAAGGTGAAACTTGGAGGCACAAGCTGAAACAGAAACCATAGAGTTATTATGCTTACTGGCTTGATCCTGCTTGCTGTTTATTCATGTCTGTACTATCTGTTCAGGTTTGCAGCACCCATAGAGGGCGGGATCAGTTGTTAAACAAGAAACTTCCATATTGGCTTGCCCAGAGGCCAATTGGATAGTTATTTTCTCAGTTGATGTACTTCTTCTTAACTACTCTAACTTCTGTCAAGTTGACAAAAATACTAATCAATAGGTAAACATATTATAGTTATCATCATTCCCAATCATGATGAATTGAAAATTTACCTTATTATAGATAGTAAACTCAACAGGATTAAGCAATAAATACATCTCCCTTTTTTCCATATATTTTAACATTTTTTAAGCATTTGAGTAGCATTAAAATGTAAAGAAAAATGTCCATGGCTAAATAAAAGTTTTTTTTTTTTAAATCTTGGCAGAGGGTAGGTCATACACATCATTTCAGTATACACATATGAATACCACAGGTGTGAATATTACCTCTTTCCTTTATCCTTGAAACTCAAAGCATTTACACATACCTTGTGGATAAAATCAGTACAGTTTAATTTCAGAACTGGCAAAGCAAGTACTAGTCAAATTGGTCAGTCTTGAAAAACACTGGCTGCTTTTGCAGACGACTTGGGTTCAATTTCTAGAACATATTTAGTGACTCACAACTTCAGTTCAGAAAATCAAAACTCTCTTTTGACCTCTACTCATTAGGCATGGATTCAAAACACAAGCAGATATTCAGGTAAAACAGTCATATACATAAAATATAAAAAGATAATTCAGGAATGATTATAACTTTTGCCAGCTACCATCTTTCCAGCTTTACTCACCTCTTCACAAACACACGAACACACACACACACATCAATCAAATTAATCTTTTCTTAATAAGATAGACTATATTATATAGAGATGATGTATAATATTTAATATCTATTGTAATTTCTATTTTGTTTTAGTTTATAATATAATATGAAGCTTTATTATCTATTACATATTATAAATTCTTTATTTTCCTCATGTCTCAGAGTGTTTTGATCATAAAGAATTTATGCATTATAGAAAACTTTATAATACATTTCTATTGCTCCTCAAAAATGACTTGATCAACCAAAGAAGCACAGACGTAGAGGATTTTAGAAAACTCTAGAGTCAATATGGAAGAGCCACAAATAATACTAGTTCTAATTTCTTATTTCTTATTAAAATTCAATCTTAAAGTTAAAAAAAAGAACAGAGAGCAATCAACTTGATACTTCCACATTTCTGGCTTTAGAGGATTAGGGAGAGAATGTGGTGTCCAGGACTGTAGTGGCTGTATCAAAGATCTAGGAGGGTAAAAACTGTGGTCAATTGTTTTAATAAAGGAAATATAATTGATGTGCTGTTGCCTGGAAGCATCAAGTACCTGAGAACAAAGAATAGGAGAGGAAGAAATCATAGGGTAACATCAGCAAAATGGGATAAATGGGTCAAAAAGAGTGTATAGACCAGGAATCTCACACAAGATATCAACATTAGGAATCTTTCTAGAAGCTTGTGATTGGGATCTTCATATAGTGATCATTGAGTGATGATCTAAATGCCACTTTAAGGAGGAAATGAATCTGAATGTCAGACAGGGTGGTGATCAATTTGCTGTGATTTATTGTTGAGGTGACAAAGAACAGGATTTTGTCCTACTTCATGAAGAACTTTAACTGATAAAGCAAAGTTTGGTCCTTGTCATGTAGAATCTGTATATCAATGTACTTCATGGTATAGACACATTAAAGGAAAAAACTTTATCATCTTAATAGAACCCAAGGTGTTCTCTTTTGTTTTTAATTTGATGCTCACCATAACTAAAACAATTCGAGTTCTTACAAAACATTTTTTTAAAGTTAAATTTCTAATACCAATAAATGATATCCAAGAAAGACAAATAGAACATATCTAACTTAATGAAATACTTGAAGTCTTGCCCTAAGAATTCTTCACAAATCAATAAGGTCTGTTCTAACAAACTTTACCGAATTTCAAGGAAATATAATAAGAAGAGTAAGAGATATGACCCATGAATATAAGGTTTAGAAAATGAAAATGATTTCTCTTTCTCTTTTTCTCTGTCTCTATATTTCAGGTAGATTAACTTAAAGTTTAGAGCTGCTAGAAGTTTTCACTGGCAGGGGAGAACTTAGGACCTTCTATTGTGATTCAGATCAACAGCATTCACTGGAATCCTCTCTAGATATCTATGACGACATCTGAGCTCAATGCCAAATACAGTCTCAACATTAAAAGTGATGTCCTTTACAAATTCAGAGATTCAAAATGTACAGAGGCTAAAAGGTGTTAGTGACTACTTTCAGAGTCACAGAGTTTCCTAATATGTATCCACTGGATACAAGTTGAATTCTACCTTCCATTATATTTACCAAATTTAAAATTAGACCACACCTCACTACTTAGCTATTTCTTACAAACAGACTGAGGGGAAAAAAAAAGATTCATTGCTTCATTACACATTTAGGCTCAAATGAATAATCGCAATCCAGTGATCATAGAGATGGTCTTCCTTAAACTAAGTAGGTTATAAAAAAAAACCCAAAAGTCAAGAATGCAGGAAACAAAAAGTTGAAAAGAGGGGATGATAGGAGTGAGAAGGAGGTAGGAGAGAGTGTAGGCATAATCAGAATACATTACACACATGTATGAAATTGCCAAAAAATAAAAAGTAGAAATAAGAATGCAGGTTGTTCATGGATACATAAATTGCTATATTTCTCATTTAAAATCAGCTAGCAATTGCTAGACACAGTGGGCTGCATCTGTAGTTCTAGTTACTGGAGAGGCTGAAGCCAGAAGATCTTTTGGACCCAGAAGTTCTATGTACACTATAGACTTCATCTTCATCTTACACAATACTATAAAAACAGTCAACAAAAGTTAATGAATGCTAATTCAGTTCTTTATCTTGACTTTCAAAAATTATATTAGTTGTAATATGACTTTTATAGCAAGTTCATACTGCATCAAGTGTATTTGCCTGCTGAACCATGACATCTTTATGTTTTTTTAATACTTCATATGTTTTGTTTGTCTTTTAGTTGTCCATATATAACACCTAAATCAGAATTCCAGAAAATATGTTTTTCATGAAAAAGACCATGAATGAATGAAATAATGATAGATGTTATTGTATTCTTTATTGCAGTTTTCTGAAAAATAGCTTCTGATAGAATCACCTTTAATTCTGGAACTTGGGAAGTAGAGACAGGAAGATCACTCATGAGTTCTTAGCTACACTATATATTTCTTTCTGTGGGTACAAAGTGAATTCATAGAAAAAATTATTAATGAACAAATAGTTCCTGCAAATGTAAAATTACCTGCAACACTTTTCAAGCAAAAATAAATACTAGTGCTGAAATTAGACATACGGTAACACTAATTATAATTATTTTACAATATAAACACGAACTGTAATTGATTATAATTACAACAAAGCATATTGAAGTATAATTAGCCATTTACGTCTAACACCTAAGAGTCTCCAACTTTTAAAGCAAATATGAATAACAAATACATTTTTCTGAGTACAGAATAATAAAAAGAAAATATTGGTAAGGTAATAAAAGAAACAAAGTTCAATAGATACGAAATTAAAATGCTAAGGCACAGTTTAGTACTTCAATAATGAATAGTTTCTTCACAATAAGGCATATATAAGCAGAGTATAAATGCTGAAAATCATGTAAAAGTTAGTCTATATTATGTTTTCTTTTGCTATTCAAATGTGTAATGAAAAATGAAGTAAAGGAGGAGAGGGAAATAATAAATCAAACATGACATGAAGAGAAGACAAGAGAAGAGAACAGAAGAGAAGACAAGAAGAGAACAGAAGATGAGAGGAGAGAAGAGAAGACAAGACAAGAGAAGACAAGACAATAGACAACAAGAGAAGAGAAGAGAAGAGAAGAGAAGAGAAGAGAAAAGAAGAGAAAAGAAGAGAAAAGAAGAGAAAAGAAGAGAAAAGGGAGAAGATAAAACTAGACATGAGAATAGACATTAAACCTCTTCCTCTGATGGCAGTCAATATCCATGTTTTATCTTTACTCTTAGGTCCTTACTCTTAGGCAGATGGAGGATAAAAGTTCTGAGTAATTCAATATTCAAAGGTAAATAATTCATGAAGTTCTTGTGCCTTACCATGCTAAATGCCTGTATTCCTGTACAACCAACCCTAAATAACAATTGCTTATGCCCATGTTCCCAGACAACAGCAGTAATTTTTACTGCAGTGCCACCATGTTTCAGGTTTCTAGGTACTTTATTGTTGACAGCTATGAAGGAAAGAAACGTCTCTAGGAAAATACACACAGGGCCATGAGAACAGGGAAGAAACCACAGCAAGGGGAAGCTGCTTCAAATGGCTTAGCAATGTGACCCATGCCAAGTAACTGTATCTCAGTTTTTGAAATCTAAAATGAATTGTTGGTTTTCATGAATCTGTGAGACTGAGAAAAAAGTAGTTTATTTGTAGTTGTTTACCATCAGGGACTTTGACAGTTGAGTGTGTGGTGGGTGACTCAGATGCATTAAAGTTCTGTAAGGGAAGAATAGGAGGTGTACATGTGAGAAATTACCAAAAACAAACAAATTTTAGCCATGGACTGTAAAGATGTCTCAGTGGTTATATTTTTAGTCAAGCATGAAAATTAAAGTTTATATACCAGCAGTCATATAAGAGCCAGATAGTCCTCACACTTATAAACCTAGCATTGATACGGTTGGAGAGAGACTTGCTGAAAGTTCCTGGATATCACTATGCTCCATGAACAAAAAGAGACTCTGACTCAAAGGAACAAGGAAAGAGGGAACCCAGTATTTCCTTTGATCTCCCCCAAATAAGTATACACCCATGCATACGCATATATGTATATGACATTAAACACACACATACACATCAAACACAGATACACACATTCACATGTACATTAACACACATCAAAATAATTTTTAAAAGGATTATTTGCAATTTCAATCAAATTTGGGTAATATCACTTAAAATAATAAATAGTATGCATAGGATCTATGCTTATAACAAGAAACACTGTATATGCACACTACATTTTGTGCGAGTAAAGCTCAATATTTGAAATCATCTACAATCACTATCTAAATGGCCAACTGTTTGAAAAATAAATCCACATCCACCACTCTCCCTCCTGAGATGTATGGCCCCCCAATTCAAAAGTTCCACAACAGAGTGAAACATTTGTTACAAGTGTTAATGTATATGTTAGTACATTCCATATACTCAGTTAGTATCCACTATCGGTGATGTATATCCTATGGTTTGGAAAAACCATATATAATGAAAATCCCTTCTTATACCTCACCTATATCTTGAAGGATACTTCCCAAGTGTTCTTCTAGCAATTTTACTGTTCCAAATTTCATGTTAATATAATTGATCCACTTGGAGTTAATATTTGTATGGAGTAATAAAAACAGTGATAACTTCATTCTTCTCTATGGGAGCATCCATTTCTCCAGTGGCCTTTTGCTTTGTTGAATATGCAATACTTTCACCAGCGTATGATGTTGGAATCATTGACCAGATGTCTGTAGTTAAATATCTTCATGGTTGAGCCTTCTGTTTTGTTCCATTGGATTAAGTCTCTCTTTTAGTGTCAGTACCATATGGTTTTATTAATTTCTCACTATTATATTTTGATATATGCAATGATAATCGCTACAGTATTATTATTTACTCAGGAAGGTTTGGCTATCTAGTATATAAGTTACACAGAGCCTGTAAGTGGCCATTCCCTGGCCCTGGGGACCTCCAACCACAAGGTTGTACCCACAGAACACTCTAAAGACCAGTCCTTCCAGAAGCAGGTGACCAAGCTCAACCCTGTAGAATAAAAAGTCCAAGCTCAGAAACTGAAATCCTACCAGTGCAGATCCTGAAAATCCTCACTCTGTTGAGCTCCACACCCCAAGAAGCCCTATAAAATCCCAGTCCTCTGCTCTGGTTTCTGCTGTGTCTTGCCTGAGCAGAGGCGGCCACCCTACTAGGGTTTTCTCTCCCAATAAATCTCTTATGAGAGATCTGTTGTGTAGCGTGACTATGGGATTTTTTGGCTCCCTATAGCCAGAATACCTTTCCCCATATAAACTGGAACACTTGCATTGAGGAAACCTTCCTCTCTAGATCAGAGCTGTAACACTTACATTTAGAAAATCTTTTCCTCTGGAGTAAAATGATAATCCTTGCAATGGATTATAACATTTTCACAGGATGCTTTCTGGTTACATAATGTGCTATAGAGGTTTGTTTTTAATTTCTATTAAGAATGTTGTGATAATTTTCATTGGCATTACGTTGAATCACTAAGGTGAATTTAGTTGAGTGGTCATTTAAATAATATTATTTCTAAGACTCAATGAGCCATTAGATACTAGTGAAACTGAGTATGTCTGTATAATACACGCCTATCTATACGTGATTTCACACTACACAACAAATCTCTCATAGAGATTAATTGGAAGGTAAACCCTAGTAGGGTGGCTGCCTCTGCTCAGCAAGACACAGCAGAGACCTAAGCAGAGGACAAGGACTTTATAGGGCTTCTTGGGTGTGGAGCTCAACAGAGTGGGGATTTCCTGAGCTTGGACTTTTTATTTTATACGGCTGAGCTTGATATCTAGAGGCCAAGCTTCCACAACC
>NC_022009.1:29969404-29984172 GCF_000317375.1 Microtus ochrogaster | reverse complement strand
TAGAGTTTTAAGTATTGTATGTTCTCTATCAATACATATTGATCTAAGAAGATACTAATCTATACTAAATCTTGCTATATTAAACTGCACAAAATAGTTTCTCTGAGCCAATGATAATTGCACTGGGATTTGTCTCTACTGCATGTACTGGCTTTTTGGGACCCTAGTCTATTTTGATGCATACCTTCCTAAGCCTGGATGGAGTGGGGAGGACCTTATACTTCCCACAGGGCAGGGTACCCTGCCCCCTCTCAGGACTAAAAGGAGGGGATGGTGAGTGGGAAAGTGGGAGGGAAGTGGAAGGAGGGGGGGAAGTGGAAAGTTTGAATGATATTATTTATAAAGTAATAAAAATATTTAAAAAACAAAATAGATTCTCTAGTTATTTTCATTTGTTCAATGCTTTAAGATGTTCTTACTTAACAAATACAGGCTTTATTAGCCATTCATTTACTAGAAACTCTTGACTTAATTGTTATACAAACACATAGCTGATAAAATATTAGAAGTAAAATAAAAAGGGTTTTGTTATATTTTTATTAGTCAATTTTGCTTGGATGTCTTTAAATGAGATGTAGTTATATAAGAACTCAGTATAAATTGGTATGGAGTAGACTGTATTTCAAATGTCCTAGTAAAATGTGTGTATACATATATATATGTATACACAAACACACACATTTATATATGTTTACATTGAAACATGAAGAGACATTCTGTCACAAATAGAAACAGAGTTTTGGCCTGATGATAGTCATCCTTCTCAGTACTATGTGCCCCAAAGTATTTACAGAAAGTATGGAGGGTACTTTACTACATTGGAATAATTAGGAACTTTTTAAAACAAATTTTAAATATGCTTCAGTTAAAATATTATGACATCATAACCCCTTTCCTTATCCTCCCTCCATTTTTTTCTGTGTGCCCTTAATCTAAAATCGATAGTCCCTTTTTTATACACACACATCCACACTCTCACAAATACAAATAAACACAAAGTGCTGAGTCTCTTTTTGCCATTTATGTGTATATGGTCTCAGGACTGACCACTTTGTAATAGATAGTGAATCAGGAAGTTTATCCTTCGAAGAGGTTAATCTTTTCTCTCTCAGCAGTCATTAGCTGTGTTCAGGAATTTCTTAACTAGAAATACAATATTTTCAAGGAAGAGAAAAAAAATTTAAACCTACAATGATATCAAATTGCAGCTGCTCCAAACTACATCAATTGACATGTACCAGTAGACGGTATGAATCAAGGACTCAGACACTAGGTGTTTTTACAAAAGCATTAATTGTGACAGGGTACTCAGTGGGAATCTTTACTACTTTTTGCCATAATAAATTAAATTATTCCATAACAGGCATGAAAAGTTATGGTTTTTGTTTTACAAAAATGTTCATAGAAAAATGTTGGCAAATTAAAAAAAATAAGTTACAAATCAAATTCTAACAGATTCTGTGAATTTGACCTTTTTTCCTCACTCCTCCACTACCTAAAACTCATAAAACACACTCAATGTTTGTAGTAAAATTTGACAAGACCACATATTAGAAATGTAATTTTCCTGACCTCCTAAAGAGACCACTTGTTTGAATCTGTAAATCAATAGTGTCCTACTTTTCACTGCTAGTCAACTTCTTCTAAGAAAAATTATTTCCCAAATCAAATAGTTGACATTGTATTTTAAGGTTTCCTTCATCAACTTTATTTCTATGTATAGTTGCTGTAAAAATTAGAAGTATAAACCATTACATCTGAGTACATGAGGTAACGTAGTGTTGTGCTATAAAGGGTTCTATTGTCTTTTCCTTTAAAAGTTCTGCCCTAGATATGGTGACACAGCTTAGTGTGTAACCACACTTGCACTGGAACCTGGACACCTGAGTTTAATACTTGGAACCCATACAAAAGTGAATGCAGCTGGGCAGTGGTGGTCCACATCTTTAAACCTAGAACTCAGGAGACAGAGGCAGGCAGATCTCTGTGAGTTTGAGGCCAGCCTTGGCTAAAAGAGCTAGTCCCAGGAGAGGCTTCAAAGCTACAGAGAAACACTATCTACAAAAAAAAAAAAAGTGACTGGAAAGACAAATCTTCCACAGTGTTGTCTCTGACCTCCATATATTATACATGAAGTTCTCTCTCCTAGACACAAACTCAGTAATAAAGAAATAATCGTTGCTTGATGGTGGTGCTGTACACTTTTAATTACAGCTCTTAGAAGATGGAAGCAGGTGGATTTCTGTGAGTTCTAGGCCAGTATGGAATACAGAACTAGTTCTAGAACATCCAGAAATATACACAAAAAACTGTTTCTCACAAACAAATAAACAAACAAACCAAAAACAGTGAAAGAATTATGCATACCAAATGGTACATGGTTTATGAAAGTAAACTCCAGTTGTCCAATCAAAAATAAAATTGATTTTGGATACTTCAGAATTTATTTATTTAAAAAAATCTGATGAGTGTATATTTCATTCTACAGAAATGACTAATAATGTAAAGATACATAAAGCAAAGAATTGTACCCTAAAAGAATAACAGTAGGAAAGGAGAAAAGTAAATGAGAAGAATCCAAATTCATGTGATTGTAATTGATGTGATTTTAAATACATCAGGTACAAATTCAACAGAAAACATAGGAAATTAGTTAAACAGGAATTGGAAAGATAAATAAAACATCAACTTATAAGGAAAGAATACAACACACAGTGACTTCATTATGCTTCTTATTGCTGTGATAAAATACTTTCACAAAAGTAACTCGAGGGACGGAAGGCTAAGTTCTCTTTCATACTTTGAGGTTATAATCCACATTGCTTTTGTAGGCAAGACAGAGACAAAGAGAATAAGGAACAAAGAAGCTCATCTGGCAACATTCTTTTTAATTTTAGTTCATGATTCTTGGTTATGGTGGTATAAAACCAAGTAATTATACTGTCCACGGTTGTGAAGGGTCTTCTCATCTCAGAGTCATCAACATTACATACCTGACAGGTAGGCCAGAGGCTAAATAATCTGTCACCTCTGTAGCTGGATGCTTATCTTCTAACTGATTCCAGATTATGTTAAGCCGACACTTAACCTAGTGATCTGTGCTTGTAATAATTTAGAGCTACAAGCATTTTAGTTCTACTGGGAAGTGATGTATAAGAGGATTAAGATTCACTAAAGAAGTTAGATTATTTTCCAGTAGTTCATCATTTCTCAGAATGAACTTCCTTTTTCAGAAGCTCAAGCCTTTTAAATTATGTTTGCCTTATATTGTGCTCCTGTATCACCTTAATCACAACAGAATGACTCCTTTAGTTAGTTTGGGACTATGGATACAAAAGTACATAATCCCAGTATGTCTGTAGACTATGATAAGGGTTCAAGTATCTTTCTTAAGTGTGTTAACAGAATACAGAATGGAATATGGCAGAAAGATCTAAGAAGATAAGTTCAGAAAAAAAGAATATATACAAACACTTTCCTTGTAAGAAGAAAGATTTTTATAGAGAAGCTTTCTAAGATGACAGAGGACAATAATCTAAAGTTTTGACTAACAATAATCAAAATTACTTTCTGAAAAAAATCACTACCTGTTAGGAAGACATACAATGGAGAAAGGAAGAAGAAAAATTAGGAAATGAAATTCACACATTATTAAGAATCTAAATATCAATGTAAAGAAACAAAACAGAATCAGACAAAAACAAAACAATGAGTTGTTATGTTGACATCCCAGCTTACATGGAATCGAATGTCTGCTGTCCACCATTATCATTCTGGAAACCATTGAACCTGTGAAGCACAGAGGATGATAATTAGATATTGTCAATTGAAATAATGAAGTAATTGATGACATTTATTAAGATTTTACTTTCTTGAATCTCATAACAGGTTGAAATTATTTTTTGATTTACTTTTATTATTTATTTGTGTGTCACATGTTGTGTGAGAGTTGTGAAGGCCAAAAAGATGGGATCCCCTTGATGCTGGAGACCAAGATGTTTGTGAGCTGCCTAATGTCGGTGCTGGATCTGAACTCTGGTCCTCCTAATAGAGCAGCTAGTGCTCTTAATCATCTCTATCTACAATTATCCGTTTTTAATCTCTTCAGTTGTAAGATAGTTCTGTAGTTCATCTTTAAGAATCTCAGGCAATAAAAGGAAAAATAACACACACAACTGTTTTTAGCCAGAGAACAATTTTGCAAAGTATCTGCCAAATACTAAGTTGGCTTGTGTATGCCTCTCATACATTTTGTAAGCAGTTTTTCAATGATCAAATAGAAAATTTTCACACCGTCTTCCCTAGTATTAGAGGGAAAGCTTCATTTAAAAAATGTCATTTAGTCAAAGCAATGATGATATTTATTTTATTCACTAATGTGCAATTTGGTCAGATATTGGCGAGGGAAGCAGCTCTTGGTTCCACCTGGCAAAGGTTACCATGGCTCAAAGCTACAATTATCTGGAGCCTTGCTGACTCTCATGTCAGGCCACAATGAGTCCTTGGCAAAAAATTGATGGCTCAAACAAGGGCCTTTCCCCGTGTGTTCTTGGACTCATATTAGCAGAAGGACTTAGCTCCCAGTTTAGTTCTCAGGGTCAACAATCACAAAAGAGACAAGACCAAGAAACAAATTGAGGAAGAAAGAGTAAGTCAGAGGAAGTTAAAAACAAACAAACAAACAAACAACAATAATAGAAAACAACCTGCTGTGTTTATGTGGTCTGGCTTCAGAAATTAATATAGCTGTACTATTCATCAAATTAGACAGTATCATTTTAACTCTGTTTCCCATGTCCAATCTCCAGTCTTAATCCCAGTTCTGTAGCCGAATACATGTGGCAGTCTTTCTTGTCCCCCTCCCATGTTTTGATCTCCTGTAGAACCCAAAGATCTTTCACTTCTAACCTCCCTCTCCCATCTAGTTGCTTTGTCTTATCACCAACTTTAGGAAGCACTCCCTGCCAACACAATGCCTCTCCTACAGGAACAACAAGTAGACTGAGTGGGTATCCTCCCTCTCTTTCTGCTCCTTCAGATTCAGTCTCTCCTCGCCTTATACCCAGTTCTGAGGTAGAAAGTCTTTTAGAGTCCTTCTTTCCTCTTTGACAGAACCCCAAAGGATCACAAAGATCTCTTCCTCCAACCTTCCTTCTCCCAACTAATTCTATTACCCAAGCCTCCAATATCAGCCCATAGGAACACACCAGCTGAGTAAGTCAAGGAAACAGGTACACACACACACACACACACACACACACACACACACATCACCAAATAGCAAACTGGCACAATACTCTCCTAAAATCAAGGGGGGAAGCAGAACCCAAGCAAGAAATCAAATCATTCACCCAGCAGAAACAAAAACAGCTACTATAACCCATACTATAATCATCCAATTCCCAGATGCCAACAGTCAGCTTAAAAACACAATAACAGCCAGAACAATATGCCTCCACTGGAGCCCAGAATCCTTACCAGAGCAAGAACTGAACTGAATATCCCAACAAAGCTAAAGCTTGAGAAATGAACATTAAAGAGCTTGTAGGATGATGCTAGAGGTCCTTAAAGAAGAAATGAACAATTTTCTTAAAGAAATCCAAGAGAACTCGAGCAAACTGTGGAAGGAAATAAATCAATCTATTCAAAACATGAAGTAGACTTGAAGAAATAGGAACTAATGAAGAAAACTTGAACTGAGAGTATTCTTGAAATTCAAAATAGGCACAAGCTTCACCAAAATAAGAGTAGAAGGAAGAAAGAAATTCTGGTACTGAAGATATTATTTTTAAAATTGGATACATAGGTCAAAGGGGATGTTAAATATAAAAGAAAAAAATGTTCTAACACAAAACTCCAGAAAATCTGGGACACTGTGAAAAAACAAATCTAAGAATAATAGTATTATGAGGAGAAAATTCCCAACTCAAAGGCCTAGAAAATATCATCAGCAAAATCAAAAAAGTCCTTGGACTTCCCACAGATCAGGGAACCCTGATTGCTCTTCAAGCTGATGAGGGAGAGGGACTTGATCGGGGGAGGGGGAGGGAAATGGGAAGCGGTGGCGGGGAGGAGGCAGAAATCCTTAATTAAATAAATAAATTAAAAAAACAAAAAAACAAAAAAAATAAAATAAAATAAAATTATTTTTTAACTCTAAAAATAAAAGAATTTTTTTTAACATAAAGAAGGAGATATCTATAGGGTACAAGAAACACATAGAACACCAAATACATTGGACCAGAAAAGAATGTCCCCTTAACACATATTAATCAGAACACTAAATATACAGGACAAAAAAAGAATATTTAAAGTGCAAGAGGGAAAGACCAAGTAGCATATAAAGGTATACCTATTGGAATTAAACCTGACAGCTCACTGGAGACTCTGAAAGCCAGAAGGTCATAGACAGACATGTTATATACTTTAAGAAACCACAGATGCCAACCTATACTACTATACCCAGGGAAATGTTCAATCACCATAGATGGTGAAAATAAGATATTCCATGAGAAAAGCAAATTTATTAAATATTTATCTGCATATCCAGCATTACAGAAGGTGCCAAAAGGAGAACTCCAAACTAAGGAGATTAAATACAACCATACATACATAGGGAATTGATTATTGAAGACTATCAAAGCAAAGGAATTGCAATACATACACACACATGCACACACACACACACACATACACTCACACACAACTACTACTACTACCACCACCAAAATAACAAAACTCATTGGTCACTGATATCTCTCAAATATGTTAATTCAACACAGAATGGATGTGAAAACAGGACCCATTCTTTTACTGCATCCAAGAAACATACCTCAACATCAAAGATAGGCATCATCTTCATTTAAAGTCTGGGGAAAGGGTATCCCAAAGAAATGGACCTAAGAAACAAACTGGTATAGCCATTTTAGTAACTAAAATAATAAACTTGAAGCCAAAACTAATCAGAAGATAGGGAAAAACACTACATATTCAACGAAGAAAAATGGTCCACCAAGATGACATTTCAATTATTATCACCTATGTCCCAAACCCAAGGGCACCAAGTTTGTAGAGGAAATACTACTATAGCTTAAATAACACATTGACCTTTAAACACTGATAGGTGGAAACTTCAGTAGCCCACTTTTTGTATAGATAAGTCATTTAGACAAAAATAAAGCAAAGAAATACTGGAACTAACACATATTATAAGCTAAATATACTTCACAGATATTTCTAGAACATTTCACACAAAGGAATATATACTCTTATCTGCACTTCATGGAATTTCTCCAAAATTGATCACATACTGAGACACAAAACAAGTTACAACAGAAACAAGAAATTGAAATAATCCCCTGCATCCATCAATCCACCATGGACTAAGTTAAATATCAATTACAGAAAAAGCAAAAAGCTTTAAAACTTGTGGAAACAGAAAAAAAAATACTCTATTGAATGAAAAATTGGTCAAAACTTAAATAAGTAAATTAAAGAATTATAGAACTGAATGAAAACAAATATATGTTATACCAACACTTATGGAACAAAATGAGAGAAGTTCTAAAAAGTAAGATCATAGCAATAAGTGTCTACTTGAGTAAACAGGACAGATCTCATTCTAGCAATTTAATAACATATGAGAAAGCTTATTAGAAAAGCACAAACAAAAAATATATACAAGTAAAAAATATTTTAAGAAACAATCAAACTCAGGACTTAAAAATAAATAAAATATAAACAAAAGAACAATACAAACAATTCATAAAACAAAGAGTTGGCTTTTTGAGACAATCAAAAAGATGAGCAATGGGGCTGGAGAGATGGCTCAGAAGTTAAGAGCATTGCCTGCTCTTCCAAAGGTCCTGAGTTCAATCCCCAGCAACCACATGGTGGCTCACCAACCATCTGTAAAGAGGTCTGGTGCCCTCTTCTGGCCTGCAGACATGCACACAGAACATTGTATACATAATAAATAAATAAATAAATAAATATTTAAAAAAAAGATGAGCAAAAACTCCAAATGAGCTAAAAGGCAGAAAAATATACAAATTAATAAGATCAGAATCCACAAGGAGGACATAACAACAGACATAGAAATCAAGAGAGTCATAAGGGCATACTTTAAAAGTTTGTACTCCATCAAATTGGAAAATCTAAAATAAATAGAAATTTTCTCTAGATAAATACCACTTACCAAAGTTAATCCAAGATTACATAAGCAATTTAAGCAGTCCTATCACCTCTCCTAAAATCAAAACAGTCATTTAAAGTCTCCCAACCAAAAAGCACCCAGGGTCAGATGTTTTTTTTTAAAAAAATTTTAACAGACTTTCAAAGAAGAATTAAAGTCAATACTCCTCAAATTACTCCACATAAAAGAAACAGAAGGAACATTGCTCAAATCATTTCATAAGGACAGTTACCCTGATACCCAAATTACAAAAAGTTCTAAAAGAGACAGAAAATTACAAACAAAATCCTTTATGAACACAATGTAAAACTGTGCAATAAAACACACCAAAATGATTATTCAGCATGACCAAGTAGGCTTCATCCCAGTGATGCAGGGATATTTCAATATAAGAAATGTTTTCAATGAAATCCACCTGATTAACGCACTGAAAGAAAAACAACCACATAATCATCTCTTTAGATGCACAACAGGCCTTTGACAACACCACCCCTTCATGATAAAAGCCCTAGAGAGATTAGGCATACAAAATGCATACCTAACTATAATGAAGGCCATTTACCACAAGCCCAAAGTGAGTATCAACTTAAGTGAAAAGAACTACAAAGCAATTCAACTTAATTTAGGAACAAGACAAGGTGCTCCACTCTCTTCTTGTCTATCCAAAATACAACTGAAGTCTTAGCTATAGCAATAAACTAAAGGAGATCAATGAGATTCAAATAAGAATGGAAGAACTTAAGGTATCTTTATTTGCAGATGATATGATAGTATACAAAGGTGACACTAAAAAATTCTTGAGGGAAAACCTAAAATTGGTAAACAATTTTAGCAAAGTAGTTAGCTAAAAAAATTAACTCACAAAATTCAGTATTATTCTTACATACAAATGACAAATAGACTAAGAAAAAAATCGTGGAAACAACACTTTTTACAATAGCCTCATATAATATAAAATATCTTAATGTAATTTTAACCAAGCAAGTGTAAGACTAGGATGACATAAACTTCAAGTCTTTGAAGAAATTGAAGAATATATCAGAAGATGAATGATTTTCCACACTCATGGCTGAGTAAGAATTAACATAGTAAAGCTGGCCATCCTATCAACAGTAATTCCTATCAAGAATTCTCCCACAATTCTTCACAGGTATAGATAGGAAAATTCTCAGTTTCTTGTGGAAACACACACAGATACAAAACAAAAACAAAAAATAAAACAAAACAAGATTGCAAAAAAAAAAAAAACTTCAACAGTAAAAGAACTGTGGAAGTTCTCGCCATTTCTGAACTCAAGCTATGCAACCAAACTATAGTAATAAAGGCAACCGGGAATTGGCATAAAACAGATTGATGAGTTAATCAAATTGAAGACACAGGCATAAATCCACACACCCAACACAGGCATAAATCCACACACCCATAGAAACATAATTTTTGATTTAAAAAAAACCCAGGAACAAATTGGAAACAAAATAGCATCATGAACAAATGGTGCTAGGCAAACTGAATGACTCTGTGTAAAATAGATCTATAATGTAAATAGATCTATACTTATGACCCCACACAAAAGTGTACCCCAAATGGATCAATGTTCAAACAGAATCAGGTACACTAAACCTAAAAGATGAGAAAACAGGGACTAAAAATGGATTAATTGACACAGATGACTTCCTGAGCTTAACACCAATAGTACAGGCACCATGATCAACAACTAACAACTGGGATCTGATGACAATGAAAATCTTCTGCATGGCAAAGGACACCATCATTCGGACAAGGTGGCTATCTACAGAACTGTAAATTTTCTTTACCAACTTCATATGAGATAGAGGGTTAATATTCAAAATATGTTTAAAAGTTAAAAAAATAACAGATTTCAAAAACCAAAGTTAGACAATTAAAAAATAAAACAGAATAAAGATCTCAACAGAGAATTGTCAATAAAGTAAACACAAATGGCTAGAAACGACTTAAAATTATTCAACATCCTTAGCAAACTGGTACTGTTGAGGAGAATTCACAGTGGGTAAATGGAAATGGAGAGAAAGTTGATTTGGAGTGAGAGAATGAAGCACAAGAAATCATAAGTAATAAAGTTGACAGGTAAAAATGACAAAGAAAAGCAAACTAAGAAATAATGTGTATTTATGATGAAATGCTAAAGTCTGCCAGTTTGGGGGAGATTTACTTGTGTTCACAAATGTCTTTCCATTGGTGGTTGAATGTTTTCGGTGTACTCTGCAGTGGGATCAACTTTCGTGTCTATCTCATTAATTTCCCTAATCATATGATCTGCCCATCATAAGCTAGCTTGATTACACTGTGAAAGCTCTTATTTAAAATATTAATAAAATATGGTTCGGTGCGTATGTAGACTTTATGTATTTTTGGCAGAGAGACTGTTACTCTCTAGAGAATATTTGAAGTAAATATACTTAGAGTTATCTAATATAACATCCACAAGTAAAATGTAAGATAGAAAGGGTCAAGATAAATTCAGTATTTTCTAGCTAGTAAAATAATGTGGAAGATTTCAATCAACCTCAATAAAATCATGATCTAGGTGAAGGGGGCAGCCAGGTAGTGTTTGATTGAGATAAATGTGTATCTTATTGCTACTACTGTTATTGTTACTACTATGTTATGTCAAGCTGCTGCAACAATTTCAACTAAAATATGAGTAATTTAGCTCACTAAAAATACTGTGACCTGTTGAATGTTTTTACTAATAGCATCATCATTATTTTGAAAAAAAGCTTCAATAACTGATGTTTAGGATATTGCAGATGTGAAAGGGTTAGTAAGATTTTAATTGACAAGTTCTTATTATGACAATTAGATAAGTATGACTATCTTTAGAAAGCTTAAAAATATCTATTCCACTTACTCTGTCTTTTAAAATATTACCTTTGTGTACATGACCTATAACAAAAACTTAACTAAAGTTTGAGTAAATTCATAGTAAACAAACTTACTATTTTCTTTATAGAGAAGCGTAGTATGAAAAGATATCAAGATTCTGAATCTTTACTGTTGTTATAAAATATATTTGCTTTAGTTAGAGATAAATGTTGTGTGTAAAATGGGTTAATATCATTAAATATATGTTTTTGTTTGTTTGTTTTTTGATTTTTTTGTTTTGTTAATTTTTATCTATTTATTTATTTATTTTTATTTTTTTATTAAAGATTTCTGCCTCCTCCCCGCCACCGCCTCCCATTTCCCTCCCCCTCCCCCGGTCATGTCCTCCTCCCTCATCAGCCCAAAGAACAATCAGGGTTCCCTGCCCTGTGGGAAGTTCAAGGACCACCCACCTCCATCCAGGTCTAGTAAGGTGAGCATCCAAACTGCCTAGGCTCCCACAAAGCCAGTACATGCAGTAGGACCAAAAACCCATTGCCATTGTTCTTGAGTTCTCAGTAGTCCTCATTGTCCGCTATATTCAGCGTTATCCCATGCTTTTTCAGAGCCAGGCCAGCTGGCGTTGGTGAGTTCCCGATAGAACATACCCATTGTCTCAGTGTGGGGGTGTACTGTTGCGGGAGGTCCTTCCGCTCCTCCAGCCTATAGCCGCTGAGATACCAGCCCATTGGGGCGTGGTCTCTCTCCCTTTAAAAAAGCGGCCACTTCCTTCTCTCGCTCTCTTCACTTCCTGCTCGGCTGGCGACTAGACTCCCTTCCTGGTTGTACAGAGGGCTGACGGTGATCTGTAAGTTTTTTCCCCTTTAAATAAATAATACCCTATTAATCATAATTCCAAACTGCTGTGGCATTGTTTGTGACTTACGCCTACAGTGTACCCCTCGTGGTCCTGAGTTGCTTGCTGTGCTCTCTCTCCTTCTGCTCCTGATATGGACCTTGAGATTTCAGTCTGGTACTCCAATGTGGGTCTCTGTCTCTGTCTCCTTTCATCGCCTGATGAAGGTTAATATTCAGGAGGATGCCTATATGTTTTTCTTTGGCTTCTCCTTCTTATTTAGCTTCTCTAGGATCACGAATGGCTAAAATAAAAAACACCAACGATAGCCTTTGCTGGAGAGGTTGTGGAGAAAGGGGTACATTCATCCATTGCTGGTGGGAATGCAAACTTGTGCAACCACTTTGGAAATCAGTGTGGCTGTTTCTCAGGAAATTCGGGATCAACCTACCCCTGGACCCAGCAATACCACTCTTGGGAATATACCCAAGAGATTCCTTTTCATACAACAAAAGTATATGCTCTACTATGTTCATAGCAGCATTGTTTGTAATAGCCAGAACCTGGAAACAACCTAGATGCCCTTCAATGGAAGAATGGATGAAGAAAGTATGGAATATATACATATTAGATTACCACTCAGCAGTAAAGAACAATGACTTCTTGAATTTTGCATACAAATGGACGGAAATAGAAAACACTATCATGAGTGAGATAAGCCAGACCCAAAAAGAGGAACATGGGATGTACTCACTCATATTTGGTTTCTAGCCATAAATAAAGGACATTGAGCCTATAAATATGTTTTTTTATATTTCAGAATTATTTGTCCCACTTTAAAATGTCAAATTCTGAAATCAGTTTTAGAATAGTATAGTAATTTACTCAGAAAACCTGAATACTAGGTAAGGAGACTAATAATAAATAGATGCATCAACTTTTCTGCTATTGCAAGATATCATCATAAGACAGAACGTGTTATAGACCAAGACTTGTGAAATATTAAATTTGATAAGATACAGCAAGGAGACTATAATCAAACTGACATGTTTTATAGTGGAAAATGAGTCCAAGAAAATGACTTATCTAAAAATTATGATAAGTCAGTGTTAGAATCATCTTCTAACCCAAACTTCTGTGCCATCTCGGCTTCATCTCCTAAGCCAGATGGTAGGTTTTCCATAAGGCAGCCTCCCTCCCCCCCCCAAAAAAAAACATGGCTCACTCTCAACTATTTTACTTGTTTTAGGGAAATTTTAACAAAAAACATTAAAATATGCTCACATTTTCTCTGAAGTATTTACTCCCCAAAATTCACCAGAAAGACTCTGACCAAGTTAACCCCTAGTCAGTGGTTTGCCCATATTACTGATAGTTGCATATTTCTAGAGAACCAAAACCCCTATCTTTCAAACTATATCCCTCGTGTATGTTCTTGATAGTTAAAACATATAGTAATTGAATACTGGGGACCACAGGTATTAATCATAAATCAATAAAATATGCCAAATGGTCTTGCTTAGAGAAAAGTATGCAGGCTAAATAGAACGAAGAATTTCTCTGTAAAATTTGAGTAGACACTAAAAGCTACTTCATGTAAACTTGTATGAGAGAACAAGAATAATCAAACACAAAAGCACAAAATAGAAAGAACTGTGGAAAGGGAAACACCAATATATCATGCTATAATTCTTCAGAAAAATAGAACATTCTCTCTCTTCTCTCTCTCTCTCTCTCTCTCTCTCTCTCTCTCTCTTTCTCTCTCTCTCTCTCTGTCTCTCTCTCTCGCTCGCTTGCTCAAAAGAAAAAAATATGTCATATATCCAATATCATTTTCTATAGATACTATCTATGACTAAGAACGAATTGATAAGCTAGTGATTGCTCATATGCACAAAATCTCAGATTTGAGCTTCAGCACTTCACACATCTGGGCATGTAGAATATGACACATGCATTCATTCCATCACTGAAGAGACAGAGTCATCATGGTTTCAGAAGCTAAAGATTAACCTCTGGTTAGCAGTGACTTTATAATCAACATGGGCTACATGAGATTCTTCCATCTAATGATAAATACATGAGTAGATACCAAATATAGAAAATAAATTATCAATTTATGACAATATATGATGGTGGTGTTAGTGAAAATGTAAATATCTTATATTAACAACTGACTTCATTGCTGCATCTTTTTGGTATCGTTTATTTTACATTACATTGGTAATTAAGGGAAAAAGTTGCATAGATTTTCAAATGCAAAATATCAAAGGTCACAGGGTCCCTTAATCGTCCATTCTCCATAAGTTTCTTCTTTGTTACATTAATCACTGCACTATTAATAAAGACTTTTAGTGTAGCTGAGTAGAAGACAAAAATTGAAATGCTTTTGTTCAAAAAAAGTGATTTTAAAGGTGAAAAATAAAATAACCAAATAACATTTAGTAACGTCATAATAGTTTAACATTAAAGGAGACCCCGACCTCAGAAAAAAATCGATATGAAAACTGAAATAGCTCAAGCATGTTCTTCATCAGACTGACCCGTGTATAATTTTCCCCGGTTGCTTTTATCTAACTACAGCTGTGACACTATCTATTTTAAAGTGTTATTTTATGGGCTAAATACGGACCTGAGGGCAGAGCTTAGCAGGTAATACGTCCTCAGGTTTATGTTCTTTTCATTTAGCATTGTTCCTGTAGGATTTCGGTTAGTATTATACCTCCAGACAATCATGCAGTGAAGACCCAAGATTAACAATTAACAAGTGATCGAATCAATTGTTATTGTCAGATTAAAAATTGGAAGATAGCAAATATGTCTGTGATGAAATCATTATTATTGTTTTTTTTAGTTAATTAATTTATTTATTAA
>NC_022009.1:29951975-29968902 GCF_000317375.1 Microtus ochrogaster | reverse complement strand
AATATTCAGGAGGATGCCTATATGTTTTTCTTTGGGTTCTCCTTCTTATTTAGCTTCTCTAGGATCACTAATTATAGGCTCAATGTCCTTTATTTTTGGCTAGAAACCAAATATGAGTGAGTACATCCCATGTTCCTCTTTTTGGGAAATCATTATTATTGTTAAGTAGAATGGTCAGGAATGCTCCTCTGATTCATGACTAAAAGATATAATGAATAAGAAAGATGCATTCAGTTTTAATGTTGAGTCAAGATATGATTACATTAACAATGCTCTCTACAGTCCTGAAATTTTTTACTCCACAGTAAGTGAATTAAAGACAAGATCTTCTGTCTTTTAGTATATCAATTATTCAAAGGTCATAGGTGCCTGTTGAAACTGATAAGTGACATTCTTTTTGTCACTCAACTACATTAATGTGTATTTTTATGATTATTTGGTGGTGTTATGAACTGATTTTTTTTTGTCTGCAGTTGATCTGGAGCACAAACAAATTCATCGGTGATCTGTAATGATAATTACATACCACTAAATAAGCTGGAGTTAATCCTAGCTAACAGTTATACATGGGTATTTGTTGAACACACATATGTGCAAACACACAAACATATTTTTACTTATATATCACTTATATAAGTATATATCACTTATATCTTGGAATATTATAAATGATATGTGTAAATTTAACAAACACACACATACGTATTTTAATTTCACCAATCTGGTTGGCCTTTGTTACATCCCTTTCATGAAAATCACTATTCCTTAAGAGAAGGTTGGAAAGAAGAAACTAAACAGACAGTGTGTAAAAGAAGAAAGATCAGGCAGAGATCCAAGTAGACTAACTTGTGAGCCTATGGAGAATACAAGGGATTTAATAAGAATTGCCGTGGGCTGGGGATGCTGGCACAAATTCTTGGAATGCATGCTTCTGAAGGTAATTTGTCTCCACGGATCACATTTACAATAGTTACCTGATCACCAAGAGGCCCTGCCTGGCTTACAACCAGAATAGACCCTGTTGATCCTTTGCCTGGGGACTTTGGCAGTCTCAAATGCTTCTGTGGTTAGTTGTGGCTATGTGTAATACATGTGCAGTAAATCACCTCTCTTCCTCCCTCAAAATATATGACTTACAGCAATTAAAAATAAAATACAGTTGTGGAGGAATCCTACAAAATCGCAATTTAGAAAATAGTAGTTTGTTTAATAATTGAAGAAAAAACATATTAGCAAATACATTTTTATGAATTAACCTATCATTGGATAATGCCGTTTCTTATCCAATCAATCTAGGTCCTAATTGTAGTCACAATACCTATGGGGATTCGTGCAGAATTTGTCCAGCTAATTCTAAAACTGAGGGGAACTTATCCATATCAAATTATTCTCGAGATAAAAGATCTGTAAATATGGTCAGATATATTGCTCATTAAAAACAGAAATTATTAAAGAAATCTTTTTCCATATGCACATGTAGTGACACATTGCAAGTATATGAATATACTGGAAAATATTGACTAGTTTTAAATTTTTAACATAAAGCATTCATATGACTGTGAAATTCTACTTTGAAGTATTTATATTAGAAATACAAACACATTTCCGTGAGTAAATGTGCATAGAAATGTTATTCATAAAGCTATTGCGTTTTGCATATGGCTGGAAAATGATCCCTAAGGGCTGAGACAAAGTAATTATGTAGCTGATCATGGGGCCCAGGGATGGGATTAATATACTTTTTGAGTGACATTTTTTAGATACCAAAAGAGTTGAGTTGCTGCAAGAAAGGAAACCTTCCCCCTACTTTGTATTACGTTGCTGTCATTCTGTCATTCTGATTCTCTCTCTCTCTCTCTCTCTCTCTCTCTCTCTCTCTCTCTCTCTCTCTGTATGTGTGTGAGTGTGTGTATGTCTGTGCATATATGTGTGTGTATATCACTGATGCAGGGGTTGTGATTTAAATGTGTCTGTAGGGGTTAGAGTCTCCATGATCTGTGTTATGTCCATTTATGGCTTTCTGTGACGATTTCCAATATCTGTAAAGAAAGGCTTCAAGTCACATAGTGAAACCATAAACCTTAAAAAGAAACTTCCCTCCTCTCCTTCACTAGACCAGTGCAATTCGCAACTACATTCTAAATCGTAGGCTCACACCCATACTTTAGTGAAACTTCTACAACATTTAAAAAGAGGAAATACTCACATATCAAGTCCATTCATGCAATGAAATATTATGAACCAAATGAATAAAGTTCTGCTATGTGCTAAAACTAGGATCAAATTCCAATGCACTGTCCTATGCAAAAGAAGACTGTCACAAAAGGCTGCACATTATGGATCTATTTATGTGAAATGCAGAGATTAGAGAAAGCTGATTTCTGATTTATTATGTAAGGAAGAAGAGTTAAGGGGAAGCAGAAGTGTTGGGAAGTTATCACAAAAGATTATTTGATTCTGTTATAATAGATGACAGTGTTATAAAAGTAGTACTGTTACAGCTTTGAATAACTGGATACTTTATTTGATCTTTGATAATTTCATACAATATGTTTGGATCAAATTAAATACACTAACCCAACTCCTCTCAGATCCAAGCCCTCTACACAGTTCATCCAATTCTCTGTCTTCCTTTACACTTTTTCTGTTATTTAAACCCATAGTACCCAATTTGTGCTACTTCTGTAGTCTAGGTAGCTTGACCTTCCACTGAAGCATGGTTGACTTACCAGAGACTACACATTTGAAGAAACTTGAGTCTCTCTTAGCATCACTACCAATTGCCAACAGATCCTATGTTGGGCATGGAAATTGGTGGCTACCTCACCTCTGTATGAGGGGATTTGTACTGGCCTAATTTTGTATAGATATTATGGATACAGATACAATCACTTTGTGTATATATGTATACCTGCCCTTCTTGTTCAGAGGAAATAGTTTCCTTGCACTTGTCTACTACATCTGGCTCTTAGAATTTTCCTGCCTCTATTTCTGAAATTATCCCTCAGCTTTGAATGTGTGATATAGACGTCCCATTTAGGACTGAGATTTTTTTTTTCAGTCTCTTATTTTCTGCTCTTTAATCAGTTGACTTTCTTTATATCAGTTACCATTACACCAAAAATTAATTTCCCTGCTAAATGATGATGGGTGAACTAACATATGGGTATAGCAATAGGTTATTACGAACTAGCTTAGTATTATTTGTTTCATGTCCATTAGGAAGAGAAAGAGCTGGGTTCACCCCTAGGGTATATCACCTGAGTTGTCAGAAGTTCTTGACAAAGAAATGATTATGCAATTTGCTACGAAATTTCTAATCTTTTATGATAATGATAGTTTCACTATTCTGTGAATAAGCATATGGTTACATTATATACTTTTAAAGGGTTAATTCTATGATGTGGAAGTTGAACTTCGGTAAAGAATTGTAGCACAATTTCTGATTGGTCTTAATAATAAGAACCTGAAGTCAGATCTTGGGTTAAATGCTGGAAGATCAGAAAACTCAAGGAGCCAGCTACTAAGAATTCTGTTTGCTTCGCCCAAATCCTCAGACCAAATGGGGTATCCTGTACAAATCCTCAGACTGAATGGTGGTCTCTACACAACCTGGAGCTGAATTCTGAGCTCTTGTTTCCTCTTGCCTTTCTCTGCCCAGTCATAAAACTTCCCATCTCCACTTTCCTCATGCTGAGATTAAAGGTGTGTCACTTTCTAGTACTGGGATTAAAGGTGTGAGCCGTCACTACCTGACTCTGTTTCTTTTTTAGACTAGATCAATCTTGTGTAGGCTAGGGTGCCTTTGAACTCATAGAGATCTTTCTGCCACTGGACCATGAGTGCTAGTTTTAAATATGTGTGTCATCACTGTGCATCCTCTATAGTGGATTAGCTCAGCTCTCTGATTTTCAGGCATGGTTTATTTGTTAAAGCAGAAACAGAATATCACCACAAAGAATACCATTTACTTATTTATAAATACAATGAATATTTGGGATAGAGAGCTCAAAAACAAGAGCATTTGCATAATTAAATCAGAATTACAGCTTCTGTTTTCACATTGGTCAGAAGTCTAAATACTCGTGTGTTTCAGTGTTTAGTCCATAGGGAGTGTCACTATTAGGAGCTTTGGAGGAAATGTGTCACTGTGGAGACAGGCTTTGAGGTCTCATATGCTCAAGTTATGTTCAGTGTGGCACACAATCTCCTTCTGATGCCTGCAGATCAAGATGTAGAATGCTCAGCTTTTTCTCCAATATCATGTCTGCTTGCATGTTGCAATGTTTCCTGCTCTGATGATAATGTTATAAGACTCTGAAATTGTAAATCAGCCCCAATTAAAGAGTTTCCTTGGTAAGAGTTGCCATGACCATGGTGCCACTTTACTTCAATAAAACCATAACAAAGACAAATATGAAATTGGATTAGTATCTTATGGTTAAAATAGCTCATTTTGAATAGTTCATAAATAAACCAAGGATATAAACAAAACAGCATGTTTTGGAGAAAATGAAATACCTTTATTTCTTTGTAATAATGAAGAAGCAAATCACTAGGAATAAAAAGAAAACAGAGGCTTCATAAATTTATTTTATTAATTTTTGACACCTTCTAACTTCTAGTTCTGTTAAAGTAGTACAAAGCCAGTCAGTTCCATGCCACAGTATGTTTCAGTGAAGTAGCATTTGATAATGTTTTCCATCTTCAAAATTTTACTCTTTTCTAAACAAATTGAAAAGCATACAAGTATTTTTGAAGCTATATCAGGAAAAAAAGCACAAAACAAAACCATTTACCTAATAAGCAATATAAATCTAACAAATCTATTCAAGTGCAGTCTTTTACAGTTACATTCTGTCATTTTCAATGGAATGCTTCTGTAAAGTCAGTTTTAACAAAGGTAAATTAAAGAGGCAAGTTTTAGGATTGATTGTTTTAGGATATGGATGTGGTTCAATATATTCTTCATTAATTTTAATTGCACCATTTGGAAGCAGTTTCGAGTGGACTGGCCATGGGCCAAGTCCTATGCTATTGTATCTCATTCAGGCAATGATGGGGTTCTTGCCACCAAATGGTACATTGAAGAAAAGATGCCACGTTCCACTGCTGATCTATTTTTTACATAAATAATACCAAAACATTTTTATTGGCCCTCATCAGTTCATCAGGTCTGTCTGTTCTGCTCAGTGTTAGATTCACATATGCAGGCCTTTTAGAAGAGTTCTGTTCGGTGTTTAATTTCAAGAAGGACTTCATGGTAAAACTTTCATGGGGAGTGTCTGAACTTAAGAGAAAGCTCTGGAATAGCAGTATGTGAGAAACACATGGAATGTTTTGAATTTTATTATCACATAATACTTACATTTCCTAATTTCCTAAAACTATAATCTCTCATTCATTTGTTCATACACTCATCCATGTCCTGAAAATAACTTTCTGGGAACTACCGAAAAATTCTTGAAGATCTTTAAATTTGTCCATGAAGGTCCTCTCTATAAGACTTTTAAGACTACAATAACCAAATGAAGGAATTAAAGAAAGTTAAACAACTTGACTACAGAAATAACACAAAAGAACAAAAGATCATACATCATAAATGAAAACAATGGAGTGTAAAAATTAGTTTATTTACTGAATAATTTTTGAAGTGATCTTTAATTTATAAATACCAATTAATTTTTTTAAAGAATATTATTGCAATTCAAAAAATCCTTGTCATTGCAGATGGTATTTTAGAAAAAAATATGAGTAGTAATTATTGATTTATTAACAAATTCTCACTAAAGATTTTGATTTATGCATAACTTTTGTGTTATTGGCCTCAAAAACAAAACTATCGAGCTGGGTACACCAACAATCAAATGTGCCATATAGCTAATATATACTTATGCATTCATTATTCTGAATCACAGACACAGGAAAGAGTACTTGGTTTTTCTTTATTCTTCTATTTTTGGGCATTTTCTATTTTGCGTCAATAAGAAAGTTTGTGTGTGTGCCACTGAGTTTAAGTAGTGCAAAGTAGTGTTGCTTGCATGAGCATTTGCAGAAGATTACTGACTGTAACCTGGACACCTTCTCAGTAGATCACTACTGAATGGGATAACACTCCAAATAAATCACTGCTGGTATTTTTCAGAGAAGAATAAGAATCTTTCCCCCTCCATTCTCATCCATTATGAAATACCTATAGACCCAATATCTCTCATTCAAAAGATTTATTTTTATTTATTTGCCTTAAAATGATTCTGTACGAGTGTCAGATATATACAGGGTCAATAGAAGGTAAAAGAAGCTATTGGGTCTCCTGATCTGGAGTGACAAGTGGTTGTGAATCACCCAACATAGGTGAGTTCTGGGAACTGAACTTTTGTCCTTTAGGGAAGTATCAAGCACTCACTAAGTGTCAATCACTACATTTCAGTGGGCCCAAGCATGTATAGGTCTTACATGTGGGTAACAGGTGCTAAATTACTGTTTCATTGAAGTGATCATTTTTCACAGTTTTGGCTTTTAGTCGAATTAATATGCAAAAACAGTGCATATTTATAATATAAAATATAGTGATCATGACAGAGATATATACTGTAAAATGATTACCATAAAATTTAAAACTCCATCAACTCACAAAATGATCTTTTTTTTGCTAGTGATTATTTAATGCTAACAACTTTAGATATGGAATTCCATGTTTTTCTTACACATTAATCCATGCAATTATTTATTGTGTCTATTCACATGTTAGGCATTTAAAATATCAAGTAGAACTTTTTATTAGTTCTGTTTTTTTACACTGATATTGTATCAGCTACCTATAGAGTGTTGGGGTACCTTCAATAGCTTAGTGACAATTTTAACATTAGTGAACAGAATGTAAGACATTTCAGGACATGCCAAGAATATTTGAAAAATATGATATAGATAAACTACTATGTTTCAAAACTTCTTGGTAAGTAATTTCTTTCAAAATTTTAATTTCATACTTTGTGACCTAATTTCAAAATTTGTAGAGAGAAAAAAAGACAGAAAAGCAAATAGTACTGTAAAATCTGTATTCAGGCTGAACTTACACTAGGTGATCATGATGAAAAAACATTTGATCTTGGTAAGTACTGAAATCATGTTATATCATTAATTATCTACAGGCAAATATACAAGTCATTCCTAAAACTTCAGTGTCCAAAATTTGAAAATGCCTGTAATATTGAACTCTTAACATTCTGTTAAATCAGTGACAAGTAGTTAAGAACCCAGACATTAAAAGACTGTCCAAAGAATTCATTAAAAAGAACAAAATAGGATTTATTTAAGTATACAGATTGTTCATAACTGCCACTGAAGGTAGGTATGACACTATCCAGATAGGTACTAGACTAAGGAAGGAGAGTCCTGCTAATTAAAAATTATGAAAAATTAGTTCATTAATAATGAATATCAACAATTTATAAAACATTTATACATGACCCAAGGAAAACAAGTGTTAGAGCTTTGCTTTTCTCAATTGCTAAGAGTTTTGGCAAATGTTTACTTAAACTGGATAAAAATTAAATTCTTTTTCAGGGTTTGAAGCTAAGTCAGTACAGACAGAATAAAGACCACTTCTTTTCTTTTATAAAGGTTTAGACAATTATTTGTTATTTGAACTACTACACATCTCTTTCCAATGTCTACTAAATAAGTTTTGCTTGCATTTTTATTCTGTTTGGATTGTTTATGTATCTACAAATAAAGTAGAAGCTAATGTCATCAGAGGGACCTGTGGAGATATTCAAAAGTCAATCACGTAGTTTGAATACCAACAAGATATTTTATGTTGGAAAATAACAACCTCATGCCATGTAGCTTCCTATAGCAAAGATCCTAGAACCTAAGAGTGAAGGTTCTGTAAACATACCAGTTCAGTATGTACATGCTCCCTAAATTATGTTGGTGTTGTCTCCAGCAATGAGACATTGCTGTCACTTTGTGGAGAGGAATCAATAGGCTTGACAACAGCCTGGGATGTTTGGGATAGCCATGGAGCCCCACTGGCCAAGTACTCAGTTAGAATTAATCCAGTGCAAGGACAGGAAATTTCTTTTGGTTACAAGAGGAGAGTTGGGATTTTTTCTTATTATTTTACAATTTTATTCAGATTGCAAGTTTCTACCATATTAGTTTCTGATGCTATGACACAAATATAGTTTAAATTTAGCTATTTTTCTCCATATGTCTTCTATTAACACTTTCTCCTCTCCCTCTCTCAACTTGACCTTTCCAGTCCAACCCTGCATTCATCCATAATTATCTATTCTGTTTCCCTTCCCTAAGGAGAACTATTGTTCCCTCAAGTCCAGTGGTTCTGCTTCCTAATGTTGTGACCCTTTAATACAGTTCTTTATGTTACGGTGACTTCAACCATAAAATTATTTTCACTACTACTCCATAGTCGTAATTTTGCCACTGTTATGAATTGTAATGTAAATATCTGATACACAACCTCTGTGAAAGGGTCATTTGCTCTAGTTCCTTACTCTATACCTAACTGGATGCTTCTACAAATGGTAGCTCGTTTATCATTGACTTAATCACTAATATCCCCAAATAAATAAAGCCATATCATATTTGTCTTCCTGAATCTGGGTTGCCTCATCACAGATAAGTTTTTCTAGTTCTATCCATTTATCTGTTGATTGCATGGTGTCCTTTGAATAGCTGTATAATACTCTACTGAGAAATTGTCACCACATTTACTTTATGTATTATTTGGTTGAGAGATATCTAGATTGTTTCCAGCTTCTGACTATTATGAATAGACAAGAAATGAACATGATTGAGCACTTATCTCTATGGTAGGATGAAGAGTATTATAGCAAGACCTTGAGATAAATTGAATCCTATATTCCTGAGGAATCATCACACTGGTTTCTATAGTATCTGTAAGAGATGGTATTTCCAACAGCAATGGAAGATTATTCCTCTTACAGATATCTTTGCCAGTGTTACCCTACCAATCATAAACTCCAAGTTAGACACAAACTCTTAGTGATTTTGCATAGAAGATATGGTAGTGTATTGGCGGCACAAAGCTTTAAGAATAATCAATCAATAACTGATTTAATTTAAGGACCACTCCATGAAATGGAACCCATATGTCATAATGCTTTTGTGACAAAGAACCAGAGATTAGATAGACTAGGAACCTAAGGTAAAACGAATTAATATTGCTCCGAAAAGAAAAAGAAAACTAAAACAAAAAACAGTGAGAAAATGACTCCCAATTATATTCTAATATAGTCATAGATCAGTGTCTTCACCCTGCAGCAGAGGAAACAAATATAGATACTTACACCCAGACATTACAGAGAAAGAGAGAGAGAGAGAGAGACTTTGGAACACCCAGTCCTAAATTATATGTCTTCATCAAATCATATAGTTTAGTGCTCAGAAAGAGTAGAACGAGTGTAAGAGTCAGATGGGATGGAGGTCTCTAAGATAACAAAGCCTCTAAGTCAACATAAGTAGTCACCACTCTAGAAATGGTAGAACCTGAATGAATGAATCCTCAAGATGAGGCACACTAAAATCTCATACAACAGCCAAAAACCTTATTCAGAGCATCAGACAATCGATACTCTGAGGCTTGAGAAATCACGTGAGTTAACCTCTCATGAGTTCAAGCTGTATCACAGTTGTTTAAGGACAGACCACAAGGACAAGCTGTAGCTGACAAAACACATTTTTGATACAGATATAATAGCATTTAATAGAATAACAACAATAGAGCAATAATGAATAATCTGAAGTAAACTCACTCCTATATGCTATACATGGAAGAAGAAGAACAACAAAGTCCAAATACAATTTCATGTTTTGAAGAGACTGAGGCCATAAGACTCTTGACTTGCTCTCTTTGAGTTATCTCATAAGCTCTCAGAAATCTTACACAACTCCCCTTTTTGACTGTCTTCTGACCACGAGCAATGCTCATATGAACTAATAGAGAGTGACACGGCATGTGCAACTTCACAGGTCTTCATGAAGTCTTCTGCAGATGTATAATTGCCACCACCTGGGGTGCCACTATCCAGGCAGCACAGGGATCTGAAAGAATTTATGGCATCAGCATATACTAGACTTTCCTATCTGTGCGGTTTAGAAAAAAGGTATCCACACACTCTCTTGATGGTTTCCTTCTTCATTCTTCTGTATTCTTTCCTTGTTCTTTCATTGTTGGTTCATGAAAAAAAAGGCACTCCAAGATGAAACATTTAGGCCTATGTGACAGCAGGAATGTCCAGACTCTTCTGATGGACAAAATTGGACAAGACTTGGACTTTGACTGAATTTGGACCCCAAACAACCATATACATTCATAGTTCTTGTTATACAAAATATTTTCTCATACCAAGGTCTCTACCTTGATTTAAATGCCTTACTAAAGGAGAACATCATATGTCTGCATGACTTTAATTTTTTATTATTCATTGTTTGTGATATGCAATAATATAAGAAGCTCAGGAGTGCTTGAGGTTTCTTATGACCAACGTCATGGGAAGGCTGCAAGGCCCGCCCAGGAAAAAAAAATAACTGTTTTCCACAGGGATTCTTCAAGGTCAAGATGCTTCTAAAAAAGTGGAGGAAGAGAAAATATCACCAGAATATAATTTGTGAGAAAATCCATTTTCAATAAAAGAAAAAAATTTAAAATAATTAAAAACTGCACACTTATGGGAACTAATTTTGTTTCTTAATACATTGTGTCTATTTTTAAGGTTAGTGTAGTGAAATTATATTTAAACTTCAGCCAGTTCAAATGATTTGATGATTGCAACATGTGAAATATTTCTTTAAAAGTCTGTGATGTTATGGACTTAAATTATTTTATTTATATGACAACTAAACTACCTTTCCTAAAAAATTGTTTTTTTCCCAAAACTATAATAAGTTGGACAGAAACAATCCTTGATGTTCAGCCTGTCATTCCAAGCTCACAGAAATTTAAATAAAAACAATATTACTGAGTAAAAATATTTTAGGGAACAAAAAATATTTCTTAAAAAACTTGAATTGTCTTACCAAAACTTAAATTGTCTTACCAGTTTACATGTACATAGTAAAATCACAATTTCCAAAAAAAAAATCCCTTCTTTATTCTCAATGTACTCTGAGAGAAGGTTTCTTTCCAGATGTGTGAAGAATTACTACAATTACCCATTTCACACAGCTCATGTCTAAATGCTGCAAGATAATGGGACAAGGCACAGCTAAATTGGATCACGGAGACATCTACAGTGATTTTCACAGACTGGCATGGATTATTACCTTGCATTTTGTATCATGGCCATCCATATAGAAGGAAATAACATTAGCTAGTCTATCAGCCTATTGGATCACTCACCAAATGCTGATGCATGTTTAGGTGATGGACATTAGTGTGGTGTCTCCTTGGGGAATAGTATCCCAGACACACCTTCAGTGCTAAATTCACTTATTTTGATGTTATTTGTTTTGTCTCAATGGACAGTACTTAAAACAGCAGGGTTTATAACTTTGCAATCTACTATTAGTTTTATTTTTAGATTTTTTTTGTGTTATTTTATTTTAAAAATAATACCTCTTCTCATTTTGTATGCCAAATCCAGTTCCTACTGCTTCCCCTGCTCTAGTCCCTCTACCTTCTCTCCTATACCACTTCCCATCTACTCGGAGAGGGTAAGGCTTCCCATGGGGAGCCAACAAAGTCTAGCACATTGCTGTGAGGCAGGATCAAGGCCCTCCCCACTATATTTAGGTTGAGCAAGGAATCCCTCCAGAGAGAATGGGTTCCAAAAAGACAGATCAAGCACTAAGGATAAATTCTGGTCTCACTGCCAGTGGCCACACAGTCAGTCCCAGCCATACAACTGTCACCACATTCAGAGGGTCTAGTTTGGTCCTATTCTGGTTCTCTCAAGTCAGGATGGAGCTGACAGATTCCCAATAGCTCTGGTAAACTGTTTCAGTAGGTATCCCCATCATGGTCTTAACCTGTTTGCTTGTATTCTAACTCTCCTCTCTCATTGACTGAACTTTGGGAGCTCAACCCAGTGCTCCACTGTGGATTTCAGCATCTGCTGTCATCATTTGCTGGATGTAGGCTCTATGACTTTTAAGATAGTCATCAATCTGACTATAGGTCAAAACCAGCTCAGGTACTCTATCCATTATTGCTTAATGTCATAGTGTTTTAGCTGGGGTAATCCTTGTGGATTCCTGGGAATTTCTCTAGTGCCAGTTTTGTTGCTAGTCCCATAATGACTCTGTCAATCAAGATAATGTTTTTCTTGCTCTCCATCTTTGTCCTTCTTTCATCTTGACTCTCCCATTCCCTCAAGTGTTCTTCTCCTCTTCTTTTCTCCCCTCCTCCTCTTTCTGAATTCTCTTCTTCTAACATCCCCATGCTACCAATTTTCTCAGGAGATTTTGTTGATTTCCTCTTCTTTTTTTTTTTCTTTTGGTTTTTCGAGACAGGATTTCTCTGTGGCTTTGGAGCCTGTCCTGGAACTAGCTCTGTAGACCTTGCTGGTCTCAAACTCACAGAGATCTGCCTGCCTCTGCCTCCAGAGTGCTGGGATTAAAGGTCCTCTTCTTAGAGTTCTCTTTGTTACTTAGTTTCTCTGGTTTCTAGACTATAGGCTCCTTTTCCTTCACTTTAGAGTTGGTATTCCCCTATCAATGGGTACATACCATGCCCGTCTTTCTGGGTTGGGGTTACCTCACTCAGAATGTTTGTTTCTAGTTTCATTCATTTGTGTGCAAATTTCAAGATGTCTTTTTTTTTTCCTGAGTAGTGGTGTGGGACAATTCTGTATTCTTTCAATTATGTTTTAAATGAAAGCTGATTGACCAGTAGTCAGGCAGGAAGAATAGGAGGGACAACAAGACAGGAAGTAGAGGAGGGGAAATGAGAACAGGAATATTCTGGGAAGAAGGAAGACCATTCCTCTCCAGTCCTATCCTGACACCAAAGAAGGTAGATGTGACCTGCCCCGCTGAAAAAGGTACTAACACAGATAAGAATAATGGGCTAATATAAATTATAAGAGTTAATAAGAAGCCTGAGCTAATAGGCCAATCAGTTTATAACTAATGTAGACTTTCTGTGTGATTTTATTTGGGACTTGGCAATTGCAGGAACTGGGTAGGACAGAAACCCCAGCAAGCAGGCCTTCATGTTACAAAGTAGTACCTCTTTGTCCAAATTTACCTCATTTTCTTTCTCTATTTTTTGGTTGAGTAGCATCTAGGTTGTTTACAGGTTCTGGCTATTACAAATAATTCTGTTATGAACATAGTTGAACAAATGTCCTTGTAGCATGTTTGAGCTTCCTTTGGGTACATGCCAAGAGTGGTATTGCTGGATCCTGAGGTTGGTTGATTCCAAGTTTTCTGAGAAACCACCATACTGATTTCCAGAGAGGTTGTATAAGTTTGCATTCCTACCACAATGGATGTGTGTTCTCCTTACTCCACATCCTCTCCAGCATAAGCTATCACTGGTGTTTTTGATCTTAGTCATTCTGACAGGTTTAAGATGGTATCTTAGAGTTTTTTTGAGGCTAGCTTCACAACCAAAAATATAAGATTTTTAGATTCCTAAAAATATTCAAACTAAATGGCTCTTATGTGGTATGAGGACAGTCTACTCTCAAACTTCTAGTTTACTTGTGGTTTTACAGAATCTGACTTCTTGCCATCTGCAGATATATCCTAAGTTGACTCCCACATAAAAATAGGTGATCAGTTTTGTGAGGTCTGATTTATTATTTATCAATCTTAGTGTCTGTACTACCAGTTTTCTATTCAGAAACTTGTTTCCTATTCTGATGTTTTCAAGGCAGTTTCCCATGTCCTCTTCTATCAACTTCAGTTTAACTGGATTTATGTTGCTGTTTTTGATCCTCTTGAATTTGAGTTTTGTGCATGGTAATAGATATAGATCTACATGCATTTTTCTACAGGCTGATATGCAGTTATGCCAGCACCATTTGTTGAAGATGCTTTCATTTTTATATTGCATAATTTTGGATTTCTTGTCAAAAATCAGGTGTTCATAGCTTGTGGATTTACATCTGTTTCTTCAGTTTGATTCCATTGTTCCACCTGCCTGTTTTTATGCCAATACCATTTTGTTTTTATTGCTATAGCTTTGCTGCAATCGGCAGACTCAGAGAGGCTAGGTAATAAGAATGGCCCAAGAGAGGACACATTGATCTTCCTGGCAAGGTAAAGTAGAAGAGACCTCGTGGATGGACTGAAACCACATAGGGTTGAGAACATGAGGGATCATGTTCCTGGTAGACAGGGGGAGATTACTGAAAGAAACTACTGGAAAAGGGAGGCTTTTCTGGGTCAGGTAAAATCTGGTGCAAGGGGAACTCCAAGTACTATAAGGATATTTCCACTTTAAACTTCTAGCAGTATCACATATATAACCTTGGACCATGCAAGACTTAAAGTGGAGGGTATTGGACACCATCCCCATCACACAACCTTTGACCTGCAGTATGTCCTGCTTATGAGATATATTAGCATATAGGTGGTGTAGAAATTGTGGAGTGGCCAAGCAATGACTGCTCCAGTCTGACAACCATGCTACAAGAGTGATCCCACCCCTGACACTCCCTGAAGTATTAGCAATCAGAGGCTGGATATCCCAGAGACCTAGAATAGAACCAAACATGATTGGCAAAAAAAAAAAATGTCAATATTGTGATTCCTAATGGTATTCTGCTTTGCTCACAGTTTGATAACTACCCAAGTAGCTAACAAAGAACCTGCATCCAATAACTATTAGTAACTGATACAGAGACCCATAACCAAACACTAGTCAGAGCTCAGGGAATCCTGCTGTTGAGAGGGAACAAGAATTGTGGTAGACAGGGGCTTCAAGGACTTCACAAGAAAACCAACAGAAATAACTAACATTGACTCATAGGTGCTCTTAGAGTCTGAACCAGCAACTAGGGAGCCTGCATGGGATGACCTTGGCCCTCTGCATATATGTGACACTTGTGTAGCTTGGTCTATTTATGGAGTTGCTAATAATGGAAGTGGGGCTGTCCCAAATAAACCTATTCCTCATGTGGGGTTGCATTGCCCAGACTTAATAACAAGGGTGTGGTGCTAAGTACTTCTAGAACTTGATATGCCATGCTTTGTTAATACCCACTGGAGGCTCACCCCTTTCTTAACAGAAGCAGAGGTAGAATGGAAGGGAGATGGAGGCAGGAATAGGAGCTGGGAGGAGAGGGTAAGGGGAAAATGTGGTCAGAATGTAAAATAAATAATTTTATAAAATAAGAAAAATATGTGAGCCTTAAATCTTTACACATTATTGCAAGGATAATTTAGAGACTAGCCTCCTAATTCCAGTGACTACACACTCCTTCCTTCATTAGCCCTGTGAATTCTATTTCTCTATCTAATGTTTTAAATCATGATTTAAGACATTATTTTGTGTACCTGTGTAATGTGGGTTTTTTTTTCCTTTTTCCTTTTTATTTTTATTAGTTTAGAAAGAACAGGACATTTTTCAAAAACTTTGTTTTAGTTGTTCGCCTCCCCCGGCTACTGATTTTGTACTACTGATGTCCAAAACTCAGAGAAAAAAATGGATATACCTTATATTCATGATATTTGTGGAACATTATAACAATAGAAATGGAAAAGTAATACACAAATGTAAAAATCCATTTCAAAGGGGAATGTGCAGAAATGAAAAACAAAAACTTAACCAGTCTGTGTGATATTTCCTCTCTCCTTTAAAAAAATCGTGAAAAAACGATAATAAAACTTACCTATATTCACAATGTTTAACATCCTACTGCAATGAAAAGAAATGCTCTTGGTGCATTTCCCCTCCAAACATCCTATCAATGCTGTTTAATTCTAATGGGTCAATTTAATTAATGCTTTTATAGTCCAGAAATACTAAAGTTTTGACATAATTTCATGACTACCATTTCAGACAATATAGTATCATAAAATTGGTGCCATTTAATATCAAGAACATAAAAGCGAAAAATTGTTCATCATAGAACTTTGAATGTAAAGCGCATGAACTAAAACAGGAAATGAAATCTGGAAATCAGGAAATGTGCATTTTTCTTTATCTTTGTACCCACAAATAATTGTAACAAAATAAACAATTCACTGGATCACATATACAAATCTGAACTCTTAAGCTAAAAAATTTGTTATTTTTAATGTAAAACTTCATCTTCTTTATTGAAGACTTTTACATATTAGACTTTCAATAGTCAAATAATTTTCTTCCTAATAAAATTGAAAACATTGAAATTTTTGAAAAACAAAAATCTATTTTAACTAAAAATACATAAAAAGTAAAGTTACTCAGAAATCCAATTTCTCTGTAGATAGATAGATTGGTCGATTGGTAGATGAAAGAAAAAGAAAGAAAGAAAGAAAGAAAGAAAGAAAGAAAGAAAGAAAGAAAGAAAGAAAGAAAGAAAGGCAGGCTTTGTGAAACGGGTTTCTCTCTAAATTTGGAACCTGTCATGGAACTCACTCTGTGGAACATGCTGGACTTCAGCTCACAGAGATCCACCTGTCTCTGCCTCCTGAGTGCTGGGATTAAAGGCATGGACCACCACAGCCCAGCTCCAAATTATATTTTTATTGAGAACTTTTTTTTATTTAATGTATCCTGATCAGAATTTCCCCTCGCTCCTCTCTTCCCAGATCCTCCTCACCTACCTATCCACCAAATCTTATACCTTAGGTTTCTCTTTAGAATACTAGCAGGCAGATCAAAAATTTTTTGAAAAGTATAAAATAACATAAAAACAAGGAAAAATGAGGAAACACACACACCCAGGAAAGTGAAAACACAAAATTAGAAACAATCAGTAAAGTAAGATCAATAAGATAAAAAAAA
>NC_022009.1:29948904-29949837 GCF_000317375.1 Microtus ochrogaster | reverse complement strand
TTTAATTATTTTTCTTATACAGTGGGGATAGAATTTTGCGTCTCACAGAGTAATCATTTGAGAATCAATTAAACAAATAGAGTAAATGCCTTCAACAATGATTAGCTTACTTCTATAACATTTTTCAATCAAAAATGATGCTTCAAACATTGAAATTTCTGTCACTGATAATTAGGTGACCTCTGAACTCTAACTTGTAATTGCTGCAAAAGGGCACTGAAAATTGTCACATATACAACTTTTACCTCTCTGCAAAATCCTGGATGCTTTGTCTATACAATATACTCATGTCCAGAAACTGAGCATTTACGTTTTCTGCCACACTGTATACATGTCCAGCAATGAATACTATAACAGGAAGGAAAGGACTCTTTTGGGTTTTGAAATATTGCAGAATCCAGATGGTTTAGTATGTAGTCCTTTAAAAAAAAGTGTCCATAAATTAGATTAGTCTTTCTCCCTTTTAAACAGAGGAGCAGTTTCCTTTGCAATGGCCAAAATTGGACTTAATAGTCTGTATCCTTGAATATGATATGAAGAGGTCGTTATGTGTTATTTTTGAGACTGGATCCCTAAAAAGTTAATAATAATTGTTTCTTGCTCTCTCCCTCCTAGACTCCTTCAGTTGCAGAGGTCAGAGAAGTCTTCATGTGCCTCAGCAACTGAAAGGTGAGGCCCCATAATAAAGAACTCAAGTCTCCTTCCTGTAGTCATCTGGACGCAATATTTGAGAGAGCCTGAAGTAGACTCATCAGTAATTATCTGGAATTTCTAGCTAATGGATATCTATCTCTGTTTATTAGTGTTTTCCAGGAAGTGTTAGGGTAATTAATTTTGAAGAATAGATATTTAACCAATGCAATACTACCCCAGAAAGTGAAAATGGATAAAGCCACCAAAGACCCTAGATAATTTATTAAAGTACTGGAGTGG
>NC_022009.1:29943230-29948804 GCF_000317375.1 Microtus ochrogaster | reverse complement strand
AGAAACAATCAGTAAAGTAAGATCAATAAGATAAAAAAAAGCCAAAACAAGAAATATGAAAAAAAATACTCCAACAATGCCAGCAAAATTTTCTTGTATTGTCCATCTACTGCTGGACATGAGGTCAGCCTTTGAGTATGTTTGTATACCCTGTGACATTCCATTGACACTGTGTGTGTATGTGTGTATGATTATATGTATTTACATAATATATGAAACATATACTATGTATTATATTTGTAAGTAGCTGCCAATTAGAGATAGATTCTTGGATATGGATGAGAGCCTGTGTGAATTTCCCCCTGTCAGTGCTGGGATACCATTCTGCTGCATAGATTCCTATTTTAAATAAATTTTAAATTGTTTTGGTGACAAGAGAGGATAAGGCAATTTGACAATTATACTTTTCCTTCATCTTGTTCCCATGAAAACTAAACTAATGCCGTATTCGCATGATTAAATTGAAGACAATATGTATTTAATGTTTTGTAATACATTTAAGACTTGGATTATTGTTTAAACAGCTTGGTCTGAGAAGCAACTGGTCATTTATTTTCATTATGAAAAATTGACTGAGTCCTTTCAAAGCCAAAGAAATCAACCTCCCAACTGGCCTCTGTGAGGTGGAAGCATGGCCTATGATTATACTCAACACTCCTACCCCTCAAATAATAGCTGCTTCATTTGATTACTGTTATAATGCTTCAGTTTTACAAAGTCATAAGAATTCCTTAATCATGAGGTGCAGTAAGCAAAGCTATATTTCATAGAAAAGCCAAAGACAAAGCTTAATAGTAAATTATCTTTGCATAGAAAAAATAATTCAATCTCATATTTTACAAGGGAAATTCAAATCTAAATACTTGCTACATACAGCATTCACAAATTTAAGATAATGTTCAAAAGGAACTTGTACCTGAATATTATTACCTATCAAAAGTAAAAATTAATCTGTCACTGCTAAATTTAACATAATAGCTTTTCGTGGATTTTTTTTTCACCAAAACCATTTGGTCACATTATGTTTTCCACTTTTGTATAAAGATTTTGCTATTACTCAGGCATATTAATTAGATCACTTAATACAAGATTTTTTTAAACGGGCCTCAAACCAGTCTTTTTGACTCTATACATTTATTTTATGAGTAGACCTCTCTATATTTCTTGTCATTGGAATTTCTCTGGTAGCTGAGATAGAACTGAAGAATTCTTGGTTTCATTTTCTGTCTTATTTCATTGGACTTCTTTGTAAATTTGAAATGTTAATTTCTAAGGTTTTATTTATTTATTGAGAATTTCATACATTGTAGTTTTATTATATTCTTTTTCCTCATCAAATTCCTTCTGTATCCTTTACCTGTTACCCACCAAACTTCATATTTTGCTCTCTTCATCAACCCCCTCCCCCTGACACACACACAAAACACATGATTAGATGGCCCAACTAATCCTCACCTTGAAGTCTGCCCTAGAGTATGGTCAGTATACTCAGCGTAATTCCACTAAAGATAATGGATTTCTGTTTTCAAGCAGTTGGGAATATCAAATAGGTTCCTAGGTAGGAATAGAATATTTTTTCCCACGTCACCTTTATAAAGATAAGAGGTGTCTTACCTGAATGTATATATGTCTTGTGCATGCTGTCATTCTCTGCGAATGCATATGTGTATCAGACCTGTTATAAATGGAAAATGTTGTTCCCTTGAAATCATGTGCCACCTCTGGCTCTTATTATCTCTTCCCTTCATTTCTGTTTAGGTCCATGAGCCTGAAGTGCAGCCATTAGAGAGATACTCTATAAGGTCTGAGTGGCCTAAATCTCTCATTCTCGCTACTGTCTCTGTTCAGTTATTGGTTCCTGGATTAATTACCATTTACTACAGGAAGAATTTCTCTGATAAGGGCTGAGTAATACATCTATGGGTGTAGGAATTGGTTTTGTGTGTGTGTTTGTTTGTTGTTGCTATGAACATTTAGCTAAATAAACATAGGCATTTCTCATAAGGCTCTCAACAAATCCAGACTCCTTTTCTCGGCCTCATTAACAGTAACAAGTATGAATTTTACCTCATGGAGAAAGCCTTGAGTACAATCAAAATGTGGCTGAGTAAAGTCATACTGTTAGTGCCTTTGTGGACCAGGGTCATATCTTGCAAGCAGACTGCTATTGTAGCTTGGTGAGATTGATGACAACTATAGTCTTCTTCACTGATATAAAAATGTTCTATAGTATTAGTACTAATAATGTATCATTATAGAAAATCTCCACATGAATGACCTTTACAACTTTTCAAAAATTGGCACAACATCTATTCAAGGTATGACTGTTTCCTGCCTATTGAAATTCATTCCCATTCCCTGCTGACAATCATGTCTGTGACTACACACCATGGGCAAAAAGACTACTCTCATTCCAACAGCTCTTGTTGCCTCAAGTCTTTCATCTCTAACATCAGCAAAGACATGATCTTGTCTCTGTGCTTTAGGTAGATAATTTCAAAACACTGTACTCCATTGCCATCGTAAAAGAAGGAATGCATTTCCCACTCTGAACAGGTAAAAGTTGTGAAAAGAAAACTGAAAGAGCAGTAGCCACACCAGGCCAATCAGTTTTTCCCCCCATACTTGATATAACCCTAACTAACTCAAAAGAAAAACCATGTAGAACCAAATCATCCAGCATCTCTAAAACATCTTCATTTGAGCCTATGTGATCTCACTCACCTACCCTGAAAAACAGAGTACCATTTTCTGAGGGAAAGTAAGTGCCTAGAGTTTGCAGGTTTGTTTTAAAAATGAAATAACTTATGCAAAAGATATTCAAATATGTACACAAATAAAGCAATAAAGTTGAAGATTGTACCACTGTGATTGAACTGAGAATCTTCACTATTGAGAAAAGTCCTTCCCTGTTTAGGTAAAATATAGGTGGAAAAGTTATTTTATCAATTATGGTTAACAATTTGCTTGTTGTTTATACAGAAAAAGGTCAGAGAGTTAAGAGAAAGTGACACTTTTATTTTTTTAACACAGTCAGGGAATGTTTCTATTTAATTGATAGATTAAAAAAATAGGCTCCAGTTTCAGCTAGTCATTATGTCACTGAGAAGTCCCTTTTTCACATCTGCATAATCCCTGTGGGGTTTGGGTATCATTGGTGCAAGTACAGTAAGGTGTATTGAACTGTCCCCTACGGAACTGTTCAAAGAGGGACTTTTTTTTTTAAAAAAAAGCAGACATTGTAAGTGAAAGCAATACGATTTGGGGAAATTTGGAGATAGGAACAGTATTAATAGACATTAAGCCTGCCTCCAGCATTATAAAATCCAACTTACGTTCAGCTCAGATGCCAAGGCAATCTACACTCAATGTTTGCCCATAAGAATTCTCTGCATGGCATGGGAATTGTACTGGTGTCAGCCTATAATCCCTTCCCCATTCACAACAGTCTCCTTCCCACATTCCTTTTAACACTCCCCCTGCAGAACACAGATGGATAATTTATGAACTTAGTATCTATAAGAATGCCTTTGAACTTAAGTCACATTAAATTTCTCTCAAACACATATATTGGGGTACAAAGAGGGAGCATTATTTCCAAAGACCCCACCCGAACTCCAGGAACATTCTCCTCCTCCTTCAGTACTGCTTAACAATTTCTCTAAGCACAAGTCAAAGTTTCTATAGAAATCTTAAGTTTGAATTTTTTTCAAGGGAAATAAATGTTGGTTTTTGAAACAAAGGAAATCAGACCAGATGGAGTAAATGTCACAAGTAAATACGCACTGGTTATAAAAATTTTAAGGCTGTGTTGCTAAAATTGAGATAATGGCCCATAGAAGAAATGAGTGTAACCATGCATTATTTAGTTTGACATTTAGTTTTTTTGTGAAGTGATTTGATGTTGCAGAGCCTAAAAATGTTGTGTAATGTATTTGATATTTATGTAGCAATTTGTATTTGTTAAAAATCTTCTAGGACATTTATTGCTTTATGATTCATACTCCCAAGTGTACAACCCACTTCTTACATATTGAGGGAGAACTTTGGAAATTGATCTTTTTTTCAGGCATACTATGTCGACAAGTAATAAATTGTTGCAAGATTAAATACCCAATATGTTCTAGAACTTGTCAAAGTTCAATACAAATTAGCCCAAGTCTAAAAGCAAGACTACCATTCATAGATATGTCTATTTTATGCTTGCATTACATCCAAGAGCCTTTATTTATGGTCAACTTCAACTCCATTGAATTTGTAAGCACCCCTGGGTTTATCTATGAGGGGTTTTCATACAGCATTGACTTGGGGGAAAAGCCTCACCCTGAAGGTGGGTGACCCTGTTTCGTATTCTGGGAGGTCTAATAATGAAATGGTAGTGAGAAAAAAAACAAACAGAGATCTAGCATTTCCCCTCCACTGCTTCAGGACCTACCTTTCTTTCCTGTTGTACCCTGACATATTAATGCCTCTGGAAACTGAGCCAAGTTAAATGCTCAGATTTCTCTATGAGCTACTGTAGTCACAGCAATGAAAATTGATTAATACGTGTTCAAATAACCATATATGTTTCCACAACTTATATTTCCAAAATTCATAAATTAGGACTTTAAAAAAACTCAGAAACTTCAATATTCAGTATATTATAATTTTTAGTTTATTTGTACTGGTTAAAGTAGCATCGGTGACTGTGGATAATCAGGTACCTAAGTATCAAGAATATGTGTTAATTTTACTGATTCATTTCACAGCTGTTCATCTGAAATGTTTAATACTTGATCAGTGTAGTTCCCAAACAAGGATATTCAGATACGTGAATGAGTTTGACACCCTGTCTTTCTCTTTGTGCTCTATAACAAAAATACCATGAGAATCTCAATTTTTAAGAAATCAGGCAAATTATCCAAGAGCATCCTGGATGTGGCACTTGTTTGCAATGCCACTAGAATGAGAATATTTCACTCTTTAATACATTTTTAATAAGACAGCAAATTAATTTGAATGCTTTATTTTGTGGCTTAGTTATACTAACTTAATGTTCTAAGTGAAATATTTAAAGCTTTCTACTAATTAATATTCTCTCAGGCTAAATAAGCAGATATTAAATTCCCAAACTGCAAAAACTGGTGGTTTTTACTTTGTAGCATTCAAATGATACTTCGTATATAATAATTGTCAATAACATATTGAGTAATGAATGTTTCCTTCTTTTAACCAGAAGACATGGGAGAGAAACTTTTTTCTTTCCTCATATAATACATCCCAACTACAGTTTCCCCTCACTTCTCCCTCCCCAGTCTCTCCCCTCACCTCCAGTTTCCCCCAAATCCACCCCCTCACCACCTGTTAGAAAAGACTTCACCTCCTAGGGAAATTTACCAAACATGGCATAACAAGCGACAATAAGATTGGGCACAAATCTTCACATCAAGGCTGGAGGAGTCAAATCAATAGGAAAACAGGGTACCATTATTTGGCAAAAGAGATGGGGCTGGTGGAATAGAGAAACAACTCTAGGGCAACTCAATGGCAGGCTGGTCATTCGCCTGTTTTTCTGACTGTTGTGTCCTGCAC
>NC_022009.1:29928816-29939140 GCF_000317375.1 Microtus ochrogaster | reverse complement strand
ATAGATATAGATAGATAGATAGATAGATAGATAGATAGATAGATAGATAGATAGATAGAAGTTAAGAAAAGAAAAAATGCATGATTCCAGTGCAGATTTGAACAGTGATATAAGGGTGTCATTTTTTCTTTCAAGAAAATAATGTACTGTTTATGTCATGATGCCCATGTGTCAGATAGCCCTTCTAGTGGATCATTTGGTAAGAAAATAAAGATACCTATCAGAAATATTTTTCTTTTTCTCTTATTTATTATTCTCTTATACAATATATTTTGACCACAGTTTCTCCTCACTCTCTCCATGCTTTCTATTTTCCCCCACCTCTTCTCTCCCCCAGATATATTCCATCTCTTCCCTTTCATAAAGGAACAGAACTTCTAGAGAAATCAACTCAATATGGCATGGTAAGATTCAGTAAGACTAGTTAGGCATAAACCCTCATACCAAGGCAGGAACAAGGCAACCCAGTAGGAGGAAAAAGGTACCAAGAGCAAGAAAAAGAGTCAGTGACACCCTATTTCCACTGTAAGGAGTCCAAGAACACCAAGGGTAAGAACACCAAGTTACATAACACATATGCAAATAATCTTTCACAGATCCAGGCAGGTTCTGTAATTGCCACTTCATGCTCTGTGATTCTGAATGAATCCCACTTATTCAATTCTGCAGGCCATGTTCTCCTGGTATCCTCAACCCATCTGGCTCCTACAATCCTTCCTCTGTCTCTTCCACGGGGTTCCCAGAACGCTGCCTAATATTTATTTTTGGGTCTCTGCATCTGCTCCAATCAGCTGTCAGAGGAAACCTCTCTGATGATAATTGGACGAGAAACTGATCTATTGGTATAATAGAATATCATTAAGTCATTTTATTGATTCCCCCCACCCAGTTGCATTTGATGCTCCTCTAGGTCTAGACTCAACATGACTCTAGTAATTGTAATTGGAAACAAAATTTACCTGTGAAGTGTGTGTATATTTCCTGCAAACTAACAAATTGAGAATTACACCAAAGAGAAAAAGCTGCTGGGGCACTGTAGGAAGCATCTAGCACCAAGCTCAATTACTCAGTGGACTAAAGGAAACACTTCATACTCCAGTTTAGCTATCCTACAGCCACGTCTTTTCTCAGCTAGATTCTGACATTTAAACTTACAGTTCCAGTATCATTCCTGGAAAAAGTAGAACAGTTCTCTTTACAACTCCCTAACCTCACTTAACATTTTTATCCTAGTTGGTGATAGTTTCTAGAAGAAAAAAATCATAGAATAAAATAGCTGTTTAATAAGAGTTATTAAAATTAGTTTTATTAATAGTTCAATGCAATTTTATAATAAGGAGAGAAATTTAACAGTCTGTTCTCTGCATATTTTACATTTCTTTGACTAATTCATCCTTCAATAGAAGTACACCCACTTAATCCTATAACCTACTCAAGGCACACTGTAGGCACTGATGGGAATTACTATGTGTATGTATACTATATATATGTGTGTATTTGTGTATGCATATATGTATATATATATAGATGAAATGCTAATTGGTATGTTTTAGTTCTTCAGTAAAACACATTGTCCTCTTTGATCTGCTATATAATGCCACCCATTTGGAAAATAAAGCAATTCCATTAAAATCTGAAGAAGTTATTTTATCAGAGACATAAGCATTGAATTATTTCGACTTTTAAGGAAAATGAGAGAAGATGAAGAGCATCATACTTTTGGGAAAGAAATTGTCTTCCTAAATAAAAGCATAGTGATTTGAGATAACATATGCCTTTGGAATGTACAATTTCAAACTTGGGTTCTGAGATATTGCAAATATCTCGTCTCTTCCTTTGAATGCTGAGAATTGAATTCTTTTAAATTAAGGTTCCCATTAGCCTGTTCAGTGTTCTAACATCAATTTTCATATGATAATGTACTTTCAATGTATCTATTTTTCTTTATTTTCTTTTAAAGAAAAAATCTATAGGCTTTTTTTTCTGGCTCATGCTTTAATATACATATAACTACTATAGCAGTGTAAAGGGACAGATATCTTTTCAGTTTGGTGAGGAATATTAAAGTTAAGTATCATAGATTAGGCTGCAACCTAAGAGAGAGATATCCATAGAGATCTTTCTATCATGCTTTAAGTATGTATCTATACTCCTGGATAAAAGAAGTCCTGAGTCCACTAGGCATATGGAAAATACATAGATTTTCTTGTATTTACTGTTTGCATTTTTTTCTTATGAGTAGACATAATTAATGAATGATAACTACCAAAGAGTGAAGATTCTCATTAATAAATGATACCCATGTAACAGAGAGATCCCATTTCACAGATTTCTTGTAAATCTGCTTTGCCATGAATTCTCATCTCTTTGAGTCACATTTCCTCCCTAACTTCGTATTTCAGAATTCATTTAGCTACAAGCAGGTTTGAAAATTGTAGGGGTGTGTGTTGAGAACATACATATCTGCTGAAATGGATTCATACAGAGTCATAGACAGGCGCCTCTACATTCTTAATTATTTTCCTAATGGGATATATCAAAAACTTGTAAGCGTAGAAAGTTCAAAGAGAATGGTAAAACATCATTGATAACATTTAGAATGGCTGACAGTGGAATGGAACACTTTTCCCCTTTCTTTGGATAGGCTTCTGTTATAATCAGCAGGTTCTCAATAGATTCTTAGTGAGCTGGGAAAAGATTCATGTGACCCTTGTTCCCACTTCCCACTACACAGTAGAATGCTGTTATTTCTCACTGCTGCCTTAAGCTAATGAATTTTAAAACTATGTCTTTGTCTTCATCTGTTTTTTTTACTAAGTGTGAAATATGAAGAATCATAATAATTTAAATAATGACTCAGAATGAGCTTCTTATATTTTCCCTAACTAAATATTCAGTTTTAACCCTCTGTAACACACACACACACACACACACACACACACACACGCATGCACACATGCACACACGCACACACACACACACACACACCTTTCTACTCTCTACTCCATTTTTCATTTCTAGGATCTGTTTATGACACAAGTAACAGGAACTTTTTCTAATATGCTGGGTGTTGTACTATAAATTCATATGACAGTGGATGGGATATTTTTATGTCATCAATTGAAAACAGACATTTACTGATTTTCTTACAGTTTTTGATATTGTCATATTAGTTTGATTATAAACACTCAAATTTTCATTAACTGCTTTTTAATTCACTAATTAAACAAAAAAATCATAAGCCACCAGTGCTGTATGTAGGTGCTCATGCCACACTGAAGGATAGCATGGGAGTCTATACTACCCATCGAGAGAAATAAATGGAGAGCTCTATGGGTAATATTTATACCAATAACTTAAAAGATATATGATAAAAATTAATTTTCTCCAATATACTTACTTTCTTGTGTTCAAGATGCTTTAACAATATGCTCAGTTTTGTGGCTTATAAACAATAATCTTTTATATAACTCAAAACAACCATGTTTGATGTGTCATTGATGGAGGTTAGGAGTCACACATGGCATGGCTAATAAACAGACTATATACACCCATAAAGTACTAAATAACAACAACAGAGAAGTATCTAGCAAATTTATATAGAGAGCTCATCATCCAGAAGCATGTTATGGAGTCCAGTGATAATGGAGAAAAGAGAACCAGACTCTGACAACTGTAGGGTGTCCTCTGGCATGAGTAATGGATGGTTTATCTTCCTCGAAATATCTCATCTTGCTAGACTTTTCAAGATGTTCGGTGCCTTGAAAAGCACCATGCACTCCACTTTGAGGATCATCAGTTTATGAAGTTAGGGCTGAATTCTTTCAGGCTGATGCAAACCTTAGTGACCTGCAGGGGCAAGAAGGAGGCATACATACCCACACATGTGAAGGTTCAGGATACTGTGGGTGAGCAGTTTCATGTTACCACATTCAAGCCTGTAAGGCACAGTAACTTTCTAACATTTTTGGAGGCTCTAAAATCCAAGATGAAAGCAGTAGTAGAATCTGTGTCTAGTGGGCATCTTTCTTCCCAGTTTACAGGTGGTGCTCTTTCTCTTTTCCCTTATTGAATGAAATGGGTTAAGAGAGCTCCTGTACAAGAGCTTCTCTTGGGACATGTTCTTAGTGCCTACTCAAGTACAATGACCTTATCTCCTAACATTATGTTGGCATTGAGATTTCAACTATGACATACATTCATATTTAACTATATAAAATGATTTTCATATTGATGTAAATATAAAATGATAAAATAATTGTGTAATAGATAACATAATAAAAAATCATTCCTTTAATTTTTTTTTATTTTTGAGAATATAGGTATATAATTTTCTCCTTTCAAACCTTCCCATATACCCTTCTTGATCCCTTTCAAATGTTGATAGATCATCTGAAAATGGATGTTTTTTACTGAAGAAGATAAACTTCAACAGTATGTCTATAGTTCCAATCACTAAGAAAATTTGGTCCTGAGGGTTGCTTGAAGCTAGGAATGAGAAAAATCCCCCCCCCCAAAAAAATAGGAAGACTCTATTTCAAAACCAAAGAAAAGGGAAAACCACATAAGTGGAGTATGTGGGACTAGGATGAGCAATTTAAATTGAAAGGTCAACAGATAACATCTATTTTTTTTCTATATGTACCTCCTCCTTTATCCTACACATTTGGCTCCATGCTTTAGCTTACCATAGGCTAACTCTGCAGAAGCTGTGATTTTCAGCAAACAAGTATATTCTTCAGTTCAAACATCTTTACTTAAGCAGAAACTACACTTCTCATAGCAAGTGATTTTGGAAAATCCCTCCATTGAAAACTTGACTTGCCCAATAGTATTAACAGCTATGAAGCTATGAAGGGCCCTCATCTTGCTCTTAAAAAACTAATTGGTTCATATAAATCTTCCCAGTTTGACATCATGGTTTCTGAATATCTGTAACTTCAAAGAATTAAAAACACTCAAAGCTAAGATTTAGACTTAGGATATCAATTTTTTGTGTGCTATGGAATATTTTATCCCTATTCATTTGTTACTTTAGGGAAAAATTCGATGCAATTTTGGCATTCAAGGATATCTCACAAAGGTTTGGAGTTTTATTTAGCTCAGAGGGGAATCCTCAAAGAAGAGAATTAGTGTTAGATATGCATCCCCTCAGAAATGTGTATTCAGGGTTATAGTAAATATTTCTGTTGTTTTTGAGACAGGGATTCCATGTTTGGTTGTCGTGGAGCTAGCTCTCTAGACCAGACTAGCCTCAAACTCAAAGAGATCCACGTGCTTCAGTCTCCCAAGTCCTGGCATTAAAAGCCTGTGTCACTACTACCCAGCTTAAAATAATGTATTAGTAATAACTGGTCTTCTTTAGCCCTTTTTAGCTTATATTAAGGAAAGGAAATTCTTAAGTACTGTAAGAGTTTTTTTATACATTATACAAGATGATATAATTCCTTAAGAAATAGCTATCGTTGACAAATAAATGTATACATACTTGAAATGAGTCTGTTTCATTTACAAGATTAAGGTTAGCAAAATTATGGTAATGAGCATATTTAAAGATTATATAGTTATTTAGTTTTTTTCCTTTACATGTATATGAAATAAGATACATTTCTTAATTATCTAAGAATATATAGTGTCAACAACTTTTGAATACATAGTAAACTACTATTGGTTATATTATCCATCATGATACATATGATAGCTTCAGAGTACTATGATAACAAAATTTATACACTTTCCTTGGTACCAAAGATGCTATTGTTTTTCTATTATTTGAATTAATCCATTTCACAGAAATATATTGTCTTAAGCAGTATTTTTTTTCTAAGTTAAGCTCACTTAATATTATATTTAATGTTTTATCAAAACTGTCAGACATAAGGATTCCTTTATTTTTAAAACTAAGAAGTATTGCATTCTTTTTCTTTTAATTTCCTTCACTTTTAGGCAATGATTGTTTTCATATCTCAGCTATTGTGACTACTGCAGCATTTTATTATTCTGAAGAATATTGGAGTTAAAGAGTGAAATGACCGTAATAATTGTATTTCTATCAGTTGTGTGTGGAGATTCTCTTTTTCATCTTTCCAGAACTTTTTATGATTATCTTGTATATATTTATTCATTTTTTCATGCCTTGTGTTCCATTGCTTTCTACTGCTTCTTTTCTTCTGATAGAATAATCTTAAAAGTAATTTTGAGGTTCACATATATGGTTTGCATGGAATAATTGAGGATTAAGCCAGGAGACTTGTTCTTTTTGCCTAACGAGCCATCAATTCCTAAGTTACACTCTCAAGCCTACTTAATATTTTCTTAATATTTATATCCTGTTTGATTTAAAAAATATATTTTGGTTTATCTTACAATTTAGGTTTTGATTCTTTATCAAGACATTTGTGGATGCTCATTTTCCTGACCTTAGTTACTAAACAGTTTCTTGATTCCGGTGGTCTCATAGTGTTTGCTTAGAATTCCACATTCTATGAAGTCTTTCACAGCTGGCCTTGAGTTTAAAAATGGAAACTCTCCCTTCCCGTTTTAAGTGGCAGACTTTAAAGAAAAATTAATCTTACCAGTGTGTGCAGCTAATAATTTTCAGGCTCTTCCATACATTTTCTATAGATATTCTCCTACATCCTTCTTGTTCTCTGACAGAGAAATTCTTAGGGTGGCATTGCATCGCTTAATTCCACGGAGCTAGACCTTCTCTTCAATGCTCCTGTTGTTTAACCTAGGGTAGTGACTGAAATGCTAAACGTTGAATCCCTCTTTAATTGCCATAGCTGAATGATCATCTTGCATGTACATAAAGTCACTCACAAAAGCTTATACTTGCTTTCATATGTAGAGAAGGTTTGTGATGATATATTTCTGGATTCTGAAAGACAGTCCTAGTCTCTCTATTGTTTTTTTGGTTGTTTGTTTTTTATTTTTTTGAGACAAGGTTTCTCTGTAGCTTTTTGGTGCCTGTCCTGAAACTAGCTCTTGTAGACAAGGCTGGGCTCGAACTCACAGAGATCCACCTGCCTCTGCCGCCAGCCTTAGTCTCTTTATTGTAAAATAAATTTTAGGACCTGTGGTGATACATTCTGAACCTTACTCTTATATTCACATATAAGAGAAGCTACCATCCTTCAAAGAAGTCACTGTTTGCCATAAAAGTAAGTCATTACAGAAAACCAATTGAACAAATGCAGCGATCAGAAGAGTACAGGGTATCCAGCCCTAAAAGGCACAGCTGGGTCATATCTGCTGAATCAGTGCCTCATAGAACCTCACAGAAAAGGGGGGTGGAAAGAATGTGTGAGATGGGACACCAGGAAGACTCCTATGAGATAGTGTCTCCTAGAAATGACTGAATAAACAAGACCAGAACACTAACAATGTCAGTAGATTTGCTAATTTAGAGCAGGATAATTCCACAAGACCCAGTCCTGTTTCAAAGAACTGTAGTCAACTAAGGACTTCTGGGAGAGAGAATTAACCTTTCTCAGAAATGAGTTTCTTATTGGTGATCCAACACAAATTGATCAACCCTGAAACCGTGTACATACGAACCAACAAACCTCGACGCAGGTTGTATTTTTGCATCAACTCAAAAAGAGTTAACTTGTACATGGCATAGATATTGATTTGAAAAACCTATGCTGTCTAGGAGAGTCATTGTCCCTTTATTTAGAGGCCAACCTATTTACTCTTTTCTTAAATAGAGTAAGTTTTTCTGAGGTCTTCAATATTAGTCATCCTTTCAACATCCTAATCTTCCCATTGCTGATGGCACTTACTACTACTCCTTTTTCCATTACTTCCTATTTTCTATTCATATCACCTGTGTTCTGTAAGTCCTCCCTTGGAACAACCCTCCTCAATGGTCTCGTAGTAATTTCCAGACATTGTAGGTATATTGAATAAATTAAGCTCCATGCCATATCCTTTGTCTTTCATAAGTTATGCTTAATAAACTATATAGGCATATATCCTTAGGTAAACCTAGATAAAATTCTGTCATTAATAAATATTTCAGCATTTTAGTATAAAAATTGTTTCCTAATTTCACATCATTTGTGTGTGTGTCACCAACTGAGTTTAATTACGATTCCTGTTGTGGTAGATTATATGCTGAACGTTGAAAGAAAGGGCACACTTGGGAAGAGCCTAATCAAGAGGTAAGAAGATGGGAGAAGTAAAAATGAACAAACGTATTATGTAAATGTCAGAAATTATCAAATAATTAAATACATGTATACCACATAATGAATTAATTAATCAAATTGCATATAATAACACAAAATATTGTTTTATATTCTCTTGAATTATTTATTAATTTTTAAAAATGGAGAATTGGTGATTCAATGAATGAGTTGTGTTTTATTTGTGGAGATGGTGAAGAATCCATTCTTCTACAATGCAGTTTTCTTTGCACAATATGGCTGACTTCGCTGTTTAATTATACTGCATTTTGTCCCTAGCTACCCTTGGAAATCTTTGATTTGTGTCCTATTGTCTGGTGCCATCAGGGGAACATTGTGAAACTCTTATACAAAATTCTCTGCTGTAGATGAAAAGGTTTCCTCATAAGTACATTTTAAATCTTATTAGATGTTTTTTTCTGCTGGCTGTTAGCTACAATTCATCATTTTATCCACAAGTATATTACAAACAATGCACTTCAAAAGATGTTTTTATAGGTAAATTTTAGCACATGCCCCTCATAGATTATCATGCCTTCCTGTTTATCAAGGTTTGCATTTTCAACTTCCTGACCACTTGGGTGTTAGCTTGATTTGAATTGTTTCATTCAAATTCTGGTATCAGTTTGCAGTCTTTTATCAATGTGTGTTGAGCCCTTTGTGTGTAACAGACTGCATTTGCTTCTGAGTTCATGGGAAAAAAACAAAAAGCCTACATTCATTGTATACCTTTTAATTTAACTGTAGACAATCCAAGGATGTTTAGTTTTATTTGCTCTTAGAAATACATCATTTTTCTACTATTCTAATTTTTAGTATATATACTTGTAATTGTAGTATATTTTGAGATTTTTGTGGCAATATATGTCTAATAATATATTTTCTTTAATATATTCTAAAACCTATGACATTTCTTCTTTCACTTCTGATTTCATTTCCGAGATCCATACATATTCATTTTTTTTTATTTGTTTTTTTTGGGTTTTCCTTTTTTCCCTGCTCCCCTTCTTTCCTTTCCCCTCCACTTCAACCCTCTCTCATGGTCCCCATTTCCCAATTTACTCAGGATATTTTGTCTTTTTCTATTTACCATGTAGATTAGATCCATGTATGTCTTTCTTATGGTCCTCATTGTTGTCTAGGTTCTCTGAGATTGTGAATTGTAGACTGGTTTTCTTTGTTTTATGCCTAAAAGCAACTTATGAATGAATACAGATGATATTTGTAGTTCTGTTTCTGGATTACCTTACTCAATATGATGTTTTATCTTACACCTGTAAGAATGGCCAAGATCAAAACACTGATGACAACTAATGCTGGAGAGGATGTGGAGTAAATGGAACACTCCTGCATTGCTAGTGGAGGTGCAAAATGGTACAGCCTTTTTGGATATTAATTTAAAAAATATTGTGTGGTTATAAATCTTGCCTTTTCAAACCATCTAAATTCATCCTTTACTTTCTTTCTTTATGCATTATCTATTGTTCAATATTAAATATTTTCAGGTATGGCGATTTCTCAGAAAATTAGGAAATAACCTTCCTCATGACCCAGCAATACCACGTTTGGGTATGTACCCAAAGGATGCTCAATTGTACTACAAGGACATGTGCTCAACTATATTCATAGCACCATTTTTTGTCATAGCCAGAACCTGGAAACAACCTAATTGTCCCTCAACCAAAGAATGGATAAGAAAAATGTGGTACATTTACACAATGGAGTACTATACAGCAGAAAAAATATAACATCTTGAAATTTGCAGGCAAATGGACGGATCATTATTCTGAGTAAGCATTTCCTTATTTTGTTTATCTTTCTTAAGGATAATACTTAATGTTTTAGTTTCTTTTCCATTGCAATGATAAAATTAGAGGAGGAATTGGTTTATTTCAGGTTGCATGCTATAATCCATTATCAAGTGAAGTCAGGTCAGGAACTCATAGATAAACTTGGAGAAACTGTGGAAGATTTCTGTTTGTTGACTTATTCACGGACACATCCTCCCTCCATTTATTTAGTTTTCTTATACAATTCAAGAATACCTGACCAAGAAGTAGTGCCACACAAGATCAACTGAGTCTTCCTATATCAATTAATAATCAGGACAATCACCCACAGACCTGACACAG
>NC_022009.1:29926533-29928024 GCF_000317375.1 Microtus ochrogaster | reverse complement strand
TGAGACCCAGGCCACTGCTTGAAGCATCAGTTCTCAGACAACTAAGATTGAACGCAACATGATTAGAGAAAAAAATAGTTAATATAATGATATGGCAGACATAATCAAGACTTAGCAGTCTACTGATTATATAAGAATATTTTTGTGTAAATGCCACGTTTTATTTTTGTATTTATAGAACTTACACTTTTTACTTGAATTTTCATTTTGTACAGAAAAATTGTATATACTTGGTTTACATTTTTTCTAAAGAAAGAATAGATTAAGTAGGATATATTTATGCAAGAATATATATGTGTGTGTATGTATATCACTAAAATAAATACATGTAGATAGATTTATATATGTATATATGTGTAACAACAATTAATGTAAAAATGTACAGTCTATTTGAAAGATGGCAAATAAAGTGTATGGAAATGTTTGGAGGTAGGAAATTATAAATACTTTTTGGAAATAATTGAAATGAATAGAATTTTCTTTATTTAGATTATATATTTATAGTCATATAAAGTGGTATTATGTAGGCATTCAATACAAATATTTATTATTGTTGTTATAAAAACATGTTTTAATTTAAAATTCCTAGGATTGATGTTTGTGTTTCGATTGTGTTTCAATCCAACTAAGGCTTAAAATATTATTATAAAAATTTGTCTCAAAGAATATATTATTACACTATACTCTCATTCATTTTTATGTTACTTTCCTTGAGGATTTAAGTACATAAAGTACTAAATTATAACAAATATTGGCAACCAAGCCAACTGAATAAATTTTTTCTGTTTAAAAGGATAGAGGAATGAAATTTCAAACCAGAATGTTTGCAAATGAATGTTTGAATTTTACCTAATGTTTATTTAAAGCATATTTAATAAATTCTATACATAAATGCTATTATATTCAGCTTCCCTAAAATGAATATTTACATTTTCTTTATTTATATTTATATTCAGCCTAATTACTGATCTTTATCCTAAAAGAGTAAACGTTAACTTCCTTAAAGCAAAATAAAATTAAGTTAATTCATATGCACTTAAATTTTGGGATTTTTCTAAGAGATGAAAAAGGAGGAGGAGAAGAAGTCATCCAGTTACTAGAATTAACACAAACTTGAGAGGGCTAGCTCATTTATAGGTTTATGGTTTTAGAAGTTCATAAGATATTTATATAGATAGTGGTTTGTTGGAAAGTTCATAGTAACAAATGGTTTGTATAGGAGTACTAACTTAATGATTTTTGTTTTGGGTTTGGCATTTCCTTTTTCTGTTGTCGTTGGCAGGGTTTCTCAATGTAACAGCCCTGGCTATCCTGGAACTTGCTATGTACATCAGGCTGGCCTTAGACTCACAGAGATCTGCCTGCATCTTCCTCCTTAGTACTGTGATTAAAGGGGTGGGCCACCATGCCTGGCAACCTATCAGTTTTTAATACTGTATTAAATACTACATTACTGCTATGAACATAGTTGAACAAATGCTTTTGTAGTAT
>NC_022009.1:29908738-29925401 GCF_000317375.1 Microtus ochrogaster | reverse complement strand
AATAAATAAATAAATACTACATTACGATGCTTTATACATAATAACTTTATTATTTTTTCTATAGATGAAAGAGAAGAATCACATAAAACTATCTGGTAGGTTCTCTCTCTAGGCAATAGTATTTAAGCACTCAATATGCCACATTGACTTCTATCATAACTTGGTAAAATGATGACTTGCTATTCATCACTCTGAGATAGTTAAGATCTTAGGTTTACACTAGTTTTCTTAAGGACTTTGATTCACATGACATCAGTGTTAAAGTTTTGCTTGTGTGCATTTGACAAAAAGATCAAACCAAAAGACCCTTAATTGGGGACAATTTGAGTAAAACTAGTGTGGAAATATTGTGGTCACAATATACTACTTTCAAACACCCTTCATATTAAAGTAGTTAAATGCTAAAAGAAAATTGCAGTATGTGCGTGTGTGTGTGAGAGAGACAGAGATAGAGACAGAGAGACAGAGACAGAGAGACAGAGAGAGATGCAGTCTATTGGAAGTAAAGTAACTAACTAAAAATTCCTTACTAATCTAAATGTTTTACATTTTTGAGATAGAATATCACTATGTTTTCCACAATATGGTATGTCTGACGTAACTTAGGCTGGCTTTGAATGTACTTATAGCAGACTTTCTGCTTCAGCTTTCAAAATGCTGTGATTATTGGAGTGATATTCTGTTTGTGTTTTAACAAAGTTTGTCTGAAGATCAGAATGCAGAGCTAAGCCATTAGAGGGCAGGGAGGTAGTGGCACAAACCTTTATTTCCAGGACTTGGGAGACACAAGCAGTGGGATCTCTGTTAATTCAAAGCCACCATGGGCTACAAAAGATTGAATTTCTCTAATAGAGAAACAAAGTTCACCCAAAATTGATCCTATCATTTGGGATCCCACACCTTTAATCCCTGCACTAGGGAGGTGGAGACAGGACTGAAATGGCTAGGTGGAGAGAAGAATTTAAAGCAGAAGGAGGCAAGAGCTCATTGTAGTTTGAGGTTTGGTGGAGACATTTGCAATCTGAGGATGCAGCCGGAGGACGCAGTTTGAGTATGCTGTCTGAGGACAGGTTTGCACTTTTGTTCTGAGAATTCGATAGAGGTAAAAGGTCCCTTTAATGACTGGCTGCACTTCTTCTCTGATCTCTCAGCTTTCACCCCCTGATAGATGACTCCAGGTTTCTATTATTAGGAACAATTAAAATTCAGGCTACAAATTATACATTTGAGCCACCTTAGAATCTTTTTCTCACAGAACCCAAATCTATGTTGTTGAAGGCATCAATACCATAGAACATATGGAGCTCTTTATTCTTGATTTACTCTGAATATCTTCAGGAATATCAATGATTAACCACTATAGCAAGGTTATTCCATAAGTTTTTACCACTAAAGAATTAACTGTGTATTCACACAGAAAGTCTTTATTTCATGGCAACTACAATTTCCTCTCTAGACTTATTTTTAGCCCACATACTAGTGAAGCTACCCACCTGTTTAGTCCTGAGAGGAAGACACCATAAATCCAAAAGTGAGGGCTAATAAAAAGCACTTGTCATTTGGAACTGGCATGCATCTATGTGAATTCAGCACTCAACTCTCTCCACTGAGGCCATTCAAAGTCACTTGCTGTTCTCGTTCCTAAGGTTATGTGTGATGAGAAACAGATGCAGAGGTTTTGAACTTTTCTGGGCTGAAAGATGCCATGTGGCTAAAATATTCTGTGATTGATGGAACTTCATTTTGCTTTTGATAGCCTTCAATGATGATTCAAGTTTCTAAATTAATTACAAAACCTGTCTTGGTAACTGCTATGGTAGTTTGAACTGGTGTGATCTTTACAATATTTTATTTCTTTTTTTTTATAGATTTTATTGAGCTCTACATTGTTTTCTCTGTTCTCTTCTCTTCCTCTCCCCTCCCCTTCAACCCTCTCCAATGGTCCCCATCTCCCAATTTACTCAAGAGATCTTGTCTTCTACTTCCCATGTAGATTAGATCCATGTATGTCTCTTTTAGGGTCCTCATTGTTTTCTAGGTTCTCAGGGATTATGAATTGTAGGTTGGTTTTCTTTGCTTTGTGTTTAAAAACCACATGAGTGAGTAAATATGATATTTGTCTTTCTGGTTCTGGATTACTTCTCTCAATATAATGTTTTCTACTCTCAACAGAGGAATATAAAATCCTGAAAGGCACTGAAGGAAATGCTCAACACTCAGCCTGCAGAGAAATGCAAATCAACACAACTCTGAGATTTCATTTTATACCTGTAAGAATGGCTAAGATTAAAAACACTGATGACAACTTATGCTGGAGAGGTTGTGGGGTAAAAGGAACACTTTGCATAGCTGATGGGAGTGTAAGCTGGCACAGCCCCTTTGAATATCAGTATGGTGACTTGTCAAAAAATTAGTTAACAACCTTCCTCAAGACCCAACAATATCATTTTTGGGTATATATCGAAAGGATGCTCACTTATATCACAAGGACATGTGCTCAACTATGTTCCTCTTAAGAATTTTATATTAATGGAATAAAGCAGATTAGTCAGTATAAAAACTATTTTATTGATTATCATCAAAACATAGCTTTCTACTATATATATTCTATATCTTTTTTTATTTTTTTACAATTTTATGATGTTTTATTGTAATAATTACCTCTTTTGCCAGAATATTATGCATGTCAATAGAAAATTTATCAGAAATTTATAAATGATTATTTTTTTATTTTTATTTAATTTTTTATTAATTTTTTAATTAAAAATTTCCACCTCCTCCCTGCCTCCCTTTCCCTCCTCCTCCCCCCACTCCCCACGCCCCACTCCCCTTTCCCTCCCTCTCCAGTCCAAAGAGCAGTCAGGGTTCCCTGCCCTATGGGCAGTCCGAGGTCCTCCCCCCTCCATCCAGGTCTAGGAAGGTGAGCATCCAAACTGGCTAGGCTCCCACAAAGCCAGTACATGCAGTAGGGTCAAAACTCAGTTCCATTGTCCTTGGCTTCTCAGCAGCCCTCATTTTCCTCCATATTCAGTGAGTCCGGTTTTATCTCATGCATTTTCAGTCCCAGTCCAGCTGGTCTTGGTGATCTCCTAATAGAACAGTCCCACCGTCTCAGTGGGTAGGTGCCCCCCTCGTGGTCTTGACTTTCTTGCTCATGTTCTCCCTCCTTTTGTTCATCATTTGGACCTTGGGAGCTCAGTCCATTGCTCCAATGTGGGTCTCTGTTATATCTTTTAGTCATCTTCATTGGTCTTATTTATTTTCTTATATTTGTCCATACACACTTTTGATGTTGGTATCTGGAGTTCTGTTTACTAAATAAAACTATTTGAAACTTTTTAAGTACATACATTATTAATTTAAATTTTCTTCTAAGTCTGTGTCACCTGCTCCATAAATTTGATGCTCTGTGTTTTCAGCCTTATTCAGCTTGAAATAATTTCCAATAACTTATAATTGTTATTTTCTTGGCAAAAATTTTGTTACTTAGTCTTTACATATTTGGAAATTCTCACGATACTTTGTATTTTTTTTATAAATTTCTAATTATGTGCTACATGATTAAAAAACATACTTTGTACTTTTAAATTGTTTGAACAGGGCTGAGACTTGGTTTTAACTCCACAATAGGCACAATTTTTATAAATGACACATGTTGATATGAAGATAATACATATTCTGCTGCTAGATGAAGCAGTCTGTTCCATAAGTACAATCTGAATAAATTTGAGTGATGCTTTATCTAAGGCCTTTTCATACTGTTTGTTTCGATTTTCTCACTTGTTACTGCAAGTTTTTCATTTGTGGTAGCATAGTTTAATTAATGCTGCCTAGTTTTGGAAATTATGTTTAGAATTAGTTGTACCATAGATTAATCAAGCTTTATACTATAAAGATGTTATAGCGATAGAGACAGAGACCCACATTGGAGCACGGGACTGAGCTCCCAAGGTCCAAATGAGGAGCAGAAGGAGAGAGAACATGAGCAAGGAAGTCAGGACCGCGAGGGAGGCACCCACCCATTGAGACGGTGGGGCTGATCTATTGGGAGCTCACCAAGGCCAGCTGGACTGGGACTGAATAAGCATGGGATAAAACCGGACTCTCTGAACATGGCAGACAATGAGGGTTGATGAGAAGCCAAAGACAATGGCACTGGGTTTTGATCCTACTGCGTGTACTGGCTGTGTGGGAGCCTAGCCTGTTTGGATGCTCACCTTCCTAGACCTGGATGGAGGGGGGAGACCTTGGACTTCCCACAGGGCAGGGAACCTTGACTGCTCGTAGGACTGGTGAGGGAGGGGGAAAAGAGAGAGGGGAGGGCGAGAGGAGTAGAGGGAAGGAAATGGGAGGCGGGGAGGAGGCAGAAATTTTTTCAATTATATATATAAATAATACATATGTTATTTTCATATATTTTCTTCACCCTGAAGACATTTGTCTCAGAGAAACACTTTTACACAAAATCAACACTATACTAAACATAATATATATGTGGAATTGTCTTCATACACTAGGCAATTGTTCAGTCAAAACCGTGTATCCTATAATTAAATTACATTTTGACACAGTCAATCTGGTCTTAGTGTCAGATTCTGTAGGTTGAGGCTCATTAAATACCAGCCAGAAGTCTGGTCTTGATAAAATTTCCTGACTATTGGCCATATGATTTTTGTACACATGCTATCTGCTTTGGGATTTATTGAATTTATTTATTAATATTTTCTCTTCAGTAACTAGCAAATGTAAAAGCTAGGTGTGTTATTTAGTATAGTCTTAGTCAATGTTTTATCATCATGAAGAGACACTATGACTTGCAACTCTTACAAATGAAAACATTTAACTGAAACTGGATTCCAGTTTCAGATGTTTAGTTCACTGTCATCATGGTGAGAAGCATGACAACACAAGGACAAATATAGTACTAGAAAAGTAAATAGTTCTATATATAGATGGGCAAGTAGCAATGAGAGAGGGAGAGAGAGAGAGACACACACAGAGAAAGAAACAGAAAGAGAGAGATTGTGTCTGGCTTGAGCATTTGAAAGACCAAAGCCCACCCGCAATGAAACACTTCCTCCAACAAGGTCACAACCACTCCAATAATGCCACATCTCCTAATCCCTGTCAAAAATTGCCACTCCCAAGTGGCCAACCACTTAATTCTATGACACATGAGGACTTTTCTTATATACCGTAAGTACTGTCTTTTGTATTGAGAATTCATTATAATCTACTTTCATAAAACATCACACATTTTCAAAATCAAACTTACAGAATAAATACAATCTTTATTCCTTCTGCAACATCTCCATTTTTATGTTCCCACATATCTTATAAACTTCACGATAACTTCTTTTCTTAAAAACCATTATCTAGATATTGAAAAACATATCTATCCATATTAATGTATTTTTATCTATTTATGACCTTTTATATATGTGTATGTGACATTTATATATTAATGATCTATTTTTTTTAAGATTTATCTGTTATTTCTGGTTTTCATGCTTTTGTGTAGATACAGTATTAAATACTTTTTATTGATGGTTTTACTTAAGACATTTTATAATTCATACTTGATTATAACATATTCATATACTTTGTCTTTTTTCCCTTAATTTTCCTTCATCTTCAAAATGTTCCTCTATTATCTCTAGCTTATATAATTCCCAAAAAGAAACAAAAATCATTATTACTTAATTTTTTAATTTATTAGATATTTTTAAAAAAATACTAATCCAAGTTCCCACTTCCTCCTGTCCTTCCATTTCCTCTACACACCCTCCCACTGAACCACCATCTAATCCTCAGAGAGGGTAAGGCACATTGCTTTTGGGAAATCTCCAAGGATCTCCCTAATATATCTAGGCTGAGCAATGTATACATTCAAAGAGAATAGTATACCCAAAAGTCAGGACGTGCAGTAGGAATAAATCCTGGTGCCACTACCAGTGGCCTTTCAGTCTGCCCTAGCCATGCAACTATCAACCACACTTAGAGAAACTAGTTTGGACCTATGCTTGTTCTTTTCCAGTCTGACTGACATTGGTGAGCTCCCATTAGCTTAGTTAAAGTGTTTCAGTGGGTGAACTCATCATGGACTTGACCTCTTTGCTCATATTATCATTCCTTCCTCTCTTCAATTGGACTTTGTGAACTCAGTCCAGTGCTCCAATGTGGGTCTCTGCCTGTGTCCTTTGCTGGATGATATTTAAGATAATTATCAGTCTAACTACAGGGTAAGTCCAGATCAGGCCCCCTCTCCTCTCTTTATTGCTTAGGGTCCTAGGTGGGGTCATCCTTTTGGATTTCTTGGAATTTCTTTAGACCCAGGTTTCTGCTAACTCTATAATAGTTCCCTCAATCAAGATATCTCTCTCCTTGCTCTCATATCTGTCCTTCCTCCATCTAGACCATCCCATTCCCTCAAGTTCTCCTCTATCCTCCCCTTGCCCCTCCTCTTCTCCTCCTACACTTTCCTTTTCTCCCACCCCCATGGTCCCAACCCTGCCAGTCAATCCTATCCATTTCCAATTTCCAGGTGGGTCTATATATTTTTTCTTTGGGTTTACCTTATTAGTTAGCTTTTCTAGGATCATGAACTATAGGTTCAATGTCCTTTGTTTATGGCTAGAGTGCACTAATGAGTGAGTACATACCATATTTATCTTTTGGGGTATGGGTTACTTCACTCAGGATAGTGTTTTCTAATTCCATCCATTCGCATGCAAAATTCAAGATGTCATTGTTTTTTACAGCTGAGTAGTACTCTAATGTGTATATATTTCACACTTTCTTTATCCATTCTTCCACTTAGGGGCATCTAGGCTGTTTCCAGGTCCTGGCTGTTACAAATAATGCTGCTATAAATATAGTTGAACAAATGCAATTGTAGTATGATTGAGCATCTTTTGTGTATATGCCCAAGAGTGGTATTGCTGAATCCTGAGGTAAGTTGATTCCCAATTTTCTGAGAACCCACCATCCTGATATCCAAAGTGACTGCACAAGTTTGCAGTCCCACCACCAATGAATGTGTGTTCTCCTTACTCCACATCTTCTCCAGCATAAACTATTATTAGTGATTTTGCACTTAGCCATTCTGACAGATGTAAGATGGTACCTCGGAGTTGTTTTGATTTGCACTTCCCTGATAGGTAAGAATGTTGAGCATTTCCTTAAGTATTTTTTTGCCATTTGAGATTCTACTGTTGAGAATTCTCTGTTTAGTTCAGTACCCCAGTTTTTAATTGGGTTATTTAGAATTGTAATATCTAATTTCTTGAGTTCTTTATATATTTTGGATATCAGTCCTTTGTCTGATGTGGGGGGTGATAAAGCTCTTTTCCTATTTAATAGGTTGCCTTTTTGTCTTATTGACTGTGTCTTTTGCTTTACAGAATCTTCTCAGTTTCAGGAGAAGTTTCACCCATTTAAATATTGTTGTTCTCAGTGCCTTTGCTACTGGGGTTATATTTAGGAAGTGGTCTCCTGTGCTCATGCATTGAAGACTACTTCCCACTTTCTCCTCTATCAGGATCAGTGTGGTCAGACTTATATTGAAGTCTTTATTTCCTATGCCTGATCTTGGTAACATTTCTCTTCAGTTTTTGCACCAAAGTTAAGTGATTGTTCACATATAAATTTGAATTTCTTAAGAAGTGTAAAATCCAAATATTTTTTAAAATATAATTAAAATGGAAACTCTAAAATTTGGGGCTAAAAGATATCTCATCATTTAAGAGCACTTGCTGCTATTGCAGAGGATTTGGGTTCAATTTCTGGTATACACATAGCTGTTTATAACCATTCCTGGAACTATAGTTCCATGGTATATGAAGCCCTCTCTGGTCTTCTTTGGCACTAGAAATGTACATGCTTCAATGTACATAAATACATCCAGAAATGTATGAGTTATGGTTTAAGTGCTCTGAATAGATCCCATGACCATTATAACTTTTATAAAGGAAAATATTTAATTGGGACTGACTTACAGTTCACAAGTTTAGTCCATTATTAACATTGTGGAAAACATGGTGTCATGCAGGAAGATAACTGAGAACTCTATATCTCAATCCAAAGGGAGCAGAAAGAAAGAATGACACTCAGCCTGGCCTGAGCTTCTGAAACCTCAGTGTCTGCCCCCTGTAACACACTTTCTCAATAAGTCCACACTTAGCTTCAGCAAGGCAACACTCTCAGTTATGCACTTCCTATGAATCTATTGAAACTATTTTCATTCAAACTACCATATTACAAATAAAATAAAATAAAATAAAATAAGTGTTTAAAAAACAAAGAAAGCACAAATGTGTTAGTTCTTTTTCATAGACGTTAGAGGATAGATAGAATCTGTACTTCTTGGTATCTGATTGTTCCGTGGCTCCAAATATGTATCAACCTTTTTCTTAGATCAGATCAGCTTTTCTATGATGCATGGGGTAAGTTGGTCCTTTGACATTATTAGCAATCTTTCAAAAACCAGTAAAATACTGTATTGTAATTTCAATGAAGACTTATCTACATTATTTTGTATTTTTCTTTGTGTTAGTTCAAGTTTATCATTTATTGAATGTCATAATGAAAATAACATATAAGTTTATGTTCTTGCTTCTTTTCCATACTGACTTATCTCAGGTTTTAGTCTAGTTTATATTAACATAATAAGTAAGGTTAGTCTCTAGGACATCTCCCTAGTATTTGTATTTCACACACACACACACACACACACACACACACACACACACATACACAAAGTGTGTGTGTACACAAAGACAGTTACATTTACAATAATCAATTAATTCTATGGTAACACGTTGATTTTAAACAACGCTGTTTAAACAATTTTTTAATTATAGATTCAGGCATGTTCACATAGGTCATGAGTAGAAATTAAGGAATAAGATACTGGGTAGTTGAATATGGGAAAGAATATGTGTCATTATATTGGGAAAATACCTTTTGTAGACTGTATTGTGACCCATTATAATTTACAAGTTAACAGCAATCAGAAAATTATATTATGAAAGGAATATATCCCTCTTTCTCTAAAGAATGCAAAGCTTTGATTTTCTTCTTAACATTAAAGTCAATGAGTCCAATATATACTATTCCCCACCTGCAAGATAGCATTATAATTGTAATTAAAATGATTTTGTTGTATCTCTGACAGAAGAGTTTCTACAAAAAAAAAGCAACCTGACTTATATACATGGCTTAAAACTCATTGTGTTAGTGAAGAATGTACTTACAATAAAGAATCTTGGTTCATTTTCAAACTCTGGAACAAACTTGGGACTTGAGTTACTATGAACCTAAAACTCTAAAAAAATTGGTTATAAAGGTTGCATAGTGGCCAGATGCTCGTGATTTTCCACATTGCTATCACTTTAATAAATATATGGCAATTTCTCAGGGGAGAGTGTTCTTGGTTTACTTCCAAAGTAAAGAATTCAGAGTATCTGTGATCACATAACTTTATTAACCTAAGTTTGGAAACATGTATGATTCATTCATTCTCAGCTATTGTTATTAAACTTTACTCTTGCAGGGAAATCTGCCTAGATCTAAAGTATCAAATATTTTTAAAAACATGATTGCTTTAATTTATATGCAAGATTTAATGTGTTTTTGGCCCCTGAACAAAAAATGATTCAGCTGTCCAAGACCCAACCAATCCATAGAAAGGAATAGAATCAAAATACCAGATTTTTTTTTCCTCTCAGTAACAGCTGATGGAGGAAGGTCATTGGTTAATTATAATAAATAAACTGCTTGGCCCTCATAGGTTAAAACATAGGTGGGTGGAGTAAACAGAACAGAATGCTGGGAGGAAGAGGAAGTGAGCTCAGAGGCCATGCTCCCCTCTCCGGGGCAGATGCAATGAACTCCGACCCAGGATGGATATAGGCTAGAATCTTCTTGGGATGCTACACACATTATTAGAAATGGGCTAGTCCAGGTGTGAGAGTTAGCTGAGAAGATGCTAGATATAATGGGCCAAGCAGTGTTTAAAAGAATACAGTTTGTGTGTTGTTATTTCGGGTAAAGCTAGCCGGTGGCGGGAGCTGTGTAGCAGAATGCAGCCCCGCAGCCCCCACTACAACAGCAAATGTCAAAAGATCATAATATACAAATTTTAAAGTAAAAAGCACTATATAATATTAGTAATATTATATCATACTTGAAATCCCATAACATTGAGGATAAACATTAGCTTTTAAAAGTTTTTGATTGTTATACTCATTATAGTTAATAGTTATTATCATTCATAACAATAATTACGCCACATAATAGTAAATGAATTTAATTCAAATGTATAATAGACCAACCTAACCATGAAACTTGAACATCAGTAAAATTTTAGGTCTCCCTAAAAACTCAAATATCTCTTTCCTAAACCATCTAATGTTGCTATGATACAGTAAAATAAGCATTCTTAGATGGAGTTCTTCCAACAAGACTATTAAAGTGAAAATATTTATTCTCAACTGGAGAGAAAGATCATTTTATCAATATCTTTTACTTCATTCTTTTGTTTTTCCACAGAAAGATCTTTATCCTCATGTTCTGAATTCTCTAACAATATTTTAAGGGTCTACTCAGTCATGACGTATATTAAAGTTAATCTTAGTTATCATATACTGAAGGAAAAGTTACTATTCTTGAATTGTACACAACTAGACTTCTTACTTCTAATATCTATAGTTGTTTGATCAAAAAAAAAAAAAAGAACCCAGATGACTGAGGATGTGTTCAGTTGATTGTTTAATGAGTAGTGAAATTCTCATTGCATGTCATGGATGTAATGATGAGTACCTCAGCCTGATCAAGTTTCTAAGCTTCAGTTGTCTGCAGTCCTTGTGGAGATTTCAGAAGATTAGTTGACCTAATGCAAACAGTGAATAAGAAGCAACATTTTTAAATTTGAGTATGAGTAGATTCTACATAGAAATTATAGGCATTATATTCAGATGTTCTTATTGAAACTTTATTTTCTCTTCACTAGAGAATTGGCTACTACTGGACCACATATTGTAGAGATTTTTTTAGTTGCTATACCACATACAAAATTATCATACATACAGTTTCCTCAACAAAGTATTTTCATAGTTTTGATGAAGACTTTTAGGTCCAATTTTGAAGAAATCTGATTTAGTGGGTCTGGGGAGATTTTCAAGTTCCTTTAGTTATTGTCTCCAGTCTGGAAGACCCAAGTATAGGTGTTCTGCCTCTTGATCCATAATGATTTTATTAGTCATAAAATATTTATGTCACGTTTTATTAGTATATATATACTAATATATACTAATATATAGTATTAGTATATAATATATATATTCCTGTTATAGAAGATTCTGGAATTTGGGGTCATTTTAACTTTGTATGCTCATTATGTTCTTTTGTTACTAAAAATATGAATAGACATAATTTTCAAAGCCCCGTAATTCAAAATTTTCATCCAGGAAAAGTTTGTATCTGAACAATATAGATATATTATCATTGCTTTAGTAATATGTATGTGTTTGCTTTTTAAAGAATTTCATATCTAAGACCTAGTATGTCCAATAAAGGGGACAAATTTGTGTTTTAGAAGGTATAATAAAAATTATATATAAAGCTAACATATAATTTATTCTTGGTATTTAGGTTTGGTTAAATCAAAATATATTATTACCGGGCACTTGTATATCTAATATGTCTCAGAATTCTCAAAGTAGGCAACCACTAATGCTCAGAGACAGAAACTGTCTTTTGATGGAGGTGAATCTTTAAAAGTTTGTGGTAAGGATGCTGATAAACATCTTTTATGATATTTGGAAAGAAACAATCTGCAGTCTATGTCCTTCCTATGGAAGGTTTGGTGCCCACATTCAGCCAGACATTGTCCATGTCTTCTAAAATATTAGGCATTGAGTAGGTAAGCTTACTCACTGAATCCTGACTCAACATTTTCATTCTGTTCTTTGGGATAATTTGTAGAATCCATTAAGAGAAACTTTATAGCATCTATTCATAGACATAGATGTTCTGGGTATGTACTCAACATAAAGATATCATCTGCAATGTTCCTAGTGAAAGATAGCTAATCTTATCCCTGACATGCCAATGTTTTCTCTCATTGTAGAATCATCTGTGTTGAATCTAAAAACATAAAAGAACCTAAATTACTCATGAATTAAAGTTAAATTTATGAGACCAGAATATGATAAATCCATTCAGTTCATGGAATGAATAATTCAGAAAGTCAAATGTTAGCTGTAGAGTGTAAGATTGTCAGAGGACTATCAAATAGGTGAAGATTTCTGTGTCCATCAGGGGCTAGAGAGATGGCTAAGAATTTAAGAGTATAAGATGCTCTTCTCAAGCACCAATGTTCCCATTTCCAAGTACCCATGTTGAAATGTACACAACACCTTTTAATTCTAATTCTAGGGAATCTGATGCCTTCTTCCAGCCTCCAGAGGTACCAACACACAAGAAGCACAGATATAAAAAATAGAAAACCCACATGTATAGGACATACATACTGATTAATGAATAATTTAAAAGGAAAGCAAATGTACTATAGTCATTAGTAAGTGAAATCTTACATGATTCAAATGACTCGTTTAAACATTTTGTGTATTGATTGATTATTCAATATTTCTAAAAGCTGCTGTCCTATGTAAATTACTAAAATTTTAAAAAGAAGTAATTCTAAAAATATGCCACATGTAATCAGACATTATTATTGTTTAAAAGCATTTTTCATATTCAAAGCATTTTCCTCTATTTCTCAATGAGTGAAATTATAGAGCCTCATAATAGCTCAAGAATCAAAAATCATACAAATATGTTTTTAAGAAAAATAGACAATTGCACTTCTCTAAACAGAAAGTCTCCATATTATATTAGTTCATAAAGTAGAGATAAACCAGAATCAGAATTTTTCTCCTGTGAGTAATCAAACAAATACTTACATATAAGATAAAAGGATTTTACTGTATCCTCATCCAGTAATGTGCTTCCCTTACACCATTTTCAATCCTCTGGGGTGAAACTGTAGGCACAGACAGAGTATTTCAAAGAAAATACACCACAGAAGATTAAAAAGTGTTTTCAGTATTATGTCCTGAGGCTGCAAAACCACATATTTTGAGTATTCCTATGTAGTCCCATTAGATTACAGTTATTAACAGTAATATTTTTGGACCTGACATATTCACTTTCCTCTTAAAAGCATCAGAGAAGAATGTCAGTACCGCTGCTGCAAATGCAATGATTCACTCTGCTAGGGATGCTACTATAAATAAGGACTGTGTGTTTAATTTCAAGTAGAAGAACTTCTCACACTAACTGCTTTGAAACAACATATTGCCTTTCACAATGACTGAGCTGCAATGGTTAGCATATTAAATTCCCATAGCAGAAATCTGTTATTAGTAACTCAAATTCTTATGCTTGTTGCTATAGCGTTTGAACAAAGTCCCTTCTTCTTTTCGGCTTCTCATAAGTGAAACATCTGAACATATAGCCCTGGTGTTCTTTATTGCTGAATGATTTTGTCTGATTTTTGTTTAATGTGCACTATCTGAGTCATTAATATAAAAGCTCTTAATATGTCCTCTAAGATGGGTGGTGTTTTCCATTTGCTTTTAGCTTTTATCAAAGTAGACTAACCAAGATCTCAATAAAGAGAATGTCTTAAGTTATGTGGTGCACATATTTGTAAATAATATGGATCTTGAGGAGAAGCTTACATGGAATCCATATAAAACTTGACAAAGAAAACATGGTACTAATTGCATTATCAAGCTATAGATACAGACAAATATCACTCACTATATTACTAACTTATATTCATAGATACCATGGAAAATATTCATTGTCTCAATGTTTCCTTTACCATTAATTGTCTAAGAAACACCATACAGTATTAAATGATGCCAACTGAGAACTTGTCTTCACATAATATGTACCTGGATGTATTCCCATAAGGTTTGGAGCATTACCATCCTTACTTAAGGAATTCGATTAGAAATGAATTGTTTCTAACTAATCATCGGAGAAATACAAACAAGGGATGCTTATAAATTTACAAATTATAGAACATAAAATAATCAGGTCTGGAATGGAGGTAGATGCTTCATCCCTACCTGATAGTGTTAGAAAACACAATGTAAATTATTAGAACAGAAAAGTATTTATCAGTCTTATACGGCTGTGCCCTTGTATGGCACAAAAATGACTGTCCTGGCAAGACTTGCCCTCTTGAGCAAAGGTGCCACAAATATTATAAGAGTAGCCATCAGTTTGTAAATGTATTAAGGGCTCATCCTACAAGATGGACCTCATTCTTTGAAATGTTAAAATGTGGCTAGACAGTTAATAAGTCCTTGGGAAAATATATTACTAGTAATTTGTCAGAAAGATGAGGCATTAAACCAACATGTAATAAATTATTTTCATACACATAAAGTTCCTTTCTAGCCTCTCATTTGAGAAGTTTCTTTTTGCAGAGATGGTGATGATCATGGAAATCTCTGACAGGTAAATCTTGTAGAGAATTAGAAATTATTGGGTTATCATTCTTAACTTGAATATGTTGGATTTTTCTCCTCCCAAAGTTCAGACACTACTGCAATAGAGTATATGAAGTGATGTAAAAAAGCCAGAAGCAGAGAACGGCTGTGTAAATAATATTTTTCTAGTATGATAAGGTTCAAATATCCCACATATATGAGCTATCATTAGTTGTGATAGTATGTTTGAGACCTGTGAAAGGTTAATCCAGATACATCACAACATGAAGTAGAAGACTAAGTCATACTCCTGGCAAGAAACAATTGCTGTGGGGCAATGGGTTTGTAATCTGTAAAGATTTGTCACTTATACTGGTTTAATAAAATGCTGATTGGCAAATAGTCAGGCAGGAAGTATAGGTGGGGCAACCAGAACAGGAGAATTCTGGGAAGAAGAAAGTCTCAGTTTGCAGTCATCACCCAGATGCAGAGGAACCGAGATGACAATATTATGTGTTAATGTAAGTTATAAGAGTTAATAAGAAGCCTGAGCTAATAGGCCAACCAGTTCATAATTACGATAGGCTGCTGTGTGTTTCTTTGGGATTTAACTACTGAGGGACCAGATGTGAAAACCTCTGTCAAAAAAATAGTTGATGAGCCGGGTGGTGGTGGCGCATGCCTTTAATCCCAGCACTCGGGAGGCAGAGGCAGGCTGATCTCTGTGAGTTAGAGGCCAGCCTGGTCTACTAGAGCTAGTTCCAGGACAGGAACCAAAAGCTACGGAGAAACCCTGTCTCGAAAAAAATAAAAAAAAAATAGTTGATGATTGATGAGTGATAGGAGAGAAAGAGATTACTTCAATAACACTACTCCTGGGAGGCTATCAATGATCCAGGAGATTGCCTTACCCCAATGTGAATATTCATAGCTACAAGTGGACATATTATATTTAAAATAATATAAAACTAGGAACAATAGACAACGGTATGGAAAGTGGGGTGGAATTAAAGAGAAAGAAATGAAAAGTGGACCACTTCAAGAAGCATTGCATACATATATGAATTCCTCAAACAGTAAGCACAACAGAAAAAGCGAAATGCAAAATCAATTTTAAAGAGATAAATACAACCAAGAAGAAAATTTCCATTTGACATTACATTACATCTTCATTTTTCTTAGAAAGCTGTCACATGCATCCATCAACATGAGTTTCTAGCAACTGTGTCAATAACTTTACTTCTTATTGATGCAGTAGTGAATGTCGCTTCTGGGAATTATTGAGTAATTTATATAGAAGACAAGGTTGTTCATCTTTATTGATACTGCTTCAGAAAATCAGATACAGAATAGTTTCAAGTTTAGACTGATTATCAGAAAGTCATGAGGTCAAAATCTACCTCTAAGTAACTTCCTATTCCCTCTCAGGAACACATTCACATCCCTCTGAACTCTTCTGCAAGTTGGGGTGATTATACATATGTGCTGGGTTTATTAGGATTCAGAAAGCTAATAAGTGAAAAGCACTTAGTGTAGTAGCATAAATTATAGCAACTATTATGTTACCATAATCCCCACTTAATTTGTGGAATGGCTCCAAAATAGGAGACAGGTTATATATTATGTGGGTGCTTTTCTCTGTCAACGGCCCATTGGGACTGATATATTTTCATTATTATCTTCTAAAGGTCTATTTTGAGAAGGCAAGTTTTCCTAATGACACAATTGAACTCATGAAAATAAAGAACTGTGGTCAAAAAGTTTGGTCAGAAGATTATCCATTGATCAGATGCTACCAAACCAGAGTGATGAGAAGGTTCCTCTGAGTGACCAAAGTAACCAGAGGTTACTATTTGTCTGTCTTTATCTAAAAACTGCATGTATAGTGTTAGGGTTCAAACTGTACCATGCCAGTGTTTTAGCCCACATTTTAAATACATAAAAATGATTTTAATAAACATTCCATGGCCCATTTTCCTTCTAAGAATAAAAAAAAATTTAGGGACAATGATGACAAGGACACCTTGCATCTAAAAGCTAGGGAAGACAATAATACCCTAAGTTTATCCTTAATCTAATATTTATCCAAGAACACTCATATTAAACAATTTTCATGTTCATGCTTATGTACATAAGAATGGCAAGGGGTTTTGATG
>NC_022009.1:29887059-29908473 GCF_000317375.1 Microtus ochrogaster | reverse complement strand
TCTTTTAGTTCATTTACAGGTTGTTTTGTTTGGCTTTTGATCTCTTTGCTGTTGTCTTAGTGTTTGTCTTGGCAAACAGTGTGTTTCTTGAGAGTTTATAGTGATTAGATACAAAACAATATATTCAATATGTCAGCCCATCCCATGTTCTCATCTCCTTTGTAAATGTTGTCATTATCTTAACTGATTTAATGACCTACTCGAAGAAAATACTATTAACTTCATGCTAGTCAATTGTTTTTTCTCAAATTCTGTGCCCCTTAGAGCTAAGAAGAGGGTTGGTTTTCTAGTATAAGACCATGACCTCCCTGGCAAATACAAAAATCTTCTCTTTTATTGTTGTCCTCATCTTGAAACTGCCACTACGAGTTCCAACCCAATCCCTTCATTTTGTCTCTTTTTCATTCTGTATAACTCTGTCAATTTGGTGATTATTGCTTCAAGAATTTTGGGGATGGAGTGAGGGCTTAATAGTTAAGAACAGTTCTGCTTCTTCCAAATGTCCCAGTCTTGATTTCCATACTTATTTGGACATCTATAATATCAATACCAGAAGATCCTACAGCCTCTTATGGTAGCAGATACACTGATGAGTACTGATATGATATATATGTGAGCAAAATGTTCACATGCATAAAATAGATCATTACAAAGCAAATAAATTTTGGGCAATATATTTTCATATCAGGTTATAATTGCGAAATTTTGAGCTAAGGAAAATGGAGCCTGTGTATATAAGAAAACTCATGGTCAGTTTGACTATGTTGGAATTGAGTCTTCATAGGAAGATATCTAAAATAATTGATATTTAAATTTCCATTTCCATTGTACCAGATCTTGAAATGACGAAGATAACAGGAACAAAGCCTATAACATTGGAAATTATAATTCTTTCCCTTACATATATACTTATCAATCAAAATACTTTCCTGTGTCAGAGTTCTAGTTACTTTGACAATAGTTGCTTCTCTTCCTTCAAAAGCTCAGAAGAAGATGCACGTTTAGACTTCAGAGAGTTCTAAATGAATTCAAATATTTTGGTCTTCAGTAATAACATGATTGTTGTTGGGGACTGTGGATCCCCAGACACTGAATTTCCTGTGACCCGTGGTCTGCTGGAGTCAACAACTTGTTTTCCTATGCTTGCAGCTGCTCTGAGCATGAGACCCTCAGGAGTTCCTGATGACAGGAAAGTGGTGTCTGGTGGGCTTGCAGCTGAGAGTAGGGTGTGGAAGGAGACCCAATATAAGCTGCCCAGGAATACAATAAAGGAGTATTCATGGATCATTCCTCACTGTCTGTGTGTGTGTGTGTGTGTGTGTGTGTGTGTGTGTGTGTGTGTGTGTGTGTTTGTTTCCATCTCCAGCCCCTTGTCCAACTTACAAACTGTACATAGCGCATACAGCAGGCATTGTGCTACAGATTATAACTCATCTTCAGAAAAGTTGCCTTTATTTTTGACTTTGAAAACCATCCTCCTTGAAATTTCAAGGTGAGGATTCAGACAAGTACTCTCACTGAGGCCATCTATAACCGGGGAGCTCATGCCCTCAGATGAGTAAGTTACTCCATCACATCCAATCCCACTCTTATGTCACCCAAAAGAAGTAAACCTCTCAAAACTAGCTTAAGAAAGTGCTGTTGAGATTTAAAGGCCAAATGTATGTTAAAGAAAAGTGTGTGGAAGGGTCCTACATGAAATGAGGTAGCTTAGGCTCTGAAAGAGAGCCAAGCATTTATCAGACATTATCAAGAATCACGGGTGTCTCAAAATTTCCAAAATCTTTCTTACGACAGGTATTGATCTTTAATTTCTGCCTCCTGAGGCTCCAAGAGTTACTTATCTTTCAGAAAGAAACTTACAAATTGCTACAGGAACATCAAAACAATATCATTAGAGGTGTTTAAGCAATGAAAGCCACGGTTTTAAAAGAAATTCCATCGCTTTAGTAGCGCTGTGTGAACCTGCAACCATGATTCTCTGAAAAATCTTCATTAAAATCTCACTGAGCACTTACAAGTGTAACAATGCAATATACTTGCTCTGTACCTCAAAGATGGCAATTTAACATGTAGAATCATAGCTAAACACAGCAAACTGAAATATTGAAATGTTAGAAAGCAGATGAACTGGAAAATGCATATTTGTTTTTGCCTGCTTTTTTATTTATTTCTTTTTAGCTGACTGTTATGAAGAATTAGATGCAAAAGGGAGCATGAATGGTATAGAAGGAGAAACATGCCCTAAATGAGAGGTATCATAGAATAGAAGCTAGAAAATGTTATTTCTACAATAGACAAAGATAATGTAAGCTTTTAATTGTATCTAGCAATACCAACTACTCTAAAAGAAAATTCCCAGATTTACAATGTTTTTTTTTTTTTTTTTCGATTCAGGGTTTCTCTGTGGTTTTGGAGCCTGTCCTGGAACTAGCTCTCGTAGTAGACCAGGCTGGTCTCGAACTCACAGAGATCCGCCTGCCTCTGCCTCCCAAGTGCTGGGATTAAAGGTGTGAGCCACCACCGCCCGGCCTCAGATTTCCAATTTATATGTGGAAGCCAGCTAACTAGTAATGGGCTACTGAGGAAATGATGAAAAATGGAGATGGCATAGCATAACATTATTAAAAATGATAATATTGAGAGGGAAGGGGATAGAAAGTTCAAATAGTTGTTAAATAGTGGATAAGGAAATAAGATATATATGTATATATTTAATATATTGTCCATTAATAAATTGTTAATATATTTATATAAATATTAAGTGGATGTATATTTATATATAAATGTAATAAATGAATATATTAACAAATGACACATATTTATTATATGAAATAATATATCAATGTATACTTTAATATATGTTTCTATATATTAAAAGCTATATAAAAATTGTGATCTTGCAACTCACACATAAAATATAATGCAGGGAATAGTAGAACTCATACTATATGAAAAAGCATGGAGAAATACTGGAGGTTAAAGTTTAGCTGGAATTGGGGAAGGCACTGAGAAAGTGAGTAAATAGGAGGCAGGTTAATCAAAGTTAAGGCTATATCAAAAAAAGCATCAAATAAATTCACTGATGTGTAAGACAATTAAACATATAATTTAATCAAAACAAAAACAGGTGAGACTTTGAACGAAGGTATTCTGCTTGGGGAATCAATGCTTCTCCCAAAAGAAATTGAAAATTAAATGAATATCTTAGTGCCAGATATAGGATCCCTCACTTTGAGATACTAGCTAGAAAATCAATGGAAATTGAAATAGGTCAAAGCATATGACATACCTGACACTAGAGAAATTCCAAGGAATCCACAAGGATGACCCCAGCTAAGATCCTAAGCAGTATAGGGGAGGATGTCTAAACTGAACTTGCGCTATTGTCTGACTGATGAATATCTTAAATATCACTATGGAAACTTCATCCAGCAACTGATAGAGGCAGAGGCAGAGACCCACATCGGAACACTAGACTGAGCTCCCAAAGTCCAATTCAACAGTGGGAGTAGTGAGAATATGAGCAACGAGGCCAAGATCATGATGAAGCCATCCACCAAAACAGTTTACCTGAGCTAACAAGAGCTCACCAACTCCAGCCAGACAAGGAAGGAACCAGCATAGGACCAAACTACTCCCTCTGAATGTGGGTACAGTGGAATGGCTGGGGCAGACTGTGGGGCCACTGGCAGTGGCACAAGGATTTATCCTTACTGCTTGTGCTGGCTTTTGGGGAACCTATTCTCTTTGCATGCCTTGCGAAGCCTAGGTATAGTAGGGAGGGCCTTGGATATTCCCCAAAAGCAATGCGCCTTACCCTCTCTGAGGATTGGATGGGAGTGGGATAGAGGGAAGTGGAGGGAGTGGGAGAAGAGGAGGAAGTAGAAACTGGGATCAGTATGAAAAAAGACATTTTGTTTTATTTTTTTAAGAAAGAAAAGATATTTTTAAAAATATGCAGATAATACTTTTAGCACACCTATTCTATTTATTATACATTTTTCTTTCTGTACATGAAAGGAGAGAGACAGTGAGAGAGTGAGACAGCACGAGAGAGAGAGAGAGAGAGAGAGAGAGAGAGAGAGAGGAAAGATAGAGAGGATGAACACACAAAATGTATAAAATAAATTGTATAGTCCTTTTTAGTTAAAACTACCTTCTCATTCTGTGAATAATCATATATCAAGTGTGTCAGAAATCCATCAGCCCAACGAGCATTGAAGATATCAATTTTTCCACTCTTTCTTCCTTCCTCACTCTCATTAGATCCCACTATTTAAATAGTTTTTGCCTGTGCTGCAGTTTTTATTACTATTGTTAGGAATGTGCAATACTGACAAATTAAAAGCTAAATTTATACTTTTTTTCTCTATCCCTTACTCTTCCATCTTTTTGAATTTATGTAAGTTGCTGTGCCTGTTTTATAATTCCACCAAGGCAAAAGTCATCCATTCACTTGATAAATCTTTGCCAACACAGTGGTTTTTTTAATGCAGAGCTCCTGTGGAATCCAATGTTATATAACTTCAATATAATGGGTTAAATGTGGTATTAAAACATTCTGTGTTTTCTAATATCCAATTCAGAAATAGGACCTCACATAATATTGCAAAACAGTAGCCTAGAGTTCACTGAAATTGCAAATATATCCTGTTTACATTTTATATGTACAAAATAGTCTAAGAGAACCTGAGTTGTACCCACTGATAAAAAAATAAAAATATAAACTTAAAATTATGCACAAGTTGTTGCAATTGAAACCAGTTTGAGTAGTTGACTTTTGAAATGCTTGTTAATAACCTATTTAATGAACTTATTAATGAAGGAAGAATATGAAGTGTTAACATTATGTAAAATTAACAAACTGTTTCCTTTAAAGTACTTGGCATGTGTTAAGCTTTAATTACTAACTTCATAATTTAGTCCATATGAAACTGTTTATTGAATTAATTTAATGTTAAAACATATATTCATTACAGAGAAACTTTGTGGATCCAGATGAAATTTTGTATAAAGGTATTGCAGAGACAACTCCTATCAGTTTAATATATTATCTCTGGGTCATTTACATAGGAAAGTAAACTTTTAAGCTTCTACCAGTAGTTCATGGTAAAGCTTGCTGCATCAAAACTTCCCTAAACTGCTATCTATTTAATTACTGTCAATTTAGAAAGAAAGAAAAAGGGATTACTAATTAAGTCCATGAGGTGGGTTAGGGAAACACTAGAAAATATGGAGTTGGTAGCACTTATTGTAGCATGGATGGTATTCCTGAGAAGAACCTAACAGAAAAAAATATATATACTATATTAATATTTACTATATAATATATTTTATAAAAGCTGATTCTACTCTTAATTTCATTTGTGTGTATGTAGATTTCAGGCTAAACTCCCTTCATGGAGCAACCAATAATGGTACTCATTGCTGGGAGATGTGAATCCTCCTTGTAGTCATTATGGCATGCAGGTCTTTACCTAAAGATAAGATCCCATGAAAATTATCCTCTTTCCTCCATCCAACATTAGCATGTCAATTAATAATATCATTTTTCATATCTTGCTCTAAAAGACACTGTTTCACAGCAGAATTTCGGGTATTCTGGTTCTTTCTTTCTATCTCTATCCCCTTTTCTGTGATGCTTTGTGATTCATGGATATAGGGGATGTGATAAAGATGTATACAAAGGGCGTGCAAGAATGTGTGTGTGAGAGAGAGTGTGTGTATGCATGTGTGTGTGTGTATGGATGGTGCATGTTAGTCTGTAATATTGATAAGCAACTTCTGTGTTCACAGAGAAAAGATAGATTTGGCTTCAAAATTCTGGTCACAGTCGAATACTACTAAATATTTTCCTTCAGAACACACCAAATAAAATTTCTCAAAAGAAGAATATATTAAAAGTCTGCAGATTTGTGCTATGGCCAGCACCTATACTGGGAGAAAAAAATCTTATTTTACTGCAAAATCACAATACAATTTAATTAAATATTAAGAGATTATAAGAACACCAAATTTAATTCACAGCTAAAATATGTCAAACTACACCTGAGAAAAATGCTAAGGGATTTCCATTCTTGTTGAGGACTTGGAGTTCTGGTAATTAAATCCAAAGCCCTGCACATACTATGCATTTTCACAAAAAATTACATCCACAGTCCCTATAAATATTTGATTTCAATGTTTTCATTTGCAAAACACCCTATCACTCATTATCTGAATAGCTTTGTTTTAAAATACATTCAGAATAAGTCTTAAATGTTCACTTTTATCCCTTAGCTCTCTGGCATTAGTGATTATTCAACAGAGTTCATCTGTGGAGGTTATATTCAGATAATAGCTTTTATGAAAGTAAAAGCATTCACAGGGTTCCAGAAGCATGCCATTTAAAATCTAAATAAAATCTGATCACATTTATATTTTGACATATGATATTCTATAGAATGTTAGCATAAGGTACAAAGGATAAGTTCAAACTGCCTTTACAGGCTGTTGGTGAGATTCCTGTTCTTCATACCAAATCACTTATAGAGACTTGATAGAGATGTTCACTTAATAGCTGAAAATAGACTCTTTAATCCTCTTTCTGTTATCTTTGTCTACAAATTGTTGCAGGTACTTTCAAAGAATGAACTCAAGCAGTGAGCATCCAAATTAACTGAGCAACTCAAGCTAAAGAAAACCTTTATTTTGAAATGTTTCCCAGAAAAATCTCAATGTTGGTATTCACTAGTTATTTTTTATCCTATGTTAACAATCCAAGTTGCCAGTTTGGTCGTAAAATGATGGGGTTTTTATCTCATGTTCTTGACAATACTTTAGGGTTGCCTATTTAAACTATGATGGTGAGTCTTGGTCATCAGTTTGATGGCATTCTGAATTACTATGGAAAAAACACTTGCAGATATATCTGTGATAGATATTCTAGATTGTAGTACATTGCTCACAAATCCCATTTAAATGTTCCATATTCAGATCTCGGAAAGTCAGAGTTAGTGCTGGCAGCATGGCCCAGAAAGCCATCATCTCAGAATGGCATTGCTTTTTTTTTTTTTTTTTTTTTTTTTTGCTACCTCTGAATCAGGAAAACTGCTCTTAAAAGAGTTGCAGCAAGCCACCAGCTGAAAAAAAATGAGGCTTAATCTTGTTTTTTGTGTGTGTCTAGAATTTCTTTTCAAGCTCTCTCAGGTTTTAAGTAAATTTTAGTTGGCTATGCAGGCACCAATTTGTCGGAGAAGGCCGATTGTTGGTTTCCAGCCACTTAGCTAGCTTAGACCTGAAATAATCACACAGAAACTGTATTAAATCACTGCTTGGCCCATTAGCTCTAGCTTCTTATTGGCTAACTCATATTAATTTAACCCATTTCTATTAATCTATACGTTGCTACATGGCTGTGGTTTACTGGGTTATAATCCCAATGTCTATCTCTAGCAGCTCCATGGCTTTTTTTCAACTCTGCCTTCCTTCTCCCATGCTATTGGCCAAGCCAGTTTTTATATTCATTAACCAATAAATGCAACACATACATAGAAGAACCTCACACACCACTTATCCATATTTCCCTGAAGCACAAGTAGGGGGCTCAATTATGTTGCTTAAATGAATAATAATTTCGATATTAAGTATATTTAGTCTATATAGAAAAAAAAACTGATCTTTCTCTGTTTGTCAAGGATGCCAGAATGATGAAAGAATAATTGAGCCATCACGACATCCTATGACAAAGACTTTTCTGAGAAAAGATAATGCTGTGGTGATAGAAAATCAATGGACAACATGAGCTCTATATCAAAGGGAAGGACAAGGTCTTTAATAAATTACTTCTCATGAGAAACATGGATAGAGGTAAAATAGAGCATGATTCCTGTGGCCTGGCTGTTGCTAAAGTCAACACTGCATTACATATTTTATGTACTGAGACAAAATTGTCCCCTCTAAACTACCAACTACTAAGCTCAATTTTATCACCAATGTTCATTTTTTGTAGATCTCCAATCACTGTTTTTTCCCCAAGTACCCAAATAGCTATACTGGGTTCTACTTAGCTTTTATTTAACTTCTTAACTTTGTAGTTGTTTTTCTTCTTTCCAGTTTCCATTTCTATTTAAGTGTACCCTTTCCCCTAATAAAACAGTGACCAAAAGCATTCCAGCAACTAAATACTGTGGAAACTGAGGAGAGTATTTGATCAAATGCTTTATTTTTAGGTGAACGCTTATTTGTGAAGGGTGTGTGTGTGTGGGGGGGGTAATGAGTTCATCATAGGATCCCTAAGGCACAATGATCATGTTTCCCTTTTTAAAGTTCAATTTGCTAAAAGATTGAGTAGTGATGCCTAGAGAATTGGGGTGCTTAGAAACATAGAGGTGGCCACTACACCATGTCCCTTTAACCATAGGTCATGCTTTTTCATTAACCTCCTGCTAGCCAGCATGCTCACCATTGCCCCAATCCTTCTTATTACAGGGTAAAGTTACTGTTCTCTTGCTCTATTATAGACTTCAATGAAATCTAACTGAAAGAACTAAACGGTCTTAAAAGTGTTCAAATAAATCTGCTCTAATTTCTTTCTTCTCAGTGTATTTTGATGTTTTCTATAATTTTCTTATTGAGAGTGGTCTTACCTCTCACAGACTTAAAAGGTTTAAGTTTTTCCTTTTAAAAATGAATATAGATCACGTTTATTTATTCATTCACACAATAAATTGCATGTATGTGTAATGGACATTAAAAAGAAAGGCATAGTTCTTATGTTCCAAATATACAAAGTATGGTGCCTTTTAACCATGTAGAGACTTTGGTCATGTAATGACTATATGTGCAAAGAATAAGCAACTCCTCCCTGCTGAGATTGTTGGGTAAGACAGGATTACATAGAGCAAACATAAAGCAGATTTTGGGTTCTGATGTATGGTTGAGTGCATTGCACTCAATAAGGAAATCACTTTGCATGAATATGTCATGTGTGAGTTTGGAGATGAGTAGAGAAGAGCATATGATTATTATATTTCAATCATTTTTTTTAAAACACTAACAAAGAACTGGTTTCATTATGGTATTTTCTTATTTACTTTGTTTCTGTTGATTCTTCTTCCCATTTGTGTCTGTAGTTTCCCTGTACCTATCATGCTATTTTCACTGTGCATGCATTCTGTTCTCTACATCCTTAACACCCCTTTGTCCTTTATCATGGTCCCCATTCTATATTAACTATTTATAAACTCATTCTCTCTCTCATGCACACACATACACACACACACACACACACACACACACACAATCTAGGATTCACATATGAGAGAATGCATATGAGCATATGTATATGTGTGTATGTGTGTCTTCTCTTGATAAAAATAATTAATGCAACTTTAATATTTTGTGATAAAACAGCTTAACCTAGACAAATAAAACTGTATTCCTGTTTTTTTTCCTTTAGATACATCCCATATTTGTGAAGGGTACAGCTGATAGAAATTAAGCATTGATGTAAAACATACAGACAGAAAGTAATTAGCACACTCCAATTTTAAAAGAACTGAAGATATCTCAGAAAATGTTCTATTAAGTCTATGTTCCAGAACATATACCTTCTTATTATATTTAATATTGAGAGAGGAAACAGTTTCCACAATGAATACGGTACCTTGGAAGATATGTTATTTTCATTGGAATCACTGTAACTTTCATTTCCAATTTAGTTAAGTAACTCAATACTTACATACTTCTATACTCAAAGATGCTAAAACTATTTAAGCTTTAGATGCCACTGTCACTAAGACCTGGCATTATCTATATTTATTTAATGTATTTCACATGTTCATAGTCACAGAATGTAGTTACAAACATCATAAACATACAAAAAATAGCAGGAAGTGAGAGAGAACCACGAAGGGAGGGAGGAAGGGGAGAAGAATGAACTGTTTGCTTTCCCATAAAAGGGAGATCTAGAGGCCTGGCGATGGTGGCGCATGCCTTTAATCCCAGCGCTTGGGAGGCAGAGGCAGGTGGATCTCTGTGAGTTCGAGACCAGCCTGGTCTACAGAGCTAGATGCATTTTTGTCAACAAGGTTATGTTTTCCTGCAGGTACAAGTAGGACTGTGGATACACCACATCAACCTTTATGTCACTTCCTTTCAACTTTCTGCTATTGTTGCCCACAATTGCTGAAGTTCTCCCAGGGAAGAAGTAAAATACAAAGATCTTAAAGTATACAAACTGAAAATAGAAAATGTTAATTTTTTTACAAGAAGGACATGGCTTTGCTTAAGGATTCCACTGGCTAATCCCCCATGCTAAATTTCAGCAGAACATCTGGGATCACATGATACCAATATAAGCAATAACAAGAAAAAAAGACCAGTTTTTTTCTTCTACCATTTCATTCTACCATTTTTGCTAATTTTGTCAATGCATAGTTTTAGTTTTATGCTATCCTCTACAGGATAAAATTCAATATGTAATATGCATGCTTTTTAAAAGAGATGATTCAGTTTTTAAAACTGAACCCAATATACTCTACCACAGAACACATCTCTGGTTATTATAAGAGGGAAGAAAATAAATGGTGCCTCAAATTTCCTGCTAGTTTTTCTGAGATTCTTCAAGATGAAAATTAAGGATAAATTATTGGAGTGCTTAGCAACCAAATTGATATTTGAAAAAAGAATTCACATAATGATTTTTCCATCTAGTTTATTTATTCTGAGCCTGATAGCCATTAATACATTTTAAACTCCAGAGGACTGAAGGAACCAATATGAGTCACTTTATTGTCTCATTTATAAGGACTATATGGCTTCAGAAAGAACAGTGATTACAGAAAAACATAGTCTCTGCCCTTCACCGCCCATTGCATAATGCATTTCTTCTGAACAGTCTTCTACTTCTGGAAAGAACTACAGCAAACAGTACAGTCCTCAGGCAATTATGAAATATTCTTTTCCCATGCCTTTAAAATTTCTCAAGAAAAAAAATCATTATCCAAATCACCACCACCAAACTGCCTGACAACAGAAATCCCTTGAAGGAAAAGGGTGATGCACCTGAGCAAGTGGCTATAACACTGATATTTCTATGGCTGTGAGGCTAATTCATGCTTTAGGTGAGTGGGAACTATTATAATTTTAGTGTTCAAGTTTTGGTTATGATCACAATTTTCTAAAACCAGAAATGAGGTAAATAGTCAATTTAAAAAACACAGTGAACGAATGGATTCCTGTTGGCTGGACACTATCTATACCGTCTTCTTATTCCTGTGACTGTAAATATCAGAGGAGGGATTTGAGTCATCTGGGTTCTGATTCTGTCTCTGTTTTGTGGGACTGATAAATCTAATCTCTTCAGGGAAAAATGACCAAGTTTCCAGCAACCAAAATGTTAATCCCTTGGAGGTCCTTTCTCCATTCCCACACTGAATCCTGCCAAGACAGCTTCTGAGTTCCCTTGCTTTTTCATCAGTGCCTATGAGAAAACCTTGGGTTGCCTTGGCTCTCAACATATGATGAAAACAATGAAAAGTAGTGCACTGAAATGATATTTGCTAAAATTGATAATAATTTTTATTTTTATCTCATCAAGTCTTTCAAATAATAGATATCCTAACATGACTATAGCTAGCAAGAAATATTGACTTAGAACGATGGTTCAGGAATATTGCAAAAAAAAAGAACAAAATGGATATCACATAGACACACACTCTTACAGAATGAGTCAGAGATTTAGTTTCCTATTTCCTTGATGATGATTGCCTATGCTGTGATATAAATCCTCACCCAGATATGTATATTATAAATCTCTTCCTATGTTTTGCATTTTATTTCTTTTGAGAATTTATTTGCCTTTTGATTAAATGGAACTCTTTAATTGGAATGAAATTAATCAATCTCTTTTTTTTTGCATGGTAAAAATACAAATTTTTATTCCCACAATTAGTTAAGATTTCCTAGTTCGAAAGAAAAGGTCATGTCCATGTAATTAAAATAACATATCTGATACACTTATCAGTACAAACTTTTAAATGTGGTTATGTCAAACGCTTATCAGTACAAACTTTTAGATGTGGTATGTAAGGTGGTTTTTAGTATTACTCATCTCATTTTCAAGTTTTTAAACAAAGGGAACTATCCTAAGTGTTCCAGTAATGAATACTAATAAACTACCTTGTATTCATTAGAAATAAATCTGAAACTAAAATTGGTTCTTAAAGATCTACTCAAATAATTTATCTAATTTTAAAAATTATAATAATCTATGAATAATTCTTTTACAGGCAACAGTTACAGCAGGTATGCATATCAGACACGTTTTTGCACAGCCCAGCTCCTCAGAGGGTGTGAGATCATTACGACACTACAGGTCTGTCAGGATACATGGTGGCTCGGTCACTCTCACAGATTCACAAATTACAATTGGAAGGGCAACATAGTAACACCCCAAGGCTCAGGATGGAAGCTTCTGAGACCACAAGAAGCTTATTATCTAGAGTAGAGTGACCCATCTCAGCAGTGGGATGAAGTCCTTTCCACAGCTTACCATGATTAATGAAAATAATTTTAGCTATCATGCACGGCCTTCACTCTCATCATATTAACTTGAACTGTGGATTTTTAATTTGTTTAAAATAAGAATCAGAAGTTTTCTGAAATAAAGCTTAAATCTATCATTAACATGTTGTTCACTGTGTATGTATGTGTGTGTATGTGTGTGTGTGTGTGTAGCACTTGTAGAAATGAGAAACCTGTTAAATTTAACTTTTTCCCTGATTTAGTATTTCTATCATCAAATATTTGAGCAGAAGCCCATATTTTAATAGTGGTAGTCTATGTAACTAACATGACTCACTTCCCTAAAGAAATGTCTGTGTCTGTGTACGTGTCTCTTTATTTAGTGTTGCTTTTCTTTTTCAAAATCATTCACATTCCTCAAGTCATGAAGATCTCCAGATAGTTTTGTGGAATCTACAGCTACATTTTAGAAATAATGGAAATCTACATATTTATAAAATATTTAGGCAGCTTCATACTTCCTCCTATAATTTCCTGTGGGAAATAGGGCAGTATGAAGGGGAAATATCACTAATCCATTCCCTGTGATGAACCATTTAATATACCCTAGATTATCATACTGTCTCTGCACCACATGCCCATATAATAGGAAGACTGAAACCTAGGATTGTAAAAAATAACAGAATGAATGACCATAGTGATTGGATTGGAAAGAAAAGAAAATTATTTTTTTTAGAAGAGAAGGGTTACATCCTTGGAACAGCAAATAAAAATTCAATAAAAGAAAAACATTTTATATGTGATTTTAGCATGATATACAGGAATCAAGGTAGGTAACTATAGTGAAAGAAAACATGGATATAGGTACACATTAATATAGTCAAGAGTATATTTTTTGCAAAGCCCTGAAACAAGAGTATTAAGTGTCCTGCAACCATCAAAATAAAGAAATAGCCAATGATTAAAATTGCTAATTTGTGGAAGAAAAATCAAATGTGTGACAGTGTCTACCTAGGAAATCTCTAGAATTTTCCCATATTAAAAAGAGTTTTAATTCTGGTTACAAAGTATCATCTACTCAAAATATAACCTACTATAGCTTTGTAATGACAATGACCACCTCAAATTTTAGCCAAGTTAGAATTATTGCTATATATGAATCACATCACCAAATACAATGAAATGCAAGTTTGTATTTTATAGAAAAATTAAGGGTTTTTCAAACTGAAGTGGTATGGAAAATATTCCAAGCATAACTAAGGGGGAAACATCTTTTGAAAATTTAAATATCTCTTGCAATATGAACTAGGGTAGATTAAACTGCCTGTAAGGAAATATTAGTTAATGTTTGCATAAATATTGGTCCAAAGTTTGTTTCACTAAAATAATCACAGTAAAATATCCAGCTAATGAAAGCATCTCCTTGGCACAGTCTTCAACCCATATTTCTCAATACATGTAAAAGAAAGATTTTTAAAATGTATCACTTATATATGTCCATGGTTTTACTATTTGGAAAATATAAATGAGAAGTTCATGAACAAAAAAATTCAGACTTAGACTCCATAAGTCTCAACTTTCAAAAACTTGCTAAGGGGTCACCTGAGTACGGTCATATGGGCCCATTTTCTTTTCATTTTTATTATCTATTTTATGTGTCCATTTTCACATATATGCATATGTGTGTGTGTCTGTATGCATGTGAGTGTGTGTAGGCCAGAGATCAACTAAAGATGATACTGAGGAGATACTCTGTGGCGAACTTCTCGACCAGTGAGAAAGAACAACCACCACATGAGGATTCTTCTCAGATCACGCTTTAATTGGAGTGCCCTTGGTTGAGGGAGCATGAAGTGAGAGGGCAGGAAACGAGGGGCAGGAAGCGAGGGGGAAGAAGCGAGGGGCAAGAAGCGAGAGGGTCCCCCCCCAGACCCCCCTCCCAGAGCACTAAGGCACCTGCTTATATAGGGAATTGGCACATGGGTCGCCCTGTGATTGGCTGCCATCATCAGCTGACACCAGACTGCATCGGGATAGGCCCAAGGACCCTTATCTACCGCGCATGCGGGAAGCAGAGGACACGCAGCTCCCAAAGGCTTAGCCAAATATGGAGTTGTTTATTTCCAACAGGACAGGATGTCGGTGCCATCTTGTAATGGCGATCCTGTCTGGCTTGCTACAATACTCAACTTTATTTTTGAGATAGATTCTCTTACAGATCACCGGGGCTCACTAATAGTCTGGGCTGGCTGGCAAGTGAGCCTCAGAATTCCATTACTCTTTATTTCCCCAGCTCAAGTATTAGACACACTTATTATCACACCCAGAATTTTATGTAAATATGAGGTTTGAACTCAGGTCTTCATGTTTAGTAAGCACTTTACAGATAGAGTCATTTCCCTGAGCATTTTCTCCTTCTCCTGAATTCTACTTTCATCTGTTCCTCAACAAAATCCCACATTATGGTTAATTCGCAACTGCTTGTAACTACAGCTCCATCCAGTGTCCTCTTCTAGACTCTGTAAGCATTCACATACATATATTTGTATATGTACACACACAAAGACACTGACAAACACACATAAAAATAAGAGTAAAGTTAGTCTTAATGAATAAGGTATTTTAAGAAAGAGATTCAAAAAACATGAGTCAATGAATGTTTACCTTATCTCCATATTATGTTTGTACTGCCAGATATAATATGCATATAGTAATTACTAATTAATTCAAACATAATTAAATTATAAGTCAGAATATGTCAAGAGTGGATAATTAGTTATAGGATTCATTGAACATAACAATAGCAAGGCATTCTGATAATACACACAGTAAAATACTTCAGAGTGATTATGCGTATACAGGCACCTACAGAAGAAAGTAACAAATTGATTATGGAGGGAAATTATGGGTCTAGAGAGTATGAGACCTGTGGTAATGTGGAAGAGAACACTTGTATATTAGTCATTTAACTCAAGAACAGAATGATTGTAGTTCATGAAATATGAGCTCACCGGACAATGGATATGTTTGGATAGTAGCTCATTCAGAGATTGAGCCCTTATGTAAAGTTATCTCACATGTACAATTATAGTAAAAATATGTATATTTGCAGAGTGGTTGTATGAATTATAGACCTACAAGGTGTCTGAAGTTAATGTCCAGACACATCACTCACTAGGGCTAGCAGTTTCCTTCTCTTATCACACAGTTTTATATAGTTGGAGCTCCTGGATTTCTGTTTTATATGAGAACTCTGGAGAGAAATAAAAGTTGAGGTTAGTCTACTAAACACTAGAAAATAAATATCTAGGATCTCTGGACTTTAGCTTTTGTCTACTACCTAACTGCCATGTGCTCTGGGAATGTCTCAAGCTTCTTAGCCAAATCTGGTACCCTGACAAGTGGCAGCAGATTTATTTTCATTGCTTAGTTGACTGGAAAGAGTCACCATCTGTCCAAATTGTAATTTTGATATCACAGACTCACACTGGAATTGTTTGCCTAATTTCCATAAATTTCTTCCAGCAGTCACAATTGTTTATCCTTATCAGTCAGACCCAAAAGCTCAACAGAACCATTGTGAAGTTACAGGTGGAAAACTACCTAAGCTTTTTTACATCAGTTACCCCCGACCCTCAAAGTCAAATCACCATAGAGACTGTTCAGTGGGAAGTGTTCTTACATACACGGACCTCCTGAATAATCAGTAACAGGAAAGAAATATATTTCTGTGTAAATTCTACTGTTGATAATGTCATAGATAATGGAAAGTCAGAAGAAACACTGCTAATTGGAAACAAATAGCAAAAGACTTTAGATTCCCCTCTACTTCACTAGGGGTATTTTATACCTGGACAGTCATTACTGCTGATGTGACACTTGAAAGCTTTATTGGAGATTTTATAGAATTCTTAATTGGGAAGAGAACAGCCAAGAAACAAGTGACAATACCAAGTATGTAATGGTCATCACTAATTAGGCAGGCAAGGTAAAGCTAAGAGAGCCTGACTTCCACTAAGCAATGTGACACGCAGAGGAATGTAAAAGCTGTGATATTCAGGGAGTGTTCCTGGACAGAGTTAACAAAAAATGATACATAGAAAAAGCTCTGACCCTTCACCTGAACTCCTGAATAGTACATACTAATTGGATGAGGACCAGGGCCCACTTATAAAGAGCATAGAGCATGGGTTACCAATGGTCTTAGGGATTTATTTCTGTGAATAGACACTAAAACCACAGTGGCTCTTAAAAATAAAAGCACTTAATTGGGACTAGCATGAAGTTTAGAAGTTTAGTCCATTATTGTCATGTTAAGGAGCATGGCAGCACTTAGGCAGACGTGGTGCTAGAGATAAAGCTGAGAGTTCTACATCTTGATCTGCAAGTAGCAGAAGAAGACTGTGTGTCACACTGGGCATAGCTTGAGCTATAAGACCTCATAATCTGCCTCCATAGTGATACACATGCTCCAACAATGTCACACCTCCTAACAGTGCCACTTCCAGTTTGCCGAGCATTAAAAATCATAAGTACATGGGTGGAATTCCTACCCAAACCATCACATCAATGTATCAGAGAAGAGGTTCAAAGACTACATTTACCCATAAGTCTGATGAACAGCAGTCTGCCAGCGGTGAGACAGGATTAATTCTTTCATATTATTGATTTACATAATTTAGGTATGGACTTAGCCATATAACAAGTCTTGAAATGTCGGAGCATATATACCTAAACTGCTTCTATGTATAAACATATAACTAATTCTTAAGCAATTAACTTTTATTATAGTAAGATAAATAAAACAAGGCAATGGTCCTATATATATCAAAATTTGATGAGCTATTTCATGTTCCACGTGTATGTTACTGAGACTTACAGCCATCCTGATATTCAGCACATTCTTAAACCCTGGAATAGAATGATTTCTTGTACAAATCAAAAGAGTGCTGTTAAAAATTAAAAATATAGGACTGAAATCAAATACAGCATTTACATAGAATTTCTTGAATGTAACCCAGATTATTGTTTCCATGATTAATGCTTGGAATTATATTCAATATACCACACAATCATATTCAGTAGTTAATAGGCATTTACTTTTAAGATGTTCATATGTGAACATTTCATCTACATCACATCTGCCTCCCTTCCTCCCTTCCAGTACTCCTGTGTTTATAATCTCTCTCCCAAATTCATGACTTCTTCTTTAAATGTTATTATGAAATGCATATGTATATAAATAAAAAACATTTATGTAGACCGTGATAAGCTCATATTTAACATTGATCCCATGTAGATGTATCTAGGACTGAACACTCATATTTGAGGACATATTTGAGAGCTCCTAGAGAAATCTACACTCACTTTCTCAGCAGTCATTGACTGTCTACAGTTCTTCATATGAGTGGGACCTTGCTAATTAGCCCCCATCCCATCCATGCTGGCATGTCAATTGATGTAGTGCTAGTTTAGGAAACCATATTATTGAGATTTTATGAGTGTTGTTATATTATCAGGTCCAGAAGACACTATCTAGCAATAGGCATTATGGGCCTCTGACTCTTACCAACTAGTACCATTCTTTCGCTCAATTTTCCCAAGACTAAGGTGTAACAAGTAGGGCCTGCTCTTTGAGTTTTCTGTCCTGCCCAGTTCCCACAGCCGGTAAGCCCCAAATAAAAGGACACAGAGAGTCTATACTAATAATAAATTGATTGTCCCATTAGCTTAGGTTTCTTATGAGCTCTTGTAGCTTATATCAACCCATTATTTTTATCTATGTTAGCCACATGGCTCAGTACCTTTTTCAGTGGGGTAGATCACATTCTGCTTCATCTGTGGTCTGGGCAGGACTCGGGGAAGAGCTTCCTTCTTCCAAGAATACTCCTGTTCTCATTACCCTGCCTCTGCTTCCTGTCTGGTAACCTGCCTGTACTTCCTGCCTGGCCAATCAGCATTTATTTAAAACATGATTGACAGAATACAGACAATTCTCCCACACCACTTCCCCTTCTTTTTTTTTAACAAAGGAAAATATCCATAGTCCATTTTGGGGGAATGTGGGCATAGTATTCCAGGCTACTTCCAGCTGGTTGGGGGTGCTGATAATCTTATGGAGACCTAAAGAAAATTCAGAGTTATGATCAAGTTCTGGCTGGAGTATCCTGTGAGTCTTTTTTTTTTAATTTATTTATTTATTGAGGATTTCTGCCTCCTCCCCGCCACCGCCTCCCATTTCCCTCCCCCCCCCCCCGATTAAGTCCCTCTCCCTCATCAGCTTGAAGATCCTGTGAGTCTTGATCATCTCAGGCAGCAGTCTTGAATCTGTTCTGGATGTAGAACTCAGACATCTGGGCCATCTGTTCCTACCGGAGATTTCTCAGGTGGTCTTCCTTGATCAAACTTGATTTTTCTTAACTCAGAATGAATCCATAGCCTCTCATTTCCTGTGGGAACAAAAGCAAAATCTCTTCTCCACAGTAACATACCTTTTGACTTCAATTTTGAAGTCAAGATATTTTTAAATTACCTACCTTGGATTAATTCAGCAGCAATTATAAGAAAATATCTTTTAGCAGCTCTTGCTCCTTCCTCAGTATTCAAACAATTCAAAGAGTGCATAATAACATAGAATATCAAGATTCTCTGTGTGTTTTCCATCTTTATGTGGCTTTATTTAAAACTCTATTTATTTTATTTTTAATTTTTGTCTTTTTGAGACAGGATTTCTGTGTATCTTCATCTTGGAACTCACTCTGTAGACCAGGCTGTCCTTGAACTCAGAGGTCCTCCTGTCTCTGCCCCCTAGGCAATGGGATTAAAGGTGTGTGCTACCACACCTTGAAGTCACAGAGGTCAGTCTACCTCTGTCTCCCAAGTGTTGGGATTAAAGGTGTGTACCACCACACCCAACTACTCTCTTGTTTTTATTTTTTTTTTTAGGATTTTAACCTTTTTTTCAAGCCTGCATATATTTTTAACACACACTAAAACATTTAGCTTTTTTTCTTTGAATCTCTCTTTACTGTATATCTCTCTTTGTCTGACTACACAAGTCTTTCATTTACCAAGCAATATGGGTAGGATTAAAGCCATGGCTTTGATGGCCGTATCCAGCCCATTCCTTAGCTTTCTGTGATTCCAGCCTCATTGCAGAGATACTAGCTGTAGCCCTGTTTATTGCCTTAACTCTACAGTGTTTCAAGGTGCTTGACAGCAAGCAGGCTGCAATAGTGTATCCACAAACAACACTCAAATGCTCTCTCTGTAGCTGGACCTCCTGTCTCAAAGAGTCAGAGTTTGCACTGGCAGTACAGCCCAAAAAACTGGCATTTTAAAATGGTGCTGCTTTTTTTCCTGCTACAGCTGAAAACCAAAAAGCATGTGGTCAGTTTTTCACCAACACCATTTAAGTGTTTTCTAGAAGGACCTCTTAAAGGAGCTGCAAGGTTTTGCAGCTAAAGCTGGGTGAGGAAGCATCTCTTAAATGAGAGCACTTGCTTACCTCTAGCAAACAGAGCAGACCCGAGAAATTGCTGCTACCAAGAAGCCATGCATAATGCTGTTATTTTGTTCTAGAATTACTTCCCAAGCTGTCTCAGGCAGTTGCTCCACATTGGGCACCAGATGAAGGCATAAGTCACAAAACAATCCCATACCAGTTTGGAATTCTATTTAATAAAATGGTTATTTATTTAAAGGGAAAAACTTACAGATCACCATCCTAGACAACAACCTCTGCACGATCAGGAAAGAAGTCTAGTAGCCAGAAGCGGAGCCAAAAGCAAGAGAGAGCACACAGCTACTGCTGCTTTTTTAAAGTAAACGAGACCATGCCCAAGTGGCCTGGCATCTTAAAGGCTATTGGCTGAAGGAGCAGAAGGAGCTCCCACAGTACTAATGTATGGGGCTCTAATTGCAGACGTGTATGTTGGCAAGGCAGTGTCACTTATATTTTAATCTTTGACCAGTTGTGGATCTTTGTATTAGTTTCCATCTGATGAGTGCTGAGACTGAGACTAATCTATGAGTATAAGGACAGGTGTTTAGAATATAGTTAGAAATTTTAATAGTTCAGAAAAAAGGAAGTAGTAGGGGAACTGGGAGGTATCTAATGAAAGGGATCTAATGACAGAGGGAAGTAAAAGTAGAGCACAGGGAGAAAGAGAAAGACAAATTTAACAGTAAAGAAGATAGAAACAACAATAGAGAACAAAATTATAAATTTATTTAAATTACTTAAAAATACACATAAAATACCTACAGTAATCAATATACATATATCAACATACAGATGTGCTTGCATGAACACACACACACCTCAAACATTGAAATTATGATACATGGTGATCCCAGCAAGAACCCCAAACTTTTTAAAACAACAACAATAATAATACAACCATCTCCCCACTTGTTGATCAGAGGAATGAGAAAGACTCCTAAAATAATATGGGTGATTGCCATTGACCCTTGTTGCCTTCCATAACTTGAAAGTAAGACCCTATTCCTACAGACATCATATACATTGAACATAGAATTTGGAAGAATTGATCTGCAACTGATATAGAAACCTCTTCACTGTGGGTTGGCTCTAATTTTATCAGAAGTTGCTGCCAAGGCACAGGAACAGCTGGTAGTCTGAGAAAACTATAAAGCCTGTGTAACACAATAATGACAAACTGAAAAGACATCCCAAACAACATAATAAAAAACCTTCAACATAGGGGTAGCCAAGAGCCATCTAAATTGACTTACAGCACTCACATGCCTAGTATATAAAATTAGCTAACTTCACATGCCTGGAAAAATTATAGACAACAGAGGAGAGCAACTACAGTCACATTTTAATAATGAAACTGTTTAAAATGCTGTTATCCAAAAGAAAATAGAAACACAGACATG
>NC_022009.1:29856169-29886634 GCF_000317375.1 Microtus ochrogaster | reverse complement strand
CACTTATTCAGTTGTTCACTAAATTTTGTGAGCACAAAGCTCATTATCTTTCACCAATCCAAATTCAGTGAGTTATTGTTTTGTGTTTGATAGTAGGAAGTTAGCAATGAAAAAATTAAAGTACTCTTCACCAGCTATAAAGTGCTTAAGATGTTATACTACTATGTCTTTATTACCAAAAATATCTTATAATTATATAGATAACAACCAAATAATAAAAGCAAAGAGAATGATTTGAAAGACCAAATAATAGCCTGGTCCTAACATATCATAAGATTTTGATGTTTCATAGAACTTAATTCAGAATCTGGCCACCACAGAACATGTGAAATCAGGGTCTTACATGAACACAAAGATTTTCACCCATCTAGACAATTAGTGATGCTATGAGGATGTGATTTTATATAGCTATAATTTTTTTTATTTTCGAAGTGCAGAGAATAAAGGTTAATAATTATGCACAAGATAAATCATTTTGCTATGTAATTAACTTTAAATTACATTAACAATAAAGGTATAGTTAAATTTGTACTGATATATGAAATTTTAAGAAATGTAAATACATTTAATTGGCATTTAATAAGATAACTGCTACAAGTTAATTGGACATCAATTTGCATAGTTCATAAATGCCATTTCTTTTCATATTTAAGCTCATATATTCAATATAATGTTAATATAGTTTATCATGGATGACTAAAATATATTAATTTTATGGATAAAATGAGTGTGAGCCTTGCTCATATGATTTCGATAAAGTACTCATTTCTTACTTACTGATACTTATTAGTTTTTCATCAGAAGACAATACATTGACATTCAGAATATCAAGCATACATACTGCTTTTTCTACAATTCTACTGAGCATATCGAGATGAATTGTAAATCCTTTACTTTTTCATCAAGCTCTCTTGGAACAGAATTATAATTTTATTGTCTTGAAGCTCCTGTGCACAGGTAAATAAAATAAATGAAGATGACTCATGTATAGCTACTCCTTTAGTTTATGATTAAGTAGAGAAAAGAAGAGTTAAAACATTCAAAAAGCTAAAAATTTCATTATCAACCACATAATAAATGGAAAATACTATGACAAAATTTCTAAGAGCTAGACACACACACATAAAAATCAAACAGATTAGCTACATAAGTGGTCACAATGAATAATCCTTCTAGAGGGGCCAGTAGTATGGCCAGATATTACCATTACACTGAGACAATGGGGATGTTCTATCGGGAACTCACCAAGGCCAGCTGGCCTGGGTCTGAAAAAGCATGCAATAAAACCGGACTTGCTGAACATACCGGACAATGAGGACTACTGAGAACTCAAGAACAATGGCAATGGGTTTTTGATCCTATTGCACGTACTGGCTTTGTGGGAGCCTAGGCAGTTTGGATGCTCACCTTACAAGACCTGGATGGAGGTGGGGGTTCCTTGGACTTCCCACAGGGCAGGGAACCCTGATTGCTCTTCGGGCTGAGGGGGGGGACTTAATTGGGGGAGGGGGAAGGAAATGGGAGGCGGTGGCGGGGAAGAGACAGAAATCTTTAATAAAAAAATAAATTAAAAAAAATAGAAAAAAGAAGAGTGAGGACCTGATTTTGAATGCTCAGAATTCATGTGAAGCCATATATGATACCATGCATCAGTTATGCTACTGATTCTATATAAAGATAAGAGGCAGAAACAACAGAATCCCTGAAAAATTGTGAACCAGACAGCATGCCATATGCTGAAGCAAAATAATAAATAAGAAGCTGTGTTCCAGATAAATTAGAAGGCTAAGACCTACACCTACATATAAGCTTGTCCTATGTTCCCACCTGAGTATCATACACACCAGACTGCACACATATATAGACACACACATACACAGAAACATGCACAACTACACAGACAAAATGAAAGATTTAAAGAAAACAAACAAAAGAATTAACAAAGTGATGACACATCCCTTGGTGTATATAAATTCAGATGCTTAATTTAAGATGATCACTGAATGAATTCAGGAAATTTCAAGTTTGGTCTAACTAATAAGACATCAAAATGAACAAAAACTAATTCTGAAGATAAGATTTGAATTATATGTTGGTAATAATTTATTAATAATTTGAACATATGAAATATTTGCAAAAAAGATGTCCAGGAAAGGAAAACTGAGAATTCAAAATAGCAATACTAAGAGAACATCCTGAGCTTAAAATCACTATGTTATAGAAAAAAGACTAATATATAAATGATCATAGAGTAATTGAATAATTACGTCAGCCAAAAATAAATATCATGAAAGGAAATATTAAGGCATACAACTATAAACGGAGAGAGGACAATCATAAGTTTTTTTTTAAAGGCCATATAGATAAACAATGTAGCCACAGTTCACATGTATTTCTTTCTTTTTTTTTTTTTTTTTGGTTTTTCAAGACAGGATTTCTCTGTAGCTTTGGTGCCTGTCCCGGAACTAGCTCTTGTAGACCAGGCTGGCCAGATCCCAGAGATCTGCCTGGCTCTGCCTCCCGAGTGCTGGGATTAAAGGCGTGAGCCACCTCCGCCCGGCTCACATGTATTTCTTAAAGAGCGTAGTGTATTTGTTATAGACATAACACATCTATCATGTGTGTACAGATATGTAGCTTAATATACTCAACAACTTTTAGATCTACATATAGTCTTAAAGTTCATTTCTCAAAACCCTAACACCCCACCCTCCAATATCCAACCATGGCAGTGTGCTGGTGTTTAAAAGCAAGACTTCTGAAGGAGTTCAATTTTGGTGAGAACTTGAGATGTCCCAATGGCAATAGGCTCAGCATCTTTACCACACAAAACACAAGAGAACTTCGACGTTCTTTTATCTTTAATCATGTAAAGAGAAAGTGAGAAAGTGTCTGTCAGCCTTCACCAAACACCAGCTATGTTAGGTTAGAGCTTACAGTGTCTGGTCTCTAGAGCATGATGAAATTAGTTTTTGTCATTCTAGCAATATAGTCTCTAGAGGTGTTCTATGGGCAGAGTATAGAATGAAAATATTATTCATAAAGAAAATACACAAAAATCTTGTTATGAGATTAGAAATTGAATCAGTATAGTGAAAACACATTGCATGTACATAAAAGCAAACAATGATTTGGCAAGTTTGACTTCACAGCATCCTATATTTCAACTACTGAACTTAAGATCCCAGCACAACAAAAGTAAATTTTAGATATCAAGGAAACAAACAAAAAAAATAACAGTCTATTTTCAAAGCAATATTTGATTTACTTTCTTTTGTTTTGTTTGTTTTTTTTTTTTGTATTAAAACATTCTGTAAACACGGAAGAAGAGGTTGTGAATCAAGGATGCAGACGAATATATTATTTAGGTCTCCAGGTTCAAAAACCAAAACGTACAAATGAGGAAAAAGTTAGACTGAACCCAGAATATTTTTTTTAAAAAAAGTCCAATTACAGCGAAGGGTATCTGCAGACTTCTGGGAAGAAGCAAGTTACTCATACAGTAAACTTCTCTTTTAGAAAGAGAAAGCAACTGATAGACATACAACGTTATTAATATCATAATTTTATTGATGACCTTGCATCACTGAGTCATATGATTCCTTTGCTTGCCATTTTTAAATATGTGTTTAATGGAAGTAGAAATTTCTAGAAAGAATACAATACGTGTATGTGAGAGCCGAAGAAAGTCAAACATTAGGAGAATTTAAGTAGTAGGTAGTAAAAAGATAAAAGTGCCCTTAAGATGACCCCACCAGTAAAGGGGCCTGTCACCCAAGCCTGATGACATGAGTTCTATCCAAGGGAGATGACTGCTTGAAAGAGGGAACCCAATTTCAAAAAGTTGTCACTTGACGGCCACACACGTCTCATGGAATGCATATTTTCCCCTTCAAACACAATTAAAGATTAAAAGTGGTGGGAAAATTTTCAAATGCAATTTGAGAATATGAAAAAATATAATTAATGAATAAACGTAAATATTGAAGTACCAAAGGGAAAAGACAGATAGACAGATAGATAGATAGATAGATAGATAGATAGATAGATAGATAGATAGATAGATAGGTAGGTAGATAGATGCTAGATAGATAGATAGATGCTAGATAGATAGATAGATAGATAGATAGATAGATAGATAGATAGATAGATAGATGATAGCCAGAGAGGTAGATAATATATAAATTCATTAACCCTTACAAAGCCAGTAGCATTATTGACATTTTATAGTGACCTTCACTTATTTTAGATGAGCAATGTAAGATATGATAACCTTATCATGGCTAGTTTTATGTCAACATGACACAAATTGGAGTCAACTGAAAGAAGAAAGCCTCCATTGTAAAATTCTCTTCATAAAATCAGACCGTAGGTAAGACTGTTGCTGACTCAAGTAGAAGATCTCAGCACATTGTGATTGATGCCATCCCTGAGCCGGTTTACCTGAGAGGTATAAGAATTTAGGATGAACAAGACAGTAAGTATCCTCCATGTCTTCCATATAAGCTCCTGCCTCCAGGTTCCTACTCAATTTGAGTCCCTTCCTGATGGCTGTCAATGATCAACTGTGATATGCAAGCATAAGCAATATAAACCCTTTCCTATGTTTCCTTTAAGTCACATTGTTTCAGCAGAGTAATAAAAGCCCTTGCCAAGTAATGTAAAGCAACCTGGATTTTTGTTTGTTTGTTTGTTTGTTTTTTGTTTAGTTTTGATTTTTGTTTTTCAATACAGGGTTTCTCTGTTTAACAGCTCTAACTGTCCTGGAACTATGGAACTAGCTCTTGTAGACCAGGTTGGCCTGGAACTCACAGAGATCCTTCTGCCTCTTCCTCCCGAGTGCTGGGAGTAAAGGTGCATGCCACCAGTGCCTGGCCTCTATGGCTAACTAGAGACTTAGTTCCACACTCTGATCTTCAGGTGAGCTTTATTTGTTAGATCACAAACAAAATATCATCACAGAATAGAAGTATACTTTCTTCACACCTCTGCCGTACAGTTCACTGAGAAGTTAAGCCTCTTATGGAAAGGAAGATTCAGCTTTAGCATCTTTTACTTTCTCCTTGCTTCTCCTCCCCACACACCTAGCAGCACCACAACTTATATTTACTGCCATCCCAGGGACAAAAACCTATCCTAAATTAATAAAGCTCAGATGCTACTTTACCCAAAGGAAATGGAAAAACTTCCCCATTTCTCTTTAAAAGCCATACCTCTACCGCTGTGGTTCTCAAGACTCTATTCGCCAAATATCTACCTCATGTGTTCATTCTGTAAAATGTAAATTCACCAAAGGCATTAAATTCTATTTGCTTTTGCTCTCTATGAAGCTTATCAAGTTTTTTTTTCCCCACAGTAAATACTCAGCAATTTTTTCTTAAGTACTAAATTATATCCTTGTTTAGATTCCTCATTGGGTCTATATTAGTATAAAAGTTTTCAGATTTAAAATAGGCTTAATCAAATATAGGATATATGCAAACTTTGTTTAACTTCTATGTTGTGGCATTTGCTTTCCTGCCATGTCTATGTATAATTTCATGAGCGTTAATGCTGGTACTTCCTGGAATATGATATATATGATGATATATAAGTACTCTGGGAAATTTCTCCTAACTACATTTCATGTTAATTGGCTTTGTCATCAGGCGGTCCTTGTTTAGGAAACCGTATTTTTGAGATTTCATGGGTACAGCTTCCCTGCCATAGATAGAAGACATTATCTAGAAGCATGCTTCCTGGTCCTCTGGCATTTATGATTTTCTCATCTTCTCATCCTTGGTATTACCTAAGCTTTAGATGTAGGGATTGTGTTACAGATATACCAACTTGAGCTCAGAACCCTACATCATGGAATCTCTGCATTTTGACTCACTATGGATGTCAGTGATAACCTCCATCTGCTGCAAAAAGAAGTGTCTTTGTGGAGGGGTGAGAGGGACATTCAACTGTCAGTATACTGATAATCATTTAAAATATATAGAAATTACATTAATTTCAGAAAATGGAAATAGTAGACTCTCCTATAGACTCTATGATCATATTATCCTTACATACATGTTTATGAGCAACATTACATTGGTCCAGTAAGTTGGACACATATGTATGTGTGTTGGTATTCTTATATGTGCATTAATAGTAATTCCAGAAGAATCATAAACCTGAGAAAGGGACACTTCATGAGTTGGAGGGCAAGACCGAGGCATGAAAATAGTGTAAAAGTATTTGTGTATGAAAGTCTCAAATATTTTACAAAAATTAAATTCAAAAAGAAGCTTGCAATCTTAGCATTCTACTAACTCATTTTGAACTTCTCTTTCATTAGTTCTATGGTCAGGAAAAACACTGAACTGGCGACACACAATACCATTTTTGCTTAACTAAAGTTACACTGAACATCAGGGATTTAAAGGCCACCATCCATTTCAGAAATGCCTCCTTAGTCTGCTCTATACCCACTGTTTGACTGGTTCAGCTGCAATAGATCTTCCTAATGGCTTCATCTTTAACTTCTCTGACAAGAGCAGAGTATTTCTTGCAAGTAGAAAAAGGCTTCATGGCCACTAAATTAGATTTTGTTGAATAACCTAAAGAGAAAACATCCCAGAAAATATCCTTGGACCATTGATTCAAAGGTGATTAATTTTTAAGGAACTGGTCTCTGGAAGAGAGGACAGGATGACACCTATGCTGATGTTATTTCTCGAATTATTTTTTTTCTATAGACAATATCATACAAAATGAAGTCAAAATCATTCATTAGCTAAAACCACTTTACTATGCCGGATATTCTTTGTGTGCAGTGGGGTTAAGGTTGCACATGTATGCATGTTTAAGTACATACATGAACAATGTTTCATGTGTATGCTGAGGCCAGAGTACTATGTGGGGTTTCTTTTCTAATGTTCCCCAGCTTATTTTATAAGACAATGCCTCACATTGAATATGCAGCTTATTGACTTGGCAGACGTGTTTATTCAGTAAGCAACAGGTGTTGTCCTGCTTCTGTTCCATGGATTACAGGCCTTCCCTATTACACTTTATGTGAGTTTTGTGCATCTGAGTTCAGGACATTAATTTTATCTATTAAGCCCTCTCCCTCCTCACACACGTTATTAGTTCTTTTCCTTTAAGCAAAATTAACAAATATTTGTGTTTGGTTTAAATTGTTTGAAATGATTCTAAAAGTGTTCAAATAAATTTATTGGCAGTATTGTATATATGCTTTTTTCTTATACTAATAAATTAGAATAAATTAAGTGTTTGTTTACATTTTCCTAAAGGTCAAAGTTTCCAGAGTTGAGTATCAGTAGTCTACTTTATGGAAGATATGAAGTCTCCAGTTTTCATACTAGTCAATATGAACTCTTGCTGATGTCAAAATTTGTATATATTTGATATACTTTTTTCTTTTTGATTCCTTTATTTCTAAACTAGTTTCAAGTATATAGAAAAGCTGAAAAGTAACAGAGTGTTATATACACCCTTCCGGATAGACATTAATTTTCATGCTGTCAACATTTCTTCTGCAACTGATTAAATAATAATGATACATTCTTAAAAATAATGTTTACAGTTTGTTTCACCCTTTGAAGTGAACAATTCCATGAGTCTTTACAAATATGCAAGACCACCATTACTGTATTATAGAGAATAGTGTCATTACCCTAATCATCTCACATTTTTCACCTCTTCATCCCCCTGCAAACCCTTAGAAACTGTCATCTTTTGACTGTCATTAAAGGATTGACTTTTCCACAATTTCAGCTCGTTAAGAGATACAAATTATGCATCCTTTCAAATTAGCTTCTTTCACTTAGAAATATGCATTTAAATTTTCACCATATTTTTACCTCTCGGTCATTTTTGTGTGGAAGATTTTTAAGTGTTTGTAATCTTCTCCTCAGTGAATTCCATCAATTTATTCATCTACTCACTTATAAAAATAAATGGAACTTTAACATTTCATAAGAAGTATCCTTGATGCCCATTTCAGCCTTCTGTCTACTGCCATATAACATGACTAGGGTGGAACCCCATAGCACAGCTTGGATGTCTTCATATTTAGAGCAAGCCCCCACTTATAGGAACTGCTATCTTGGTTAATGTCATTCCAATGTGCCTGTTGATATTTGAGTTAACCTTTATGGTGGTTTGTAAAAAAAATGGCTCCTAATGGGAGTGGCACTGTTAAGCGTGGCCTTGTTGAAGTTAGAATTGTCTTGTTGAAGGAAGTGTGTCACTGTTAGGGCAGACTTTGAGGTCTCTTTCGCTTAGTTTGCTCAGTGTCACAGTCTACTTTCTGTTGCCTTCTGATCAATATGTAGTTAGCACCAGGTCTGCCTGGACACTGTCATGCTGCTTGTCTTGATGACAATGCACTGATTCTCTGAAATGTAAAATGCCACCTCAATTAAATGTTTTCTTTTATGAGAATTGTGTCCATGGAATCTCTTCACAGCAATAGAAACCCTAACTAAGTCAGTCTAGTTGTTGATCTCTGAATTCTGTTAGATTAGTTCGTGTGACCATTTATCTTAGAAGAAGAAAGTAAATTGAGTTCAGTAAAAATACAAGTTTTTGTTTTCCTATCACCCTTTGTCATGTATGAACAATTGCACAACTTACTTTTAATCAGAAACTTTGACTGCTTTTGTATGTGAAGTGATATATTTTATGTATTTTAGGAGATCAGATATAATTTTTCTCTGTGTGTAAATCTCCTGAATAGTATTTGTTAAGATTCAACTAAAAAAAATTTCACAGAACCATAAATTCCCATGCCTGTATATCAATATAACCAATAAAAAGAGAGAAAAAAAGGCTAGTTCTTTTTCCCAAAGTGATGAGTTTTTAACTGTCTGTGCAGTTGCTCTTTTTCTCTTGCCCCCTCCTCTATTTTAAGCAATTTCTTCATTTTGTCCTTCTAGCATATATTGGAACACAAAATTGTAATTGCATGCATCGGAATTAACGAGACACTACTGGAAGCTTAATATTAACAATTTATGTGCTAAAAGCTATTAAAAAAACGTTTATTTTCTAAGAAATGTTTCTTGTTTTATTTTTCCCTAAAGGAGGACATGTGCCTCTCCACATCTCTTACCTGAATTCAGTGTAGGCTATTTCTCAATTTTGAGACTTTCTTCTCTCTTTCTGAATGCCTAGGAGGTCCACAGAGCTACCCTTTCAATCAGGCAGGGAGAGGGAGGAAAGACCTTCCTATCCTTCTCTGACTCTTCACTGGGAGGCAAGCCAAATCATTCATGAGGAAGTTACCCTTGACTTCCTGTTGTTCATAATCAACTTGTTTAAGAGTAACATCTTTAGTGATTTGCAATTATTATCAATTTTGAAGTGATTACCAATCCCCAGAGAGATACTAACTCTAATGTAGTCCTGATATTCTCCATCTTAGAGTCTCTGCTTTATTAATATTTGATAGCAAGGCGAAATCTGAGAGGAGCATCCATTCTTACATGCTCAGCTGACATTATTTAACATTTGCAAAACTGTGGGCCATTGTCCAAACTAAAACAGGGGTTGCAAAATGAGAAGGAAGATGGGGCCAAGATTGACGGCAAAGTCCTAAGTGACTGAATTCAGTTCAGTAGTAAAACATTTTCAGAGAAATTAGAAGAAAACAGCTCAAGCAACAGCAGAGAAATAGCTCACAGCACAGCCAGAACGCTTACCATGTGTGGAAAACATTAAAGAGGATATGTCCAACATTTGTAGAGTTTTAATTTCAAATTAGGAAAAAATACTACTTCCCTAAATACTTAATAGGCCAGGCTGATTTATTTTTGGAGCAAAAATACTTTCTGTGAGCTTGGCTTACTTACCATTTCTTCCCACATTTCTTCTTCAGATTCTCTTTGTCTATTTTGCCAAATCAAACACACAGTGTTGGATGGGCATTCAACCTCCTTAGAGAACATCCATTCTTAAAACAAATAGGTTAGTTAGTTTATGTAATAAAAGTTAAGTGAGACAGAGTAACTACTAGACTTTTCAGTTTGGGTAATACTGACATATATGTAAATATATTAAATTATATGAAATATAAAAAAATAGAGAACTATAATGTGTTTCTTATTTGTTTACTCATCTCACAACCCTCATTAGCAAAGAATAGAGTATTGGTGATAGAAAAATGATACAGGAGTAAAGAGCATTGGCTCTTCTTCCAGAAGTCTAGGATTTGTTTCTCAGAATCAGTGTTAGGTGGGTCCACCTACACATGATCCAATGGCCTTTTATGGCCTCCATGGAGGCATACACATGGGGAAGCATACACAGAAACAGTTACATACATATACATAAAAATGATACAAAAGATAAAGTATAAAAGATAAATTTTTTCTATATAAATATGATGATCAAAAATAATGATAAACTTTGGTTCTAAAGTGACATCTTGAGATCTTTTTTTAGAATGCTAAGGACAGTTGTTCCCCTTTGTGAATGAAAGCATAGATTACTTGACTGTGTGCATTGGTACTACCTGGGAGCTTGCTGGAGATACTGGATCTCAAAGCTTCTTTCAGATTTACCAAATCAGAGTCACAGCATACCACAGTTATACATAATGAGAATGCATATTAAAGGCAAATGAGAGAAAATCTAACCACATTCTGATGGAAACTATAGACTCAAAAGCCTAATTTTAACTATAAAGTATAAATTTTTAACTGACACAATTTTCTTCTTGTCAGTGATATGTAGCAAATTATAAAATTATAAACATGCATTAGGAAACCAATAAACAGCTACAGACTAGTTCCTGCCATGTCATACATGGGTAATTAATCCTTTCCATTTGTTGCTTTGTATTTATTCCACTTGTATTCTATGCTTTGCTGTACATGAACGTGAGCACATGATTACATTTTTTCAAAGTTTTATTTAGGGTGTTTTGGAATATTGCTTTTATTCCTATTATTTATTCTTTACTACTGCTACTTTTGGAGATTGGTTTTTCTATTTTCTAACTTTTTTCACGGTTGACTATTCAAAATAAAAATATTTATGAATTCACTGATATGTGTGTTAATGTATGCGCCTAATATAATAACTACACTGCAATACATGTTATAAAATTTATATCATATGCTTCATTAAATAATTGTTTGCAGTTGTTTAAAATGAATAACTGACACTAACTTCCTTTATAATAAATCATTCAACTTGAATTTTTTTTGTTTGTTTTGTTTTGTTTTTTGAGACAGGGTTTTTCTGTAGCTTTGGAGCCTGTCCTGGCACTAGCTCTTGTAGACCATGCTGGCCTCGAACTCACAGAGATCTGCCTGCCTCTGCCTCCCGAGTTCTGGGATTAAAGGCGTGTGCCACCACCGCCCGGCCAACTTGAATTTTTTTAAACTTCTTAAAATACAGGGGACATTGGATCTACTTACCATTATATGATTTTATATTTAGTAGCCTTAATTAAGGAAATAATATTATTTTGAGGGGAAATAATTTAACTTAGCCATGTTGAAACCTTATTAACATCCAGTATGGAGAGTCGGTAAAAGCAAACATCTAAAAGAAACATGAGTTTGTCCCATACAGATCCCCTCCCATGCTCCTGGTGTATTCCTACCATTCATTCTTTCTAATGTCTCCAATGGAAAGATTTCCAGCAAGTATTCCTTTCCACAGTTGACCATATAAGATCAGCTATGTAAAACCAGCATATGTCTCAGATCAGATACTGATTACAAGATTAACACTTGAATACAGAAACAGAAATTTACCTCCCATTCGTTGCCTTTCGAGGCTAGGAAAAATTCCCACACAAATTGTGCTATTGAATACCTGACAGATATTTGCTGTAAAAATGGACAATCTATCTGTTTTCTCATGGGAGTACAGAATTTCATTGATGAAAGAAGTCTTTTAAAAAGTCTGAGCTCAAAATCTTGCTTTATATAAGAGATAATTGTGATCTAGACATAAAAATGGGATGGCTTATGCCCACACACATTGTTTAGAGTCAAACTGAGATGGAGACAAACAACCAGCCTACAGATTTATGTGATAGCCTGCCAGCTGTAGACATAAATAAAACCTTTTAATAAAGAATTTGATGGTTGAGTTTTTAGAGGAGTAGTTCTGTGATTTCCCCTTCATTATTTTATTACCAGTGTTGACTAATCATGACAGACATGTAATTCTGTGTGAATTTCAGCCAAGAAAACTGTAGGTAGAAACTAGTGACTGACAAGGATAATTTCCTCATGACTAAACATGAGGAAAATTTTTTAAAGTAAATAAATAAGTGAGAGAAAGAAAACTGAGGGGAATTTACTAAAAAAATAAGTTGATAAACCCTAGGAAGGAATAGTGAGCTTTGCAAATGCCTTTAGCTTCTGTTCTTCCCACCAACTCTATCTCAGCAATAAGGTGCCAAGAAAATCAAGAGATATGTTCTTTTAAGGGCAGTAAAAATATTATGTGTTTCATCACTGGAAATTAGGAACATGGAGGTGGAAAATGAACAGAAAAGGCTAGTCCTGAAGGTAAATCATCAATGAAATTCAGACAGAAAAAAAGGACTAGCCAGAAACTCATTAGGGAAATCAAAGGAGTAAGTGGCTCCAAGTGCTTTGACAAGCACACACTAACTATTCTGAAGAGCAAGTCTACGTGTATAGGGTGGACACTCACAACAGAATTGGAAACGGTTTATCTGACCATATATCGGCAGGATAATGTGAAGTTATCTGCACACCATGGAATTCAGAAAAGTACACTAGAGACATGGAGTTATGAAATGCTTATAAATGACACGGATAACAGATGCAATTCCAAATCCTCATATAATCCAGTCAACCTTTCCCCTTCCTTTAAACTGTACATGATAGCCTGTATTTTTACACTACTACTTTTTGATTCTGTCAAGCCTGCTGTTGCCTCTGGTAGGAAGATAAGTCCAGTTTCTTGTCACTTCAAACTGTCAAAAAGAGAAAGATTCTTCACTATCTTCTAGATGAGTACTTATCTTTTGTGGAGCAGTACCTCATTTCCTGGTACCAGAGGAAGTCCGAAACTGCCTTCCCTTTCCTGCAGTCTTCTATCTCTCAATGGAGTCCAACATGGCTTAATTATAAAGTGAACATTCAGAAAACTACGTTGTGGAGTTAGGTGCCCAAGTCTTCCATTATAAGGGAGTTATCAAAGATTATGAATTTGAATATTGTGTTCAGATGTTTCCATTTTAACTTTTCAGGGTCATTCATTATATATTTTAGGCATATTAGTGTCACTGTTAGATTCCATTTTTTAAAATTTAACACTCTTATTAATTCTTTGAAAATTCCATACGTGCATATATAATATTTTATTTATATTCATGCCAAACAACTCCTGCCTTATCCATCTCACTTCAACTGTCCCATTCTCTTTCAACTCTTCCCCTACTTTCTTTTTTGTGAGCATGATCCTAAATTGATTTATTATCCACAATTCTGTCTACATTTACATGGCTACATCAACAGATGGGTGCAGTTCTTTAGACCTCCCCACAACTTGTCAAAGTGCAGAGAATAATCACTTTTAGGAATCTCAGTCACTCCTTTCACTCTAAGCCTCAAATACCATTTAAAAGTATGACTATTTTATCATATAAACTCTGTGTATTTCTCACTTATCAAAACATATTAGATGTTGAAAGTTAAAAGAAGTGCTAAATGAAATTCTTAAATTACAGTATCAAAACATAGGCCTATGCTATCTTCCTTTGCCATTTGTTTATCAGCTTGTATTTTCATTGTCCCATATGTGACACTATGATATAAATATATTATATCCTATTTTATATCTTGAGGGAAATGAATGAAGTTTCTGGAGGAAATGGCAAACATGTATAAAGGGCCCTTAGGTATGGGTCCATTTTTTCTTGACTAAAGGTCAGAGAGTTGGAACTTACCTCTTTTCCTTCAACAATTCAAATAACAGATCAGAGTTTTGCTCTCTCAATGTTATTGCTAACAGGTGTCACTAATATCCAGACCAGGTTTTTTTATCTCAAACAAAAGTTCAAGGATCGAACTGGGTTCCTATTCCCTTAAGGATATAACTATGAATTATATCCAGGCAGTGGTTTGCCTACAGAATGTTTTGGTCTAGGGTAAGAGCCTTATTTGTTTTGTTCTGGCAACAGAATGTTTAACTATGAATGTAACCCGTAATCTTTCAACTGATCTCTTCATTCCTTGTATGATGTTAATGCAGGTTTTATCTTACTCCTACCTTTTGGGGTCATGGTACATAAGCAAACAAAAATTAAACACGGGCAAACTTTCAGTACTCACTGGATATCCCTCCTGACACTATCCTATGTTTGTTTTTCATGTTTCTCCTATATCTATGCTCCTTTTGCCTAGTAATTCTAATCTTCATGCTCTTACCATGGAATGTACAAACCCACTGCGGCTAGAAGCCCATCAGAAGTCACCCCGAAAAAGTGGCTTATGACACATGTAGATATGTAAATAGGGTGGTATTAAAATTACTTTTGATGTATAATATTTTCAAAGAAAGTCATACCTTTAAAGTTGGATATTAAGAGAACAAGATTTCTGAGGTCATCGAGAAAAATTCAGTTGTAGTACAGACACTTGAAAGTCAAAAAATTTTCATTTTCCACAGTGATATATTATGTGTGGGTTATCTTGAAAAAGTAATACAAATTCTCTGGGTCTCAATATCCTGTAATAAACTTCTGTTCCAAGTTATAAAGATGTTAGCTATATAAATTCATTAATACTAGAAACTAAAGTGCTAAGTTCTTTCTACAATATTATCCCATAAGCTTAGCTAAAATCTGTTCACAAAATATTCTCTTCTTTGTTTGTTTCTCAGGAGGCTAGTTCCTAATATTATAGTGATGGCTACAGAGGAAAAAAAACAAAACTAGAGATAATAAAGAAATATTTAAAAGGAAGAAAGCAGTTTTAAACCCTACTATCTTTTTATTCATTAACATCCCTAAGTACAGGTTAGGATTCTCTTAATATTGTTGCTCAGGAAAAAAGTAAACTACCATATGCATGAATATGTTCTTATCACATCATAGTATGAGCAAAGTGATAGCAGATTTCCTTCATTAAATTTTCACTGCAAACACAGGTATCTTTGAAACTTATCACTTTTTTCATTGTTCATTTTGATAGAACTCATTTCTCAGATTCTGTCTGGCAACATGCCCACTAACACATGTTCATTCTGTACCTAAACTCTTAGATGTCTGTTACAAATTTGCTTTTGTGATTCCTTCAGTGCTTATGGTCTTATTTTCACTTAGTGTGGGTCTTCGGATTATAATGACTGTGAAAACGTACAGACTATATTGGAGAGAACAACTCTCATCATAATTTCTAACTCGAACTTTAGTATAAAAGCAAAAAGGAGTTTGCACACTCCTTTCTTATACATCTGCTGTAAAACTGCAAAAAAATAAAAATAAAAAAATACTTTTTTATAGCTTATTGATCCATGAGTGTATAAACATTTGTTTCCTCAAACAAGAAGGCTAGTCATATGCTTGTCATTTTTGTTAGCATCTCTTGTCCATGGCTCTTCTCCATCTGGTTTCCTTTTTTTCCCCCCAAAAGAGTAAGACTACACACATTTTAATTTCTTAAGAGACTAAAGCATATTTTAAAAATTGTATGCTAAGATATCAAGTCCTAAATAAAAGGCTTTAAACATTTAGGAATCTTAAAGGATTGAGTTTGAGAGGGTAGATATGTTTATAGTAAATTTCTACTTTTTTTTTTTAATTAACAAGTGAGACTGTATGGGAACAATGTTTGTAAGCAGATCTCTGAGCCAAATGTAATTTTCAGTGCTTTAAGCATGTTTCAGTTTCTCTGTGCAAAAAAAAAAAAAAAGAAAAAGAAAATGAAAAAAAATCTTCCATGAAAATTGTTATCTACTTCCTATATGATAAAATGGAGGCCCAGAGGGATTCAGCAACTTATTAACTTTTAGAATTATCTCCTATGGGAGTTCATAACTAGCACTCCAGTTGTCATTACATGGAATATTATCTTGGCCTTTTCATCAACTGGTTGTTCTTCATCGAGAGCAGCAAAGTCAACTGAAGAGCTTTCCAAAATTAGATAAGGCTAGTTCTAAATAAGCAAAATATTTACTTCCCTTCAGGATTAGTGGTCCCCCTGGCTGACTCTGATTTACTTTATCCAGTCACCTATTTGTTTTCCCCATGTGGAAGAGGAGGAAAAGAATTGTCTTAGAAATGCCATGTAGCTTCCTCAAGCACATTCATAAGGGAAATGAAGAGCAAAGGACATCTTCAGGCGCCTGGTGTTTATTTTACCCTGCCTTCATTTCAGGAGTCCTTCTGACCTAGCCTGTGCTGGCCATCTAACACAGCTGGCAGCAATTAAACATTAAACTACTGAGATAAAGACCCTTTCCCAGCAAATCAACAGAGCCACAGTCATCTGTAAACTTGGCTGCTCACAAGAGCAACCAGACAATGTGTTATGAAAAAGTAAAGGACAAAGAAGGCAGTATAGATATTTGCTCACAATAGTTAACGAGATTTCTAAAGTATTCACATAACTGACCCATGCTGTATCATCAAAATTCCGTAGCCTGCGGCATGGTGGGATTGTGAAGGAAAGATAACCTGCCAATGACTTGGAACCCTTTTTTGCTTTGTAGGACTAACTCTCCTTTTTTGCTAGGGAGGTACCCTGCCTGGAGAGAAGCATACAATTAGGTCAGAGAGGATCAGGAGCACTTGTCCCCAAGTGAGACTAGTAATTTCAAACCAGTAATTATTAAACAATTCCTTTTCTATTTTTTCTCCCACTCAGGCAGCAGAGGAACTCATTTATTGAAGCTCATATTTCAAAACGAGATAAAGTGACTTTTGAAGCACTATCAACTTTTTAAAATTTATTGATTTATTAAAAATTTCCACCTCCTCCCATTTCCCTTCCACTCTCCCTCCCCCTTTCCCCCTCCTTCTCCAGTCCTAAGAGAAATCAGGGTGATGTGCCCTGTCGGAAGTTCAAGGCCCTCCCTACTTCATCCAGGTCTAGGAAGGTGTGCATCCAAACATACTAGGCTCCCAAAAAGCCAGTACTTGTAGTAGAATCAAAACCCAGTGCCATTATCATTGGCTTCTCAGCCAGCCCTCATTGTCAGCCACATTCAGAAAGTCCAGTTTGATCACATGCTCATTCAGTCCCAGTTCAGCTGGCCTTGGTGAGCTCCCATTAGATCAGTCCACCATCTCTGTGTGTGGATGCACCCCTCTCGGTCCTGACTTACTTGCTCATGTTCTCCCTTCTACAGATAAGTAGAAGTCAGTGGAGAACCATTAAAACTTCTAATAAAGCTTCACTTCAAATAACTTACTAATAGCTCCTAAACTGAGGATAAGACTTCTTGCCTAATTCTTGTTCCATGGTGGGATTTTGTTCATTTTCTGCTCTTTACAGGTTTTGTACATGTTGTCACAATTGCTATGAGTTCATATGTGCAACTTCCCTGCTGTGTTCAGAAGATGCTAATTCCCTGTAGCCATGGGTCTCCTCTGATTCTTAAACCTATGCTTTCCCTGCTTCCAGAATGTTTTCTGAGCTTTGAGGGAAAGGGTATGACACTGATGTCCTCTTTGGGGCTGAGAACTCAGCAGTCTATTGTTCTCTGCATGTTGAGCAGTTGTGGGCTTCTGTGTTAATCCCCATCTACTGCACTATCATTGATTACTGTTCTTAAATTGCATATTAATGTATGTGCATCATTTGCATTGATTTCATAACAATGCAGACTGTAGATAATGTTTAGAGCAATTACATTGATATTTCATGTAGTTTACAAGATTTATTTTGCAAATTAAATAGGGATACTGATAGGTACAATATTTTACCATTTATCAGTGGTAGTCGTTGACATTAAGGCAAAATCACTGGAATAAAATCATGGTTACACAAGTTCTGGAGTTCATCAACTTAGCCCCAAATATTTGGTTGATAAAACAAATGAAACATAAAATAGGAACTATTGGCTGATAGTTTCCTAAAGTCAATTAAGTATATTAGTCATTGTGTTCTTTGGTCTATGAAATTGTCTGTCCTTTGGTTAGCAGTGGTTCTGAGGTAGTATTGACAACCAATAAATGACACATATTTCAAGAGGGTAGCTTGTTATATCACAACGCATATCTATTAAGTTGGTGAAACTAAATCACGCCCATGTTTCCTTTGCTCACTTCACAATTTTGCTATGCTAGTTCTCATAGTCAATATTGCCTTTTGTCATAATGAATATATATATATAAGAAGCAATTACTTATATTGTTCTATTGTTAAATAAAACTCAGGAGCAGATCTTGGAGTAAAAATCAGATTGATCACATAAGCAGCAGAGAAGCAATGAGTTTCTCCTCTCTCTCTCTCTCTCCTCCCTCTATCTAAAAGGCCACAAAGCTTTCTAAGCTTGCCCCCACTACTATATATATAGTAAATTTATATCATTACAAACTAACAAATGAATATATATTGCTATATATTTTATTAATATATGTGCATATACATATTTACTTTTAATATCTACTGAGTAATACCTCATTCTTCATTTACTAATAAAAAATCAAGAGGAGGTAAATATAAGAAAACATCCCTCAATTGGTCTTCAGACTTGTACTTAGCTGTACTATGGCACTAAAGAAAGCAATGAAAACACTTAAGGATAAAGACAGTCATGGAAAGGTAAGGCTAAAGCAAAAATAACAAAGGTTCAGTCCCAAGAAGTAACTGGGACAGAGAACCTAAAGATAATTTGATAACCCTTTCTTCTATAGTCTCCATTGTTATTGCCTTTATTTTCCCTGTTGCCTTCATGTTGACTTGGCATTCCACAGAAAGCAATTAATCTCTAGGATTCATCCATCCTCTTTAAAATGTTCAAATCTACTTGACTACCCATAAGCGAGCTGTGAAAAATGTCTTTTAATCTGCCAAGGGTGGCTAACCTGCCAAGCATCAATGTTCTATAATCCTTCTCCAGTTTAAAACTCATATATATGTGACTGCTTACCCAAACTCTGGGTGTTCTTTAGACTTCACTTTCTAGACTTCATGAAAATTGTGAATTAACCAAGAGGCTTAGATTGTGAAGTCTAGTGCTCAACAACGGAATAAGACAGTTCCCACCTTCATTGGAATAAACACTGAATAAATTCTTCCTGTCTTGGTGTAAGTTGCTTCTTGGCACATCATTTTGCAAAAAGGAATTTACATCTCTGAATTATACTTGCTTTGGATGTTTTTTTTTGTGAAACATGGGGAATATTATTTTCTTATATTATAAAATGTGACAGTAATTAATGTAGTGTCTATGACATAATAAATTTTTAATTGAAAAATTTGCTTCATTACAGTGATAAGAAAGGATAATGCCAGAGAGGGATTCCTAGAAATCTTTACTTTTCTTGTGATGTCTCCAAATAGTACAAATTCTCATCAAAAAATGAGAATTCAATCATGCTAATTATAATAAAAAACTGTTTATTTTTGCATATAGAAGCATCTGAATTATAAACTGTTAAATCACACTAAGTAAACTCTTCATTTACTTTTCTTTTTTGAGAAAGAATTTGCAGTGTTTCACAAGCTAGGTTTAAACTTTTTGACTCATTTGAGCCTCCCTCCCGAGCATAAGGAGTGGCTGGGTCCTCAAATGTATATCGCTCCCTCCTCTTCATTTCCATGTATAGAGTTTGCTTCTGGTGTCTTAATGTGATAATAGAATTGACATTTACTAGCTATGAGATGGTGGTGAATTAAAGAGGATCACAGTGTAACACATATGCTGAAATCACCAGCACAGCATGTACTTTTGCCTACAATCATAATAACCCACTCGACAAATCTAAATTCCATATATAAGTTGAAATCTGCTGACTTTCTCCCCTCAAATTGACAGGTCTTTGACATATCCTAAAGCCAATGTAAAGCAGAATGTCCAAAACATTTGTAAGAGGAATAACTGTTAGCAGACCCCCTTAAAAAATTACCATATAATGCAATAATTTTAATTTTGAAAAGAATAAGATCTCACATCTTTTTCTTTTTCTGTACCCCCACATTTATTCTGGGAACCCACAGAAAGCCCAAGGACTGGAGCCTTTGTGAGTTCCTCTTTCATGATACAACAATGGTCTACCTTGGATTGCTACTTCTGTTTTTTGAGCGATGCTTTACACACAAGGCCTAGTAGAACTGGTAACAAAACTTTTCCTTCGTGGAAAACAATTGGACTTTAATTTCCAGAGAGTAAGTACTAAATATTTTATTTTCTCAAGAACTCAACATCTGAGGTTCAGTTCATTTTAGTGCAAAAATATTCTGGAGCATTTTGTATAAACAAATCCAAGTATTGCTAACTGAAAACCACTGGAATGTTTTTAAACACTCTGTTGCTTGGGCAACAGGGTGTTCTGCTTAATTTAATTTTCTGGGTGAGGTTTAATGCAGTTTAATCTTTTTAAGAACTTTATGACAGATAAGCTTGAGCAGCACTTTTGGACTCCTTAAAAATGTCTTGACTCTAAGGCAAAAGAGAAGAAACATACACTTCCAATGAAGATATGTGTATGAGTAAGGAGACATATACATATTTGTTAGGGTGCATAGCATCACAGTTAACTTTGATCTACTCTGCACTGTTGTTAATGATACACAATTTCAAGTGATAGACTGGATGTTTCATAGACATATGAAAAACACAGAGGGCGTATAGGTAAGAATTTTCTTAGCTTTAGAACCAAATATACTTGGGCAACAATATTATTATGAGGCAAAGATGGATAATACAACTGTGTGGGAAATAGCGGTTGTCAACACTTACAGATTTCATCAGCACAGTGAAAGTGGAGAGTAAACTTGTAGCATGTAACAGAACTGGTGTTTCAGAGTAGACGACACTAGAACTTGGGCCTGAAGACAAAAAGATAAAGAATTCCATGGAAACCAGTGCAATTGCACTTTGCCTGCCAGAGATTGACATGAGTCAAAGCACTTTAACATGAGCTATACAAGATAAACCTTGTACCAAATAAAATACCTGGGGATAGTCATCCTTATGTAGCTCTAAAATCTCTGTATAGTTTATATAAGGCCTCTATCCTTTCTCATCACTTTGACTGATGGGCAGTGCTTTTCCATGTACATCTTCTGAAGACATAATCTGTTTAATCTTAACAGTCTTACACTGAGTATATATGATCATTATGCTAAAGCAAATGAATTATACTTTTACCTAGGCATGAGATTTTAAAGTACGGGTCATCCAACTGTATGTTCTGGATATTTTAACTGCACAGATTGATTTTATTTAAAACCTTTGTCTCATAAGCAAAATTCTACTTTTTAAATTCTCAGTATTTCTATGAGATTGATTTAAGAATAGTCATATATATTCCATGAATTGTTCATGCATTGCTTTGAAGGAAATTGGACTTATATTTACCATTCACATTAAAAATAAATAAGATGTTGATAAGGTTAAGGTAATTAACAAACTTAATAAAGGTTAGGTGAGTATTCCTAAGCATAGTTTAGCTCAAAAATAAGATTAACGTGAATTGTCTGTCTTCAGCCTCACAACTCTCATGGTAAGACTTTCTCGTTGTTCTGAGTGTCCTAAAGTTCATGTCTTGGATCACTGCAGACTGTCTTCAGATCCCTAGGGAAGTGATGATGCTAAATTATTAACATTGGTTGAGTGGTTCTCAACCTTTCTAATGTTGTAACCCTTTAATACAGTTTCTCATATTGTAGTTACCCCAACAGCATTTTTTCATTGTTACTTAATAATTGTAATTTTATTGCTGTTAAGAATCATAATGTAATTATTTGTGTTTTCTGTTGGTCTTAGGTGATCTCTATGAAAATATTGTTTGACCTCCCAAAGGGGTCACTACCTATCATCTGAGAACCACTGGATTAGACTGATGTGGGACATTCTTCTGTATATGTGCTCACTTTTATTGGTTGGTAAATATAGCTGTTTCAGCCAATGACTTAGGAGAGCATAGACAGTCAGGAAATCTGAACAAAGATATATAGAGAGAATAGGCAGAGTCAGAAAGATGCCATGTAGCTTCAAAAGGAGAAAGACACGCCAGAACCTTAGGAAACTTACTGGTAGGTTACACCTTTGTGGAAATATACAGATTGATAAAAATGGGTTAATTTAATATGTAAGAGCTAGCTAGAAATATTCTAGAGTTATTGGCAAAGCAGTGTTGTAATTAATACAGTTTCTGTGTGATTATTTGTGTCTGGGCAGTTGGGAATGAAAGTGTAGTCTCTGTTTACATTAGACCAAAGTGGATGTCCCATTTATTAAAATAAAAAGGCATAATTAGATGATGTTGAGTTTGGGCCAGAAATCATGCACTTCCTATTAATCAGTAACCTAGGAGGCTGCATCTGGAATTTGAGGAATATGTATTAAGGCTGTGAGTCAGATGGATGCAAAGCTGGCAATATCTCTTACACTTCATCATTAACATCTGCATCCTCTTGGGTATCAAATTTCAAAGACTTAACTAATCTGCCCAACTAGGGGGAAAATGTGTTCCAATGTGATATTTGTGTACCTTAAGCCATTTAAGTTAATACGTTTTTTATGAGCAACATCATAAGTACAATGTCCCCCCTCAAGATTTTCTTGATGTAGATTGTCATGCTCATTGTAATATCGATCTATAAACTTTTAACAGATTTCTTATTTTTTGTACAAAAATAAGTTAGAATTTTAATTTTCAAAAGCATCTGCTGTCTTTATTGTGGGCATGAAGTCATGGCTATAAATTCATGTTTTATTCAATAAGTGGCTATGTCTATTTGAAGAAAAGGTATCTTAGTCATTGTTCCTTTGTTGTGAAGAGACACCACCATTACAGACACTGTTCTGATAAAAGAAAGCATTGAATTAGGGATTGCTTACAGTTTCCAAGGTTTCTTTCATTATCATGGCAGGGAGTCTTGTGGCACTCAGTAAGGATGGATGCTGGAGAAGTAACTTCTGGTATTAACATTAGCATCCACATGCAGCAGAAAGAGGGAGCCACTGGGCCTGGTTTTGACTTTTGAAAGATCAAAGTCCACCTACAGTGACTGACATATTTCAACAAGGATAAACCCCTTAATTCTTCTCAGATAGTGCTACTCCCTGATGATAAAACATTCAAGTATATGTGCCTATGGGGCCATCTTCTTCCTCTTTTGAAAGAAAGCGGCTGAAGTATTTATCATTTTAGATGAATGTATTTGTTGTAAAATAATCATATTTGTTTCTTTATTTCAGTTTTTCAATTTGGCAAGAGAAATAATATTTTAAAATATATTTTTCTCAATTGTTATGTATATATGAATAAAACATGTTCTTGTTTTTGGAGGAAATCTTCCACAGAATTTTTGAAATACCTAGATGAATAGGAAGAAACAAAAGGGAATATTGATATAACTTAAATAATTTTTTAAGTGATGAATTTTAGTTATTAATGCCTAAGTAGCATGGGATTCCATTATTGAAAACATCCACATCTCTATTTTCAGGCATCTTAATATAACTATAGCTTAAAAACCTTTACAAAAATAAAAACAAAAGATTCATATGATCTGAAGGGAAACAGAAGAATAAATCAAGAAAATTAGTACATTAACATAATGGAGTATTACCCATCTGTTAAAGACAATGACAGCATGAAAATTGCAAGCAAATGGGTAGAAGTAGAAAAAAAATCATTTATAATGAGGCTACCCAGTCCCAGAAAGACAAAGGTGGTATATTCTCACTTATAAGTAGATATTAGTTGTAATGTAAAAGATATTCAGGCTACAATCCAAAGACCCAGAGAGGTTAAGTATCAAAGTAGGGATTAAGGTGGGACACAAAGATCTCCCTGGGAAGGAGAAATTCAATTTCACTTGGTAAGCTTGGGATGGGTGGGCCGGCCTGCAAACAAGAAGGATCCGGTGGGAAGGGAGAAGAAACAACTGGACTCGGGGGTATTACGGAGTTGAGGTGAAAACTTAGTGCATTGGAAACCCCATGGAATCTTTGACCAAAGACTTCTAGTAATGGGGGGCACAGAGCCTGAACTGACCATCTTCTGCAACCAGGGAAGACCTCAAGCATACAAACTGGGATATTAACCCAATCACAAAACTTCAACCTACAGATTGTCCCACCTGCAGAGTGTTCTGGGCCTGGAGTCTAGAGAATTCTCACTAAAGATTCCAGAGAGAATTCATCCATGAACTGATGGGAATAGATGTAGAATTCTGTAGCCAAACGTTATGTGGAGCTCAGCAGTCATTCAGAAGATGGAGAGGAAGGACTGGAGGAACCAGAGGGATCAGAGATTCAGTGAGAACATGACCCACAAAATTAACTGTTCAGTACTCATGGTGACTCTCAGAAATCAGGGAACCTGTTGAGGTCTGACCTAGGTACTCTGCATATATGTTATGACTGAGTAGCTTGGTGTTCTTGTGGGATTTCCACCAGTGCAGACGGGGCCTGTCTCTGACTCTTTCACCTACCTGTGGGAAACTTCTCCTACTGGATTGCCTCATCCAGTCATGATGTGATGGTATATGCCTGGTCTTATGTGGTTTGTTTTTCAGTGCTTGGTGTATGGCCCTGAGAGGCCTGCTGTTTTCAGAGTAGGAAGAGGAGGGTAGATCTTGGAGAGAGGGGAGGTCAGTGGGAGGTACTATGGGGAGGAGAAAAAGACAAAACTGTGGCTAGATATAATATATAAGAGGAAAATAAAAATAAACTTTAAAACAGGCAATTAATTACCAAAATTCTTCTTCACTTGTAGTGGACATGTGACTTAGATTTTAATGATAATAAAACAAAACACAAACATTCTTTTTTTTTATTTTGAAATGTACTATATCCATGGATAATTAGTATGAACTATAAGGGACAAGAATACTAGGATATTCCCCTATAAATTTCTAGTACAGTTCTCATATGGTCCTCTGCCAACTACTGAAGTTAAATTATTTGGCACTGCCTCAAAACTACTTTTTTCTTACCATCAATTATTGTACTTTCCATAATTATTTTATCTAATATGACACTCAAAAATGTATATGGATGTATTTATTGCTCTTGTAGTTTTCCCAAATTCAAAAGGATCTTCCTGTTGTTGAGTTTTTATTTATTTGTTAGTGTGGCGAACTTTCTGACCAGCAGGAAGGAACAGCCACCAGACAAGGATTCTTCTCAAATCAAACTTTATTGGAGCCTCTTGGTTGTAGGGAGAGCAGAAAGCAAGGGGACCGGAGCTCTGAACTATAACTGCTTATACAGGGAGTCTGCCTAGCAACTTTTGATACTTTGATACTTTAACTGCTTTTCTGGAGACCCACCGGCAGGAAAGAAAGCACGGGAACATCCCTGTCAATTACAGACCAGGATGTTCCCCTGCCGGTCAGGGGAAGTGTGGGCAGCTAGATCGCAACAACTCACCCTGTTTTCCGGTGGAAGAACTGCAACCCTAATATGGAGTTATCTATCAAGCGAGGCTGGGGCCAAATGCCATCTTGTAATGGCAGCTATTCAAATTGGCTCCCAGCATATTAGTTAGTTTATTGTCAATACAGGGTTTCTCTATGTAACTGCTCTTGCTGTGCTGGAACTAGCTCTGTTGCTCAGGCTGGACTAGAACTCACAGAGATCCACCTGCCTCTGCCTCCTGAGTGCTGGGATTAAAGGCATGTGCTATCACCACCTGGCTCAAAAGGGTCTTCTTAACACAGTGTAAAGAAACTTTCCTGGTACTGTAATTTACAGGTATACCCTACAATAGAGGCTGTTGCATGGGTGTTGCTGTTTGAATCCGGATTCTTGAACTTGGTCAGCAAGAACGTTAATATCTGTCCTAGTTTGGAGAGGTTGCTTTTATGAAAATGAAGCCAACATGAATTGTCCATTCCTTTGCAGTTTCATTTTGACATGAATCTATGACAAGAATGAATCTTTAAGCTAGAAAAATGTTAATAAAGAAATAGTCCTCTATTTTCAGAGCCAACATCAGATTATAAATAGTGTTTGATGATTAATTAATGTGAAATGACATTAAATGAACTTGTATACATAAGAAATATGCATAGATTTGTCTTATAATTTTGTACAATTTCAAGTATCCATTAGTTAATGGTTTGTGATATAGTCTCTGTAAATAAGCAATGACTGCTATATATCTGCTGTGTTTGTACTATAAAGATAGCTGAGGGGTACGAAGCAGAAAACGTTTGACCAAAACATGCCCAACGACAATGAAGACTTCCTCAGACATTACCAGGAAGGCTTCCCTGGGGAGAACTGAGCACATAGACTGTTCTGAAGATCTCTGCTTGATCAAATGATTAATTCACCCATATAAACAAGGGAAACTGACTTCAGGAATTAGAGGAAAATATTTCTTAGCATGATGGCATTTTTAGCAATCATAAAATAACCTCCTCACCTGGAAAAGGCAGTGTTTCTATATGAAATATGTTTCACCCAATCCCTTGAAAGAAAATGTTCAAAATCATAACAAATGCATAACTTGGCATCCTCCTTTGTGGCTAGGTTTGGGGTATTTCCAATATTAAAAATAAGGATATATCATTTTTAGGAAAAATTTATTTTGTTGTATCCTTTGCCAAATTTAATTTTTATAATTTAACATATTAGTTTGCATTTAATATTTGCTGTTAGAAATTATATTAATATTTATGGACTTCACTTTCAAACATTTTACCCACAAAATATTTTTCAAGTTATAATAGAGAAGCAAAGTATTATAAGAAAGAAACTCAAGTTTCCTGAATGTGCATTACCCACCAAATGTATTCTAGAGTCTTTTTCACTGTCATTGGTCTTCATTTTGCACATAATTTGTGTCTATCCCAGAATTCAGAGCTGCACACCTCTCAGATCATGCCTGTTAACCAATTATCAAGAACAAATGTGGAAAGTACCATGAAGAAATAATTCTTTTCGAAGTTTGGGTTTTTGTTGTTGTTGCTGGTTTGCCTCTTTGTTTTGTTTTTGTTTTTGTTTTTTTTTGTTTGTTTTTGTTTTTTTGTTTTTGTTTTTTTTTTTTATCTGAGCCCAGGACCTCCATAGAAGAGCATGAAAGGAAGGCAAAGGACTAATTACTAACAGGAGGCTGTCCTCTTTTTTTGAGCATAACTACCTTCCATTCCTAGAGCACAAATATATAGTAACAGTGCCTGGACCAGAGGGATTTCAGGGATACACACTGCCTTCTGAATGCAAGAGGAAAAATTCAGGAGTAGTTCATTGTTCTTAAGGGAAACAAAAGGGTGAAAGAGTAACTAAATTGCCAGGCATGTGTTAGGAAAAATTACACCAGATGCTGAGCATCTGGGAAAAGATCTACCTTCTGGGAAAGTGCCCATGAAATTTGACACAGAGTACCATGGGAAAAAAGCAAGTTGAAGCACGTAGCAATATACTCCTGCCTTTCATAGATTCCTGTAGCTTTAGCTAAGTTATGCTTTGGTATTAGAATGAAACTGAACCATGTCTGTTATAGAATATTAGTTTAAGATGTGTTATATTTGTTTATGCTGTGTTGTGTGATATTTTGCTTGTGTTCTGACAAATAAAGCTCTCCTTGAAATCAGAGGATAGAGCTAGGTACTAGTAATCATAGCGTTCTGGAGACATAGCGTACAGAGGATGGGAAGTGATAATGAAGGGGATGAGACAGGATCTTGGCCCTTTTGATTAGAGAATTACAAGAGGCAAGAAGTCTCTGGTGGCTGCTGCTCTGTTTCTCTCATCTTTCAGCTTTTACCATGATACCTGACTCCGGGTTTTTAATAATAAGACCATTTAGGATCAAGCTTCATCTGGCATCCAACTTTTCGAACATAAAGTCATGAAAAAGGGGCTTGTCTGTGGCTTTGCAGTCACTGGAACAGGTTGGAGCTGGACGAGGCCATAGTCACTATCCCACTGTCTAGGTTTTCCTGTTTATTTTCCCCAAGTCCTCTGAAAGAGTCTGGGATTTTTCTGTTGCAGTCTCTCTGCAGTAAACTCCGCAAGTGCTTGGGCTCCAAAGGCTTTGTGATTTAGCCCCTCACTACTGGCCATCTCTGTCTTTGGGCAACTCCTGCTGCACATGCTTCTTCATCATGATCTCCTATATGCAGTTTTCAACCAGCAGATTCCCTCTCCCAGTGGGTTGTGGTCACTGCCTGGACACAGTACTCATGCTGCTATACTAGGTAGCTGCCTTGACACTTGCTTGAGTTTCTACTATTCTACACAACACTAGTTAGCCTAACACTTCCTTGTCAAATGCACTGTCATTGTCCACAAATTTAGTGTGATAATTAGGAATTATTAAAGGAAAAATTAAACGAGAGAGAGATTTTTCCCACATTAAAAATTTAGAAAAGCTATTATGAGGAAGGGAGTTAGGCCTCTGTATGATTACACAATGAGTGGTTTAAAAATGGAACTATTAAATAAAGGGATAATGAGCTTAACTGGCATTGACACAATGTTAATTATCAATTTAATAATCATTTTATTCCTAAAATTGGTTGATGTGAGTGCCAAGATATGAATCTTAGAAAAACATATTAAAACAGATTGTAGAGATAGAGCCAAACAGAAGAATTTAAAGGAGAACCAATCTCAGCATTATGTTATAAGGTTAGAGAGGAACATCCCAAGGATTTCGACCAACCAACCTTAATTTATTCAGCCATCTTACAGGAACTGCCAAATGACAGGTATCCTCAAGACTGTGTAAGAGCTAAATGGATTCCAATGGAAATGCTCGATTTGAGATTTAAGGAAGCAATATTTTCATATGGTACACATTCACCTTTTGTGGAGCAGATATTAAATCCATGTCATCAATTCATAAGAGAATTATCCCACAAGACTGGAGAGACTTTGTAATAGCAGTATTAAAATATGGTCCTCAATGACAGTAGAGGACCTTGTGAAAGGATGAGGCTAAGACCATTGAACAACAAAGTAGGAGGCTAAAAATATTGAAATTTCCCAAGGTCAAATTCTTGGAGAAGGCCATTACATTGATATACAAAGATAGTCCCTATATTATGATCTTACCCTAACTCTGCTTCACAGCAACATTGAATGCTTAGGACAGAACTGGAGAAGTTGGAAAGAGAAATGAGTCATTTATTAAAGTTATACAGGGCCCAAAAGAAACATTCAATGATTTTTTTGCAAAGATTTACTTCAGCTCTAAATAGAATGATATGAAATTCAGAAGCAAGACAAATGATAGTTGAATCTTTGACTTTTGAAAATGTTAATTCAAATGCAAAAAGGTAATTAGACTTTTACAGACAAGATCAGTACCCATAGAGAAATTGGTTCCAACTTTCAGTCAATATTGAATCTCATAACCATGACAATGCTTGAATAGGAGAGGTGATTTCCAGAGGCTTAAAGAAAAATCAAAATGTCAGTTGTTTTAATTGCTGTAAAAATGATCACCTAAAAAGAGATTGTAGGCGAGTCATTTCTAGAAACAATGTTTTTTTTTTTTTTAAGAATAATCCATACAGAACTCCCTCTCCTTCTGGACTACATAAAAGCTATGGCAAGCATCAACATTTGAAGAATGAGTGTAAATCAACAAGGGAGAGGGAAGATCATCTTTTGCCATTGGGAAATAACTTGAAGAACCTCTTGCAGGATGATGTGTCAAATTTGGTTCAGTCATTCCCTGTCATCAAAGGGGAAGCTCCTCCCCAAAGCAATTGAAGAACCTAATGGCTATTCTAAAAAAAATTTCTGCTCTCAATAAAAAACAGCTTTAGAAAATAAAATACAAATTTCAGGAAAAAACATAAAGCAAATATTTTTGCAAACTTCTATAAATGAGCAAAGAACAAAGTTATATAAATAAATCACATGATAATTAAAAGTTTTGTAGACACAGGTGTAGATTTAACAATAATAGCACCAGAATCTTGTTATCAAAACTAGCCTTTTCAGGAGGTAAAAATGTTCATATTTTAGGATATGGAACTTTATCTCAAGTAATACAAAAATGAAAAGTCAAATGTATGGGATCAGAATAACAGAGAGGAAAATTAAAGCCATATGTTGTTAACATACAAATTAATTTATGGAAATGTGATTTGTTACAGCAATGGAATACCAAGATTAACATTTCTACAATCTCAGAAACAAACCATAAACTGACATATGTTTCTTGGGAAAAATATTGAAAGGTATTATAAAGAATAGCTACTGACCATTCAAGTTGTACAAGAAGAGGGCACAATAGCTTCTGATCTTTCAAAGATACCTATGGCCCTACCCTTAAAATAGCTGAAAAATCTTTCTTGTTAAGACAATGACCTTTGACATCAGAAAAATTAC
>NC_022009.1:29830957-29854495 GCF_000317375.1 Microtus ochrogaster | reverse complement strand
AGAAATATAGGTTGGGTGGAGACAGGAGTTCATTTCAGTCTGAGCTGTTGTCAGTCTGAAGTTACAGCCTAGGCCGTCAATCTGAGAAGAGGATAACCCCATTGGTCTGAATGTTGGTACAGATAAACTCTAGTGGCTGGCTGCTCTGCTTCTCTGATCCTTCTGCTTTCACCTCCTGATATTTGATTCTTAGTTTTCATTATTAAGACCAGTTAGAATTTGTGGTACATCTGGCACCCAACATTTGGTGTATGATACCATGAAAAGGGCATTTGCCTGTGGCTTTGCAGCCAATGGGATAAGATGAAGCTATATGCGCCTGGAGTCAACACCCTACCAGCCACATTTTCCTTTTGTCTCTCCTGGTGGGCTTTCCCTAGACTCCCTTCTCAGGCTGCTGCTAAACTAGGAGCTGCCTTGAAATCCAGTCAGGATTTTACTGCTCAAAGAAGCAGCAGTTAGCCTCATGTGTTCATTGTCATCATCAACAGATTTGGTAAGAAAATTGGGAATTCTGAAAAAGAAGAATTAGTTAAAAGAGTTTTTCCAATTTAAAAAATGGGAAACACAATTGTGATAGAGAAAATTAGATCTTTGTATGATTACTCAATGCATGATTTTAAAATGAAACAAAATGAAGCAATAATCAATTTAACAGGAATTGACATACATTTAATTACCATTTTGATTATCCTTGCTGTCATTTTGATAATTCTTGGTTTATCTCTTAAAAAGTTTGTTTGGTGTAAGTGTTAAGACATAGGTCTTAAAAAAAACAATAAAACGGGTTTAGGGGTATTGAAATCCAGACAGAGCAAATTAAAGAAGAAACAGTTTCACCATTGCAGTATAAATTTAGAGAGGAACAGGGTAATGTTTTCAAACAGCTAACCATAATATATCCAGTGACCTTAAAGGAATAAGGTCAAATGATATATATCCCTGGGGCTATGCAAGAGTAAAATGGACTCCTGTGGAAATGTTGGGTTTAAGGAGATTTAAGGAAGCAATAATCTCATATAGCATGCATTTATTGTTTGTGAAGCAAATGCTGAACTCATGATCATCTTGTAGTAGAATTATCCCTTAAAGACTGGAGAGTCTTGGTTAGAGCAGTCTTGGAGCCTGGTCCTCAGTTATACTGGAGGACTTGGTGGGACAATGAGATGAGGTTAAGAACACTGAACAATGAAATGCAGCTAGAGGTATGGAAATCTCCCAAGACCAATTTCATGGATAGGGAGATAATGCTGTTGTACAAAGGCAGACTCCATATGATGATTATACCCTGGATTTATCCTGTGATACCGCTTTGAATGCTTTGGACAGAATTGAAGAAGTAGGAAAGAAGATAGAGTCACTTACTAAAGTCATACAAGGCCTGAAAGAAAATTTCACTGATTTCTTACAAAAATTGACTGCAGTAGTAAGTAAAATGATACCAAATTCAGAAGCTAAAAAAAGAATAATTGATTCTCAGGCTTTTCAAAATGCTAATTTTCAATGAAAAGGGATAATTAGGCCCTTAAAGGCAAGATTAGCACCCATGGAGGATGGACACAAGATACATTCAATATTGAATCTCATGACCATGATGATGCTTAGATAGGATTTCCAGAGTATTGAAAAAAATCAAAATATCAAGTGTTTCAATAGTGGCAAACAAATTTTCCTTAAAAGGGATTGTAAACAGGACATTCCTAGAAACAATGTTTTTATAAGCCTTTCTAAACAGAATTCCCCCCCCCCTTTATGAATTATGCAGAAGGTTCAGTAAAAGGAGACATTGGACTAATGAATATAGATCATCAAGCGACATTCAAGGTTACCCTTTGCAGTTGAAAAAAAAATCCTTGACAGGTTTCTCTCAGGCCCCTATACCAAATTTGTTCAGTCATATCCTGTCTTTGTGGAAAAAAAAAACTCCCACACAGAGCAATTAAAAAAATAATGCCTATTGTAATATAGCATACTACTCTGAATGATAGAACAGCTATAGAATAGAGAACAAAACATTCAGAAGTAACCCTAAATCACAATCTGCAAAGATTAGATTTGAACTAGAGAGAGATCTCTTAATTAGAAGAGATGATCTTTCTCATCTAGGATGTCATTTAATCTAAACTAACCCATAAGTAGCAAATACTTTTTATTTCATTAGATATATCTTGCAAAAAGAAAACCTCCAAAATTAGAGTTGGGGAAGGGTTTTGTTTCTGTATTTTTAGGAAAATAAAGGGATCCAGCAAAGTAATCTAAAAATCACTGAATAAATGAAACATCTGAAAGAAAAGGACAAATCATCCAAAAAAAATCTATATCCCAAGAAATAGAGTAAATAGACCTCTTAGTATAAGACATCTTTTACTACCATTTGTTAATAGAGAAGCTGCTTCAGCCTGTGGCTGGGCGGAATAAAGCCATGTGGGAAATCCAAACAGACATATAATAGAGAGAATAGGTGGAATCAGAAAGACACTATGTAGGCACCTAAGAAGAAAGAGGTCAAAAGCAATGAGCCTTGTGGCAAAATATAAAATATTAGAAATGGGTTAATTTAAAATAGAAGAGCTAGTTAATGAGAAGCCTGAGCTAATAGTCCAAACAGTGTTTTAGTTAATATAGTTTCTGTGTGATTATTCAGGACTGGGTGGCTGGGAAACAAATGACCAGGCTCTGTTTACACTGTGAATCTGTTACTTTGCCTGTCTAAAACATCATATTGGTCTAATAAAGAGCTGAATGGCCAAAAGCAAGGCAGGATAAATAGTAGGTCAGGTTGACAGGCAGAAAGAATAACAGAAACAACAAAAATGGAATCTAGGAGCAAGAGAGGTCAAGAACTAGGTATAAGGGATGAGGACTTCAGAGGACAGACACCCATCACACAGTCAGCCCTGGAGTAAAAATGAAAGCAATATGTATAGAAGTAAGATAAAGAAAAATCTCAGAGGCAAAGACTAGATGTAATCAGTTAAGAAAACATGTCTAGAAACAAGCCATGCTACATCCAGGCACTTATAAGTAATATTTAGCCTCCAAATGTGTTTTATTTGGGGATGTTTGGCCTCCAGAAGAGTAAGGAGTTGAAAAAATAACGGCTAAAAATCCAACCACAATGTCCTCAGAACCCAATTCTGAGCTCCAGCGTGCATGATTTGTCTCATACTATCATTTCAACAATGAAAATCACCCTTATCTTGACATTTTTTCAATATCATCACCATCTCATTGAGATAATAAATTTTCTTTATTTTGAAATCATCTATTATAATATGACTTAAATGGTAATATAATTATCATTCTAGATAGATCTATATCATAATGTGAAGTGTAAATTGTGAGACCTTATTTTGGAATTGTGTATTTCATGAAAATGTTGTTAAACTCTGTCTTCATTTCAGAAGCCTCTGGAAAAATCTTCCCAAATCACTGATATTTGGATGCTATTTTCAGAGTTTATCAACTGTTATGATATGGGCATGAGGTATAGATATTATTTAATTAAGTCTTTGTAGTATGTGAAGCACCATGTAGCTAATGGTCAGAAGCAATGCTTTGGCTTTAAACATTCTGCATGCTCGTAAATGGAAGGCAAAACAAAATAAGGTGTGTGGCTATACTGTTTCTGTATTATTGAATGTCTTAGTAATCTATTTCTCTGTTTTCCCAAACTGTTTGAAACTGTGGATTTAGTAATCATTTCAAGAATCATTTGGAAATTGGATTAGCCCCATGCATATATTATTGAGATAACCTAATGTGATCCTGTCAAGCTCCCAAGCATATTTGAAAATCTCTTCTAAATCAGGTTTACTCATTTTTCAGGAGAAGAGGTAAAAAGGTAATTTTTCAGAAGTTTCTAGACAATTTGGTGTACTTATTGCTGGTGATGATCTGTAGTATTGAGTTTTCCAGAAGCGAAGAAGATGAGAAGATGAAGGGAAGATCAGAAGATGAAGAGCCTAGATGCTCTACATAAACACAATTCTAGAGCACTGAGGTGATTTTTCTCTTTAGAAATATGTCTTATAAATACATTTGAAACATAGTACAAACTATACTCTTCAAGTAAACTAACTTATGATGAAGTAGCTTCTTCAAAATACAAATTGGATTAAAAATATCCAGGCTATGATGTTGGAAATATTGCTTATTCCAACTGGCTAAAGCTGTAATGTGCCAAAATAGAGAAGGTTTGAAATATCTTTCTACCTTTTTATAAAGGAAATTAGTTTAAGAGTAAGGAGCCGAAGGAATAAAAAAGGTTAATTGCCAATTATACTGAAAAAAATATTCAAAAGAAAGAATAAAATCATGTTCAAGCACTATTGCCCTTTCTTTAATTTGTATTTTAATGCTATTGTTTTTATGTTTGTTTAAAAATTTATTCTTCAAGACTAAATTTCAGTCTCTGCCTATTGGAATTTGGATTTAAATGTTCCTTGAAACAATAAACAATGAAGATGGCCATGACCTATGAGTTGGATTAAAAGACATGTCTCAGGGAGAAGGAGCGAAAAGTAAAAATTGAATTAACATTTTGCTGAACTCTCCTGAAGCTGATTGTAGCAATTAAGAAGCTAGAAGATTATGTCTACCTTGTGTATAAATGCCACTACAATTTGAAATAAAGAACTTAAACAACTGTTTTTTTGAATTTAAGAAACATAATTTTAATCCAATTACATTGGTCCCAGTCATTTGCTTTATTCTCTTAGTCTAGGATGTAGTAGAGTAGTGGTTCTCAAACTTCCTAATGCTGCATCCTCTTCATATAATCCCTCATGTTGCAGTAAACCCAACCCTAAAGTTACTCTGTTCATCCTTAATAACTGCATTTTTGCTACTTTATGAATGGTAATATTATAAATTGTAACACAAATACCTGTGTTTTTTTATGATCTTAGGTGAGCACTGTGAAAGCCTTTGACCTCCACAAAGAGCTCATGACCTGTAGATTGAGAACCTCTGCAGTAGATAATTTTATATCTTATAGAATATTAAGGTGGTACTTCTTACTTTTAATTTTCTTCACAATTACATTTGGTTGTTTCTTGCTTTTGTATTTCTTAAGAAGTAGGTCAGATATTTAGATATATAGTTTTGTGAATAAAACTGTCAAAACATAGATTTCTAGTCCTTCTTCTCGTTTGGTACTGAGCAAATGGATGTCTATCAATCACACTTTTATGGAAGTTTTTACATATTTAAAGAGGACAAGGATACAAACCAAAAGAGGTTTTCAAATAGGAATCACAGTTTGAGAGTAGGTTTGACAAATGTTCTTGATTAGAAAAATTCATATTGATTTTATACCTTTTATTTATTGTAGGAAAAATAAACCCTAAAACCCCAACAGGTTGTTTGGAAACATTTTGTAGAAAAGAAAAACTTATAATGAGAATTTTTACCTGAAAATATAGCACCTTGATAAAGTTACTTGTGTCGAATCTTGCAAGTGCACATTCCTTATTTCCTTGAACCTAAGTTTTACACTGAAACATTCCCATTAGGGTCGCTTCAGCTCATTTGTTTATTCATTCACTGTTTTTGTTTTGTTTGTTTGTTTTTATCTTTTGTTAAACAAATGAATCCTGTACTAGGCAACATATACAGGAGAAATATTGACTGTGACCACTACGTTATAGTAGCCAGACCAATACGTGACTGGGAAAGGCAGATTGAAGGGTATTAGGATGACAGACAAAGTCTTACTAACCATCTTTTGAATACAGTCAGGATCTGTGAAAATAATGTGCTATCACTTTTGTATCTATTGTTTTATTTAAAACTGGTTTATTTGTAGATTTGGTTAAGGTTCCTCAGCAGTTATTTGATTTTAGTCAAATAGGAGTTAATCACATATGAACTTGACCTAATGTGTTGAGCTGATAAAGATGACAAAAAGCAGCACCTGGTACTTTTATGTTGGGCTTGATGAAGTAAATCACCATAGGGGAAGAAGTTGGGTTTTCATCACCAAAACCTTACTTAGATGAAAACCTAATAAAGAATTATCTAGAAAACAGATTCTTAATTCGAGAATGACATAGAGATGCCTCCTGCTAAGCCCACAGGACCTGCAAAAACAACAACAAACCTCTGAGCCTTGAAAGAGTGTGTGGTGTCAGCTAAATCTTCAGAGAAGATTGGTGGAACATGGAATGGGACACTTGAATATCTTGTGTTTGAAATTCTGTCTCAGGAATTGTGAACTCAAGACTTTGTGTTTGTTGAAAACTGTAAATTTGTGACAATTGGGTATACAGCAAGTAATAAATAATGCATAGAGAAATTGAAAATGTTAAGAAACAAAGAATAAAGTTATGCAAGAAAGACATGTGGCAACGAAATAAGCAAATATGATTTTAATATCTTCTTGACCAAGTCATGATGAAGTGATTCTAGGTTGCGACATGATGAATGGTTATGTCTGAAATAGATATGGCTAAGATAGGACTCATACTAAATGATGGAAAGGTAAATAGAAGTATAAAACTCCCACATCATGAACTGATAAGATACAGAAATTGTGCAAGGTAGGAAAGTTTAATCATAAGTTAGAGAGCAAAAGCAGCCCTACAGGGCTTAGATTTATGACCTTATCTACTACCTTACTACATAATAATCACTGTCACAACTATTTCATGTGAATTAACTTGTTTGATCCTCCAAATATTATAGGCATTATTAATATTATGTTAATTTGAAAGATGAAAATTTGGGATATTCATAGATTCATAAATCACCTAAGGTCATTTAGCATAGGTAAGTACAGTCAACATTTGATCATAGGTGATTTGACTGCAGAAATCATACTTATTGTCACTATGCAATAAGAGGACAAAGGGTAAACACAGTTTACCATGTTCTCTGAAGTAAGTTTTGCCATGGATCATTCTGGTTCTCACAGAAGAAAGAATATTGAGAACTTTTTGTGTTCTTTTGATTACTATATCATTGATCTATCCCCAGTAAGTTAGAAAGTGGCAATGAAAAGTATGTAGATATAACTTACATACCTATATCGTGGGACAAAAGTGAACAAACTGTTCATGGGAGAATTATAGAATGAGGAAGAAGTAAATGAAGGAGTTAAAAAATAGAGACAAAGTTAATAAAACCAACCAAATTCAAGATGCAGAAAATATCTTAAAGTTATTTTAAAAATTAACTTGATATATTATAAGAGAATTTTAATGTTTTTTTCCCTTGAAACAAAATGAATTTCTAAAGCAAAGGAACAAAAGTCCAAGTCTGTCACTATGATCATCTTTGAAGTTTTAAAGGTATTCTACAGAGGAAAATAACAATGAAGGGCTAGCACATAATTGTACCACATCTTATTCTGAATTTCAAAGTGCAACCCTATGTGAAATAAGTTTTATACAATGTAAGATTTACTATTTGGCTCTGTGACTCTATCCCATGCATTCAATTTTACGATTCCAATTAATCTTGTGTTGGGGCTTGCATTCTGAAGTGATATAGGGTGAACCTCTTAATTTTCAAAGACCAGTTGGAATCAGAGCTGATGTGTGCACACATATTTTACAGAAATCCATTATTCAATAGTCTTAGTTAAAAGAAATTCTCCTATTAATGTAGAGCAGCAGCCTCTACCGTTGGCACAAGAATTTTCCATTACTTTTTGAAATGTCTATTCTTCTATAAAGTACCCATAAAAATGTTCCTTGACTCAATCTGATTTAACTGAAATGCTTACTTGTTTTTTTTTATTATGATTCTTTTTCATTTCCATTTTAAAAATTAGAGAGCCTACGTTTGTCTTTTTAGGTTTCTGCTATTCAGTTAAAGGAGAGATCAGACAGTTTTGTTTTTGTGCATAGACTGGAGCACAGAAAACAGTTACTCTTTTTTCTTGTCAATAAAACATTGTTTTCTCAAAGTTCAGGTACTATTTGTAATCTCTCAAATGTCATTAACTATTCTTAGAAAATTATCTTGATAATTGTTAAAATTATAAAGAATAATAATAAAGCTGGATAGTGATGACAGAATGTTCTTTACTGTCTCTTAAAGGAAAAAAACTAACCCTCTTATCTTAAAAAACATTCTGTTTCTCACTGAAGAATTATTTAATTTGTGGAGAAACACTTTTTTTAAACCAGACTTCTTCTTAAACAATTTTCAATAAGTGTGATAGTGATAAACTACTCCTTCATATTTCACCGCTGTACAGTTTACATGGAAGTAAACACATAAACATAGTAGTAAAAAGCATTTTTTATATAAACAAATGTGTATTATTACATTGCTTTATTTTCAGGTGTGCTGTTAAGTCACTAATTTAAGCTGTCTCCATTTTTTTATGAGGGAACTTAGTGCTATGAACTGTCCTCTTAGCACTGCTTTCATAGTGTCCCATAAGTTTGGATATTTTAAGCTTCATTTTCATTGAAATCAAGGAAGACTTTAATATCTTTATTTTTTCCTTGACCCAAGGGTGGTTCAGTACTTGACTGTTCAATTTCCATGAGTTTGTAGGCTTTCTGAGAGTAGTATTGTTGTTAAAGTCTAACTTTAATCCCTGGTAATTCGATAAGACACAAGGGGTTACTCCAATTTTTTTTTTTTTATACCTGTGGAGGTTTGCTTTGTTACCGAGTATGTGATCAATTTTAGAGGATTTCAAATGGCCAAAAAATACTTAAGGAAATGTTCAACTTCCTTAACTATCAGGGAAATGCGAATCAAAACAACTCTGAGATACCATCTTACATCTGACAAAATGGCTAAGATCAAAAATAGCAATGATAGCTTATGCTGGAAAGGATGTGAAATAAGGGGAACATTCACCTATTGCTGGTGCAAATGCAAACTTGTACAACCACTTTGGAAATCAGTATGTTGGTTTCTCAAAAATTGAGAATCAACCTACCTTAGGATCCAGCAATATCACTCTTGGGAAAATACCCAAAAGATGCTCAATCATACTACAAAAGCATTTGTTCACCTATGTTTATAGCAGCATTATTTGTAATAGCCAGAACCTGGAAACAACCTAGATGCCCCTCAACTGAAGAACGGATAAAGAAAGTGTGATACATCTGCACAGTAGAGTAATACTCAGCAGTAAAAATAACAATGACATCTTGAATTTTGCATGCAAATGGGTGGAATAAGAAAACACTATCTTGAGTGAAGTAACCCAGACCTCCCAAAATGAATATGGTACATACTCACTCATAAGTAGATACTAGCCATGAACAAAAAACATTGAGCCTGTAGTTCATGATACCAGAGAAGCTAAGTAATAAGGTAGAACACAAAGAAAAACATTTATAGACCCAATTGGAAATTGGCAACAGACAAGATCACTTGACAAAATCTGGAGCTTGGGGTCAGGAGATGGGTAGAAGGAAGGAGAAAAGGCAAAGAGGAGAGGAGAAGATGAGGGTTGAGGAGAACTTGAGAGAATGGGATAGTTGAGATGGAGAGATGAGAGCAAGGAAAGAGATATCTTGATTGAGGGAGCCATTATTGGGTTAGCAAGAAACTTGGCTTTAGAAAAGTTTCCAGGAATCCACAAGGATGACCCCAGCTAAGACCCTAAGCAATAGGGGAGAGGGGTCCAGAACTGACCTTGCCCTGTATTCAGACTGATGTTTACTTTAAATATCATCATAGAACCTTCGTCCAACAACAGATGGAGACAGGGGCAGAGTGCCACATCAGAGCACTGGACTGAACTCCCAAGGTCCAGTTGAAGAGTAGAAGGAATGAGACTATGAGCAAAAAGGTCAAGACCATGAAGGGTTCATCCACTGAAAACAGTTTATCTGAGCTAAATGGGAGCTCACCGATTCTAGCTACACTGGGAAGAAACAAGCATAGGATCAAACTAGTCTCTCTGGAAGTGGTTGGCAGTTGTATGGCTGGGGCAGACTGAGGGGCAACTGGCAGTGGCACTGGGATGTATCTCTACTCCATTACCTGGCTTTTGGGGATCCTATTATTTTTGGATGTATACCTTGCTCAGGCTAGATGTAGTAGGGAGGTTCTTGAACCTTCCACAAAGCAAAGACCCTTACCCTCTCTTAGGATTAAAGGGGGTGGGATAGGAGGGGGTGTGGAGGAAATGGGAGGAGGGGAAGGAATTTGAATTTGGATTGGTATTTTTTTTTCAAAAAAATTTATAAAAACAAGATTCAAGATGTCTTTTGAAGCAAAAATGGCCTGGGTTAAAATGTGCTGATCCTCCCCAAATCCAATCAAATTAATGAAAATCAAAGTTATGAACATCAGTAGAAAGTTTTCATGCATTTATGGCACTGTGGCCTGTTGTTATTTCTGCCAGTTCTTCACAGTTCTCCATTCTCCCTTCTTCCCAGCTTTTACTGGCTCCTCCCTTCTAACATTTACCCTTATAACCTATTAGTTTTAAAGTCAAGATTAGGACAATGTCTACAAATATTGCAGTCTAATTTCTTGGAATGATAAAAATGGGGCTTAAATCAAATTTGGCTTATATATATGAGTTTATTTATTTATTTTTATGAAGAATTTCCCTGTGAAGTCCAGCTAGCCACTGTAAGATTAATCTGTAGCCTTGGTTAGCTGCAGGCTCAATTTTCATTCCCAGTGTCTTAACTAGGATCATAGACTTGGGATGCCAAGCATGCAGTTATAAATCAGATTAAACTCATATCAATGTGGTGAGGATGAATGCCCATTCCAGTAAAGAATGTGTGCCTTTCAAATCTTAGAATCAGTAATGAACCTCCTGCAGCCTTTCTCCTGACATACCCTATCCTTTCGCTTCAAATTCATTTCAGACTTACTAAAATCAACAAGACTTTTAATATTTTCATAATCATTACAACCACACATGGATATATTGCTTAAGGCTCTTATTTACTTTGTGATAAGTTATTCATAAATAAAGTCTAATTTTGTGTGAAAATTGTGATTTGAATTTTTTAACAAAAAAGAATTACTAAGCCATTGCATTTTCTTCAAAACCACCTCGAAGTTGCTACTAAAATTACTACAGTAAAGGAATTTACTAATTTGCTGTATTGCCGTATGTTAATATGGAATTGAAATGTATATTCTTCATAAGTAATATATAATAAATAACAATATCAAGGAAAATGACAACTTATTAAGACTTATCTTGTTGGTTGTTTTTCTCTTTGTTCTTATTCTCTTTGGGGGGCCTGCCACCCAGTTTCCTAGTAAGAAACATAGAGACTTGTATTTACTTATAAATGCCCAGTTTTAGATTTGCTTGTTTCTAGCCAGCTTTCCTTAACTTAAATAATCCTGTCTAATTTTTGCCTCTGGGCTTTCATCTTTCTTTACTTCTGCTTTTTTCTTTACTCCATTCTCCATGGTTTTCTGGGTTGGCTGACCCTTGGCGTTTTCTCCTCCTCTTTCTCTGTCTCTATCTCTTTTCTCTCTTTTTTACCTTCTATGTATTCTCTCTGCCTGCCAGCCTTACCTACCCTTTCTCATGTCTTGCTGTTGGCCATTCAGCTAAGATCAATCAACTGTTTTAGACAGGCAAAGTAATAGAGCTTCACAGAATTAAACAAATGCAACATAAAAAATACAACATGTCTTTGGATCTTTAAACAAATATTCCACAGCATAAGCAAATATAACATATCTTAATAATATTCTACAATAGTACCTATCTATTTTGTACATTTTAATTTTTGAGGTCATTGCAGAATATATATATATATATAATATAATATATATATATATATATATATTAATAGACAGCCAAAGTATAGATGGTTAGATTGGGTACCAAATCCCAGTGCTGGGTTTGGGTTCCATGCCTTCAGTGACCCAGGGGAAGGATGGTATAAGAGAAAAATCTTTACATAACTAAGACACTGGTCTTTCTTGAACAACTGCCTTCTTTGTAAGCTTTCCCTTTTACTGGTAAGCATATGGAATGATGGCCAAAGCCTCTCTATTCATGAATAAATCAGTGTCCATTTTTGTTCTATATTTCCTTGTATCCTCATGTGAAAAACAGATGGCAGAGCTCTGAAACACCTGTTTCAAATGTAGACACGACTGTATTTCCTGCATAATCAAGAAGAAACAAATTTTATTCAAAATGTTGTGGCTTTGCTTTGTGAAATTTCTATGATAGATTATTCTTTTTATTTCTCTGTTTCACCTCTTTTATCCCTCCCCCACACACAAAAGTCAACAGCTTTTAGAGCCAAATGTTATCTCAAATCTTTGATTAAACATTTCTTTCATGAACATAAAAGATTCCTAAGACAAATACAGTAAGGTAACTGAGAAGTGCTTATAGGGAAAGTACTTGTCATACAAATTTGATAACCTATTCAATTCTTAGAGACCACGTAAAGATGAAAAAAAAAAAAAAGGAACAACTCCAGAAAGTTGTCTTCTGACTTCAACATGTGTCCCGTAGTAGGCAAATCCTTACCAAAATAAAAAAAAAATCTATTAAACAAGTAGCATTATTAATATGGTAGACTTAGATTTTATATTTATAGTTGGATATGAGAATCTCAAGAGTGAGTAACCCCTTTGGAATAGGTTAACTTAATTTTCTTTGTTGATTATGCAACGAAAGACATTTTTGACATCCATCTTTAAGGCATGACTTTCTAACATAGGCCATTCACATTGCCATTCACTTACAAACTGCAAATGAACTTTTCTCAGCACCTCTTGTCCATACTTCTCCTGAGCTGTAGAACCTGAGGTCAGAGATTGCTCTCTCAAGTACAAAGATAGTCACATAACCTAACCTGAAAAGGAAAAGCTCCCATTGGCTTTGTGATCATCCCTTATAGACTAATTTTACTTATTGAAAAGTTCCAAACCTTAGCAGTATCTATTTTTGTATGATTTGTGGTGTATATTTTTTGTTTGATTTGAGATGTGTATCCTTTGTATGATCTGAGGTGTGTATTTGTATTACTTAGGATGTCTCTATGTAGTCACACAGACACTTCATGTATGAATAAAGACATCAAGATAAACATGCATATGGCCCTTTTATGTTTATTTATTTTGAAACACATTACAGATAGAAAAATTCACAAATTTATATCATAGTGTAAACACAAAATTAACACATTTTTTGAAACCACTCCATAGCTGATAAATTGAATTAGTTATATTTAAAACATGCCCTCATTCTTTCTCCCTATCTTCTCTGGCCTTCTAGTATAATCAAACTCTGGCTATGTGACATTATGTTAGCTTTTAGAATTTCTTATTTTTAAGTTACAAAGAAACTTTTTTTAACCACTCATACAGTTCATATCACAGTTTTCCTGTCTCCATTTCCCCAGTTGCATCATCCTTCCCTTGCCCCCAAGACTAAATTACAGCAATGGGATAAAACACGTCGGCACAGTGTCAGCTCTCAGATGAGCAAAGCAGAAGTGTTTCTTTGAGAAGTACACATGTCATCACTTGATTCTCAGGAATAGCTGCAAGATAATAATGCAGTATAAAGCAGACAATATATTTTGTGAGCACAACATAAAACTTCATTTTTTTTTTTTTTTTGCTAGTAGAAGCACATACTTAAAACAAGAATGATTTTAGTTTACTTTCGTTTTCTACTTTCTGGTACTAATCTCACCTATAAAGTACAAGCATTTTGTAGTTGCTTCATTAAGGCCTCAATACTACACAAATAAGTAGAGACAAGAAGAAATGCTGAGAGTGGGAGAATGGTTTTCCCCAGTGAACATCACATCAATTGTTTATCCAATACCAAACAGTCATCTCTGTAAACATACAAATAACATTACCCAGACTGAGCAGTCATATTTAGAAATCTATATATATTATATACAGATATTCATTATGCTTGTAAACACAATTAATGAAAAACAGGGGCCATGAATTTGAAAGGTGGGAATATTTGGAGGAAAGAAATGGAAGAGAATTGTTACAATTATATTATAATCTCAAAAGTACTTTTAAAAAAATCTAAGAAAAAAAAAACAGGTAGGTAGAACTTCATTTTCCCTAGTCTTCTTGGGAGAAAATAAAGTCAAATGATGAAGTTACCCATCTTTGCATGTTAGAATCCTTAGCAAGTCTTTGTAATATTCCCTCAGAATTCTATTATGTAAAGCCATTTTAAACCAATAAAAGTTCTCAAGTGGCAATTTTTGTGAGTCATGAATTAAAAATTCACAGTACGTTCAAGAAAAAGCAGGAAGAATATTAGCATATTAGCTGATTATGACAATTGCCATGGTAATGAGTTTCTGAAACAATCCTGTGAAATGGTTTTAAAGAAAGAAAATTCAAATGAGTGCCCCTGCCAAGCAACATACCTTCTAATGAGTAAAAGGAGCAGTAGGAAAGCCCTCTATGATTGGAAATTGTGCCCCTTCATTTGCAAATTATTCATAGTATTTAAATAAATCCTGAGATATTTGCTTAGGTTTAATTAATTGACTACATTAGATGAAAGAAAATCATTCATATCTCTAAAATCAAGTTTGGATCTGCAGAAAGTTCAAAGACATGAAATTTATTTAATTTATTTTCTTTAAAAAACATTGCTAAGCATCAAGATTTGTCTATGGTACTTTGAAAATTAATACAAAATGCAGATTAAATCCTGTATTAATTTCTGAGCTAAAGTTATCTCATTACACAACACAGGAAAATAACTTTAATTAAATATAAATGTTGGTACTTTTCCAATAAAATGCTAAGTAACATTCTGAAGGCCATAAGATTGCAATTTTTCCTAGATTCTGGCTAACATGGTAGTGGATCTATCAAAACATTAGTAAAATGTATCAAAGTACTGTTGTAAATCTTGATTTTCTATAAAAACAAAATTGATTGTATGAGCATCTCACAATTTAGCAAATATAGTTTTGTAATGGCATTTCAGACTTGGATATTTTGTCCCTTACCAATTTCAACCATTGCTTTTTATCCACTAAAGTATCATTTTAAAACATGTTTCTATAAACTATACTGAGAAAAATTTTGTATGTGTTACATAAACAGTGAAAGTTTTGTGGCATGTAATGATATTTAGGTGCTGTTTTAATTTACATTTTTATAAGTACTAACAATACTGAAATGTATGTATTTATGCTCACAAATGTTTAGTTCTATTTGAATTTGCTTTTGTACACAATGTCACTTTTTTCCATGTGTTCTTGTAGTTTTGTCTCTTTCATACTAATTGGTAAGATTTAGTGTATTATTATAATTATGTTTTGATTTTTTTCAGTACATGTTGAGATTTTGCCCTTAAACTATACTGACTTTCATCTTTTATTATAAATAGGTTTTATTGTATTATATATTCTGGTTGCCAGGTCTTCTCCCTCTACTCTGCCCAGTTCCTCCCCATACCCTGTCCCATCCAGATTCAACCACTTCTATCTTCATTAAGAAGCAAACAGGCTACTAAGGAATAATAAAATAGAATAAGACAAAACAAGAACAAACACATTAGAATAAGACAAAACACATACACACACAAAAGAGACACAAAAAACAAATGCTAAATGCAAGGATGGTTTCACTTGCTGTACACTCAGGAATTCCATAAAAACACAAAATCAGCCAGGCGGTGGTGGCGCATGCCTTTAATCCCAGCACTTGGGAGGCAGAGGCAGGCGGATCTCTGTGAGTTCAAGACCAGCCTGATCTACAGAGCTAGATCCAGGACAGGCTCCAAAGCCACAGAGAAACCCTGTCTCGAAAAACCAAAAAAAAAAGCTACGGAGAAACCCTGTCTCGAAAAATAAAAAAATAAAAATAAAAAAAAAGCCTCATATATATACAAAAGACACGTAGGGTGAAACAAAAAGAAATCAAGATATATAGGTACATAGATAGATAGAAAATTAGATAGATGATAGATAGATAATAAAGAAATCAAAAAGGAATACAATTTTCAAAGAAAGAAATAAAAAGAAACGTTTCTAATATGACAGTATGAGACAATTTGCCTCCAAAAATGCCATTATTTTAGTGTCCTATGTGCCATCTAATGCTGATCATGTGGCCTACACTAAAGAGTCGTTTGTTTCCCCAGTGAGACTCCATTGGGGAAAACTAAATCTTCATTTGGAAGTTGTTATCAGTTGAAGATTGTTTCTGAGTTATGGATGTATTCACATCTTTCCATTCGAGGACTCCATCTGTTGCACATCTTGTCATGCTGCTCCAGCCTCTCTGAGGTCATAAGTGCTTCAGTCCTGTTTACAAGGAGGGATTTGATGGAGGCACCCCATTTGGGTCCAGGTATTTCAAAGACTCTGACTCTCCATTCTGTCTGTATGTGGAAGTCTGCATTTGTGGCTGACTCTTTTTTTGTTTGTTTGTTTCTTTCTTTCTTTTTGTTTGTTTGTTTGGTTTCTCTGTGGCTTTGGAGCCTGTCCTGGAATTAGCTCTGTAGACCAGGCTGGTCTCGAACTCACAGAGATCCGCCTGTCTCTGCCTCCCGAGTGCTGGGATTAAAGACGTGCGCCACCATCGCCCGGCTTGTGGCTGACTCTTGCAATACAGAGCAAGGCACTGATCTACAACATATCTAGCATAAAGTCATTAGCAGTCATTTTATTCTTACATTCCTTTAGTACACCAGTAGTATTTTGTTTTATGGTTGCTCCCAGAACTATCTATTCTTAAATTCTTGATCATCTAAGAAGTGTTTTATATGGTTTATATCTAATGTAGTGAACTTTAAGCCAAATCATATATTGGTTGGGTACTGTCATAAACTTTGTGGCACCATTGTCCAAGCATACCTTATACTCAGGACACTATCACAGATTAAAGGGTTGGTGTTTTAATGATTTTTTTCTTTTTCTAATCTTAATATTTCAAATACTGATATCTTCAATGTTGATAAAGTAACATTTATCTTTTGTAGTATTTGGATAGAAACTCTTACTTTTCATAAGACTGGAGTGATAATTTCTTGTTTTTTTTTTTGGCCGAAATATTTCTTTTAGATTTCTGACTTGATTTAAATTGGAAAGTATTGTTATTTTTGGTGATAGTGAATCTCTGTCAATTATCTGTCACATGGATTAGTTATTGCCTCATCACTTTATTGAATAGTCCTTTCTTTCTCTTTGAATTTAAAATTTCCCATTGACTGTCCTTTGATATAATTTTAAAATATGTACTGGCTATTTCTGAACTTTTATTTTTCTTTTATTCATTCACTTATCAAACTTTATACCAAAGCAGCCATACATTAAATGATAGCATTCAAAATCATTTATTACTATGTGATATTGAAAGACATGAACGATCAATAATTATGAATTCCTGTTAGTGTGTGTGTGAGTGTGTGTTTGTGTGGTGTGTTTCTTTTGGTTTTGTCCTGTGTGAGAATATTTTTCCTGTGTTTTGATGAGAGTGGTAAATAAACATCCTGGGTTAGAGTTTTCCTTCTAGCATCTTCTATAGGGATGGATTATTCAAATTTAACTTTATTCGAACCTTTTTTTATCCATTAATGATGATTGAAAGTTCTGCTGAGTATAGTAATTTGGACTGGCATCTCTGGTCTCTGAGAGTCTGTGAGACATCTCTCTAAGTGTTCTGGCTTTTAGAGTTTCCATGAAGAAGTAAAGTGTAATTCTAATAGGTCTGCCTTTATATGTTGCTTTTTCCTTCCCTTGCAGTTTTTAATATTTTTTCTGTATGTTCAGTGTCTTGACTATTATGTGACAAGTGGACTTTAATTTTTAATCCAATCTACATGGTGTTTTGTATGTGCCTTGTGTATTTATAGGCATCTTGTTCTTTTTGTTAGGAATATTTTTTCTGTGATTTTGTTGAAAATATCTTCTGGGCCTTTGAGCTAGGATTATTCTCCTTTGTCTATACTGCTATTCTTAAATTTGTTTTTTTTTTATAGTTTCCCAGATTTCTTGGAGGTCTTATGCCAGGAATTTTTTTAGAGATATTAATTTTAATCATTCATCTATTTCTTTTACTCATGCCTTAGATTCTCTCTTCCGTCTCTTTTATTATGTTGTTGAAGTTTTATTCGTGAATTTCCTGTTTGCATTCCTAAAATTTTTACTTCCAGATTCCCTGTTTGTGTTTTCTTTACTGTTTTTATTTCCATTTTCATGTCTTGAAAAGTTTTATTGATGTCCTCAACTGTTTGTATTTTCCTGGAATTCTTTAAGGTATTTACTAATGTTCCCATATTATTTTTGCAATTTCTTAACTTACATTGAGGGATTTATTTATTTCCTCCAATTCCTTGTTTGTTTTTTCCTGGATTTTTGAAGGTATTTGATAATTTCCTCTTTAAGAACCACTATCATCTTCATACAGTTGGTTCTTTTTGTAGTTTAGCTGTGTTGGAATATTCGTGGTCTCCTGTGGTAGGATAGCTAGGCCCTGGTGGAGACATATTACCATATTACTCTGGCTGTTTTTGATGATGTTCTTACCTTGCCATCTAAGTATCTGAGTTTGAGGTAATTATAGGTCTGGATGATGATCTAGGTTTATCTTTGTTGGTTAGATATTCTGCTCCTTGGTTTCTGTGTCCTCTTGGGATTTTCAGAGATTCTGCTGGCTTTGTATTGCCTGTTTTACTGCCATGTTTGGCTGATGTGTTTGTGGGGAGTACTTGCTGGTATTGAAGGGCTGGGAGAAGGGAAGGCCTGGGAAGTGATGGCCTGTGAGCTACTGGTGGCATGAACAGGGAGGAAGAAGGCTCGTACTCCATTATAGTACTAAGGAGGACTTTGAGGATTGGGTATGGGAGAACAGAGAAAGTGGAGAAAGTCATGCTTAAGGGCAGCCTACCTGGTATTCTGGTAGACTTGGCCTGTGGTTGAGCAGAGGTTGTCATCACTGGGACAGTAATGGGAGAGAAGAGTGGCCAATGAGGGATGGTCTGTGGGATCCAAGGGGGCATGGGCATAGGGCAGAAGCTACTATAGCTTGTTTTCTGTTGTAGCCTGAGGGAGCACCCTTCACATGATATTTATTTTTAAATAAAAGTTAGAGACAAAGAATTAGGCACATGAAGTGAATTAAGAACCTAGAGAGATGAACTGACACACAAGATTATTAGAAATTTATTTTCCAACATGTAAGGGCCAAAGTTCTAGTAATCAGCTGAATGGAAAAAGACTTCTTTTTTTCCTTTGACATGTGGCATTTCTCTTGATTTTCATTCTGCGGGTACGTGACCTTCATTTCTGTTATCAGACAATATCTTGAATTTAAGTCAGGAGCTCCTGACCTGACAGAGCTAAGCTCACACATTTCTATCCAGGAAAAAATTAATTCCTTTGTTCTTTTGTCCCAAGACTATCATAAATAATTGGCAATTAACCTCATAGAGTTTCCAGCACTTAACTTTCCTTCTAAACATTGTCTTTTTTAAAAAAAAAAATCAGTTGTTCATTTGTAATGGTTGAGAAATATTAGACACTTGAAATGGTGTTAGGATAAGCAATTAAGAAATGGCAGCTGAAGAAAGAAAATGAGTCAAAGAGACATCCCCTGGACTTTTATTGTTGTCTGCATGTTGGACGCTTGCTCACTGAGAGGGGTGTTAACAGAAAACTTTGTTTGTAGTAAGGGATTTAATGTTCCTGGCATGGTATTTATCCACATGTGTCTTCTTTTCTACTTCCTTCCACAGATCCTCTGTTGCCATTTTATTCTCTATTTTTGTAGTGTGTTTAAGACATGTATTGAATATATGGAAATTATGAAATTAAATCATAAAATGCTTAACATAGCATAATGCCTGTTGCTTGGAGAAGCAAAATGAAAGCTCAGAGATATAACATTTCTCTCAACAACCTTCACTGCAAATCTTGAGACCATTAAGAAGATTTACTCAGGAACTGATAAGGAAATAAAGAATTCTTCCCAGAAGCACAGCATTTATTAGTGAAACATGAAGTTAGATGTGCTGCGGAGTCCCTCTGCTCTTAAGTCACAGATTCTATTTATGGACTGTGAGAATGAGAAAGAAGTCCATGAACAGTGCTTGGGATATTATATACTCAAGATAAATGTTTAGTAGGAAGCATTCCAAGGACATTTGTTCTCATTATTATTGTGTTTTATGAATCTCCATGTAGTAACCTTGAGATTGGAGACAAGAATCAGTCTCATTAGCAGCAACACTGTTTTCCTCAATCATTTTGGTTCTCCTCCTCCTACAAGAGTGGATTTATTCTCAGGATCCTTATAGACTTGTACCTGCCTTCTGGATAGCAAAGAGTTTACAAGTATAATCATTCCTTTGAATTCATGAAGCTTTGTTTCCAGAATCCCTCAGACAATAAAACCTGGGGTTGTTAAACTGTCTCATATAAAATGGTATAATATCTATATTTAACCTACCTACTTCCTCCTGTATATGTCAAACGAGACCTAAATAGCTAACACAATTTACATACTATAGAGTTCCATACTACATTACATGGGAAATATCCAAAAAGAGGAAGATATATAGATGTTTTGTATAATCATGACCATTTCTTTTATATTGTGTCCATATTTGGTTAAATCTCTCAATGAGGAGCCAGGCAGTGGTGGCGCACGCCTTTAATCCCAGCACTCGGGAGGCAGAGGCAGGCAGATCTCTGTGAGTTTGAGGCCAGCCTGGTCTACAAGAGCTAGTTCCAGGACAGGAACGAAAAGTTACAGAAAAACCCTGTCTCAAAAATCAAAAAAAAATTAAAAAATAAATAAATAAATAATCTGTCAATGAGGAATCCACAGATAAACAATACATGCTTTATATAATGGCAGAGACATAATATATACAATCTACTACAATATGCAAATCCATACTAAATTATGTCAAAATAACATGATAGAGTGGTACACTTACTGAAATAATCACAAATTTAATTTATAAGAGCTATAAATTAAAAGGTATAAACTCTTGTAATTAATTAGCCACTCAAGTCTACCAATGGCGAGTTGCTGTCATGGAAAGGTGACACAGCTCCCAAACTATCAACTCTTTCTTCAATGAATAGTTTGTCTTTGGGGAATTTTAAACCATCAATTCCAGTAATTATTAACTAAAACCACTAAAAATATGTATGGAAGAAATCAATTATTTATAAAAATATATTCTGAATATCTGTTATATCTGTGGTACCACATTGTACACCAAAATTATGGGGAGTGGCGCCTGCCTGCATTTCACAGAGATTAAGAAAATTTAAATGAATAGCACAACTGAATTAGTGAAAACAAGAAGACATCACTTAAAGCTATTATTTTCACACCAGTATGGTGAAAGCCATGCTGTACAACATATATTTTATCAAAGATTAACTGAAGCAATGTATGTAAATTGTCAAACACTGTATGGCATAATGTTACAGAAAGAATCTTTAGTCAGGTTATCAGTAAGTCTGTACAATCATGCAACCACACACTAACTAATAGGAAATGAGAATAAAATGTGTAACGTATTTATTTGCTTATATATTACACTTGAACAGTTATTAATATGACATTCCATTCTGTTTATGCTGACTTATTCTGCTTATTTTAACTAATTTGGGGATAACTACTTAGTAACCTGAAGACATGCATTACTGGCATAAACAGCATACAAAGTTGGCCATAGCAATTCACATATAGGGATTAATTGTCCTGGCCCCATCACTATACTTCTTTAAACTTATAACCTTCCCTACTATAACCATGGCTTGAAAATGTTCAATAGCTTTTATTTTTAGTACAATTTTATCTTTATAGAATAATTCAGTTAAAAGTGCAGAGCTTTCATAGTGTGCTTGGCTAAATATAAAACCCTAGCTGTCAAAATAACATGATAGAGTGGTACACTTACTGAAATAATCACAAATTTATTTATAGGCTTTTTCCCCAAACCTACAGTTCATGCTGGTATTGTATATTCTATGGATTTTTACAAAAATATATTAACATACCTATAGTATCATGTAGACTAGCTTGAGCATGCCAAATAAATGTTGTAAACCAACTATTTATCTCTTTCCCCTTAAAGCATCTACCTATAACTGATCATTTTATTATCTCTACAATTTTTGTTTTTTCAACATTATACCATGTTTAACCTTTTCTTTCACTTAGTCACCTAATGACTTATCATCCCTAACATCCCCTCATGACTTATCAACTCGTCATCCTTTCAAGATCTGGAAATTATGATTAAAATAGCTCTGTATGTCTTAAACAGGTTTTGCGGAGATACCAACTTTCAATTTATTTGAGAAAATGCCAAGGACTAATTATAAGTGATATACCAGAAAACGTGGTACTGTCAGCACTAAAGGAGTGTTCCTTCTGCCATACACCCTTGCCAGCTTTGGGGGAGGTAATGATTTGAACTTCCACACAATAAGATGTATCTGTAATATCACACTGTTTCAATTTGCCTTTCTCTGTTGACATATGATGTCTAACCTTTGTGAACAAGCTTGCTTATCAGCTCTACTTTTTTTTAACCATTTACTCATGTATTTTGAAGCTTTTGATTGAATGCTTAATTTTTCAATGTTGAGCAATAAACATCGTTGATGTATTTTCAAAAATAATCCTCTGTTCAATACATCTTGTCTGTGACTTTTCTTCTCATTCTCCTCACATTTTCATTCATTCTGGAATCAGAGGTCTTACACTTTTTTCAAGGTATCTGAGGTTTAATTCTTACAGTAATTTCTGCACAAAACTACATAACATAAACAGGTTAATTTTAGGATTGGCTTAGCCTGGAGAAAGATACTTTAATAAAATCTACCATAACGATTATTTCTCTCATGCATCATGACTTTCTTCTTGTATCCAAAAGTAACCAACAAACTCCAATTTCTAGAATTTTTTTCCTGAGCTTTAAATGTAAAGTACTTGTAGCTTTATAGGTTTGCATTTTTATGTTTAGGATTATAATCAATCTTTCATTGATTTTTGTGTAGGGTCTGCTATCTATGGTCTGTTAGGTTTTGTTATTGTTTCCCTTTGTTCCTAACAGAGCTCTATTTGTTCCAGTACCATTGACAAAAGGATTCTCTTATTCCATTATGTTGTCTCTCTGTCTGCCAAGATATCTGTCGACTGTATATGTGTGCCTCTGTTTGGGGACTCAAATCAGGGGCACTGGATATCTCCTTTTTTGCCAATACTCAGTGCTTAGACTTTGGTCTTCTCCAAAATTAATTTGACTATAATAAGCATGTTTTTTTCATAAAACTTTTAATATTGGTATTTCTGTATTCGAAACTTGCTAGGTTTTGATGCATAGCCCATTGACATGTTTGTGTGTGTGTGTCTGTGTGTGCGTGCGTGCACCCATGCCTTTTAGCATAGAATGGAAAAATACCAAGTGATTACACTCTGTTCTTTTCATGCTAGTGAAAGGTTAAACAAGGTTAATCCCCAGGTTAGTACTAAACCTCATCATGGTTGACAAATTAAATATTGTGCTGCTTCCATAAATAGAAAAACTCACAGTGAAGGGACTCTGGCGAGCTCAAGCCTGGCACTGCCAGAACTTGCCCTTTCCCCCCATTTCAT
>NC_022009.1:29824818-29830812 GCF_000317375.1 Microtus ochrogaster | reverse complement strand
ACTACCAAAGTCCAGCTATTAAAAACCCCTTTTAATTCATTTAATTAACAGAGGGTTCCCCCTTTACCGTTATAAGCCTTTATTTGCCTATTTGACCCATCTGTCTCCTCTCTATCCAGAGGCTGTCCTTTGTCACTCTGGGAAAATACTCCTTTCTTCTTTCCCTTCTCGTCTCCCCCTACTCCCCTTTTCACTGTTTTATTTTCACCACCACATTCTAGCCCATTCTAACACAGACCTAGCCTTATTCTCCTCTTAAAAATTACACCTGCGAGAACATTTGCTGTTCTTTTCTGCCTAAGTCAGAAAGAAGCCACTTTAATTTTTCTTTCAGCTTAATAAAGGATCCCTCCTGGAATACGAACTTTTAGTGTGGCTTGTGTCTAATCCGGTGTCTGGGAGGAAGCCCCACTATTTGGGAGTCTCCTTCACACAGTTGCTTTATTTCATAACTATTGGAAAAAAAACATGCATTATCAAGTAGAATAGCAACGACCCAAAGATGTTAATAAATACTTAATAAACCGGATGGTGGTGGCACACGCCTTTAATCCTAGCACTTGGGAGGCAGAGGCAGGTGGATCTCTGTGAGTTCGAACTCATTTTGGGCTGCAAGAGCTAGTTCCAGGACAGCCTTTAAAGCTACAGTGAAACCCTGTCTAGAATAACCAGAAATAGCTAGCTAGCTAGATAGATAGATAATAGATAGATAGATAGATAGATAGATAGATAGATAGATAGATAGATAGATAGATAGATAGATATCGATAGATAGATAGATAGATGATAGATGATAGATAGATGATAAACAAACAGATAAGTAAGTAAGTAAGTAAATAAATAAATACATCTTTTTGAAACTAACAATAAATTTCAGAAAAAAAAGAAACAAGCAAACACCTAACTGTTCTTCCTGAGCTTCACAAATATTTTCTTCAATGTTCTTTCGAGATCCCCACAAGGCAGATATTAGCATTTTGGCAATGGGTTCCTAAAGACAATGTTTCTAGGAGTTTGTGTAGGCAGTTACATTCTCATCAGTCAAAAGTCAGTGAAGGAGTCCATTAAATTTCTTGCTTTCTCCTTCTGTTCCTCTATCAGCTACCAGGTCATTTTGACATCAGATGGAGAAGAAAGGAGTGAGGAAAACACCTGATACATGAGCATTAAACTAGCCAAACAAACAAAATAAACCACGTCTGTAAAATAGCCAGGATAATCTGAGGATGTATCATGTGTGCTTACCCACATTGGAAGCAGTGAGTGTAACAGAATAGAAAAATAATGCCAATGACCCTTTACCATCTTACTCTTGTTTATTTAGTCACTTTTCATTAAGATGCTGTTTGCAAAGGCTTTTGGTGGTTTTAGACCTTTCTCATTTTATTCTCCTTGAATAACATAACTTTGCCCAGAAGATTAGGAATCCCATCCACTAATCTCATGCAAATATTTACTGAATTTGGTCAGTTCTTCTTAAGAAGCAATGGCTTCATCTATCCCAGAGGATTATTAAGCCTTTCATAGATATAATTGCTTATAATTATGGAAAACTGTAATTATAATGAGCTCACTACAGCCTTAAAAACTTGTGGATGGTTGATCTTGAATTTGCTTGAGAGGCAAACTATGAATTGCTGCTTTTTGCTAATTGGAATTGTGGAAAATTCAGAGTAATGATTAGGCCTGCCATAATTCATCTGCCAAGTAACAATTATGAATCCCAGCAGGGAACAGAAGGACATGTTTTACCTAAAATAGCAAACAGACTCTGAGATGGGACAGAATTACCATTGGGAGTTAACAAAAACAATCTAAAAAGAAAAAAAATAGACCACAAATAATGTTAAAGAGGCCCAGAAAATATCATAGTTACAGTAACAGAGATGAATTTAGTGAAAGAAATAGTAACACAAACTGACTTAGTTGCAAAGTCACTTGTTACCTTAGGACTTGTTTGAAACAGAATAGCATTAAACAATCCAGCAGCAGCTGTTTAATGGGATACAGTGTAAGACATTAATCTAAGAGAGATTTTGTGGTACCTGTGCTATCAGAGTTAGACGGACTGAACATGTAAAAGAGAGCGGAAAGAGAGAAGGGTAGAGGAGTAGAAGGAAGGATCAAGGTAAAATTCATAGGTAAGTTAGGCTGTCATACAATTTTAACTTATCTGAGTTAAGACTGTAATAAATTCAAAATAAACTGACATAATATAATTGTGATTCGATACTTTGGTATTTATATGTTTGTGTTTATTTAAAATTAGTTATTTTAATTAACATTTAATTACATATATTCTTCTTACTTCCCTCTAACACCTCCTTTACCCCCACCTCTACGTTTCAAACTGATGACCTTTATTTCTGATACACACACACACACACACACACACACACAGACACACAAAATGCTAAATCTGTTTGGTGCTATTTGTGTATACGTGTATATGGTTTTGGTACTGAAATGATCACTTTGAATTGGAAAATCAATTAGTGTTCTCAGAGCTGGGAGAGATTAATTCTTCCCCTTTCAGCAGACACTAGTTGCCTGAAGTTCTTATATTTTTATCCAGAATAGGATTTGAGGAGAATTGTTTATATATTCTTACATTTTGGAATTTTTCTTACCTACACCCTTTGTCTCAGGAATGTAAATTAAACCCTAGATACTCTAAAATAGAATCTGTGTCTGACATTTGCTTCATAATCTTTAACTTTTTGTCTTCTTAATTTATATTAGAAACTTCAGTACTACAAAGCATCAATTATCTTGTTAATTGATCTACAACTTTCCAGAAACTGGTCATTTTCTGAAGAGGGGAACTATTATTTACTTTTCCCCAAATAAACTGCTTGTTGATTTTTATCACAACATGTTTTAAGATGAAGAGGACATGGATGGTTCTGTACATTCACAGAACCATCATAGAACACTCTCTTTTTAGATTTGTTTTCTGACTCTCATCCTATGACTTGCTACATACAAAATACATTCATTGATACAACAAAATATATTTATGCAGTGTCTTTCAGAAGTGTACTCTTTCTTATGGGATGCTAACTTTTCTCTTTTCATTGCTTTATATGCAAACAAAATCATAATATAAAATATGTAAATGGTATCCTGGGAGGCAAAAATTACCTCATCTTTGTGCATTGTGTGATATATTTCTTATCAGGAATGACAACTTGTATCCAACACCTTAACATAAATCTCATTTTACTTATTGAAAGCAGATAAAGATCTGTAAGAATTGAAAGACTTTTCTTTCATTTCTTAGCTGCCCAGACCCAAATAATCACACAGAAACTATACTAATTATATGTTTGGTTAATGGTTCAAACATATTTGTGGCTAATTCATATAACTTAAATTAACCAATTTCTATTAATCTGTGTATCACCATGAGGCTGTGGCCTACCAGTAAGGTGTCAGCAGGGGTCTTTCTCCTTTAACAGCTACATGGTTTCTCGTTGACTCCACCTACTGTCTCTATATATCTCTGTTCAGATTACTGCCTGGCTTTGCTCTGCTAAACTGATATAGGAGTCTGCTGTTTTGTGTTGATTTCATTGGTTAAATAAAGAAACTGCCTTGGCCCTTTAAGAGGACAGAAAATTAGGTAGGCGGAGTAGACTGAAAAGAATGCTGGGAGAAAGAAGCCAAGTCAGGCAGTCGCCATGGTTCTCCCACTCCAGACAGACGCAGGTTAAGATCTTCCCTGGTAAGTCACCTCGTGGGCCACACAGATTATTAGAAATGGGTTAGATTAATATGTAAGAGCTAGCCAATAAGAGGCTGGAACTAATGGGCCAAGTAGTGTTTAAAAGAATACAGTTTCCGTGTAATTATTTCGGGTGTAATGCTAGCCATGTGGGAGGCCAAGTACCAGGAACGTATCCCGCCACTTATTATTTCAACACTAAGCCATTGACCTAAAGAGCTTTATTCATCAACCAATAAAAGCAACACATATACAGAAGGATACTCTACAAAAAAGATCAATTCTGATTCATTTCCAAGTGTGCTATAACTTTATTTATAATGAAGAGTTCTGTGGAGACGAACTGCCATCTAAAGCTTAGACTTTGAAATTTAAAAGGCTAGAAACAGACAACTTTGTTCAGCTATCTGATAATTGGAGATACTGAATTCTTTTATATAAATAATATAGACTATGTTACCACCAAAGAGTTCATGTGTATCAGGCTGAGACCTTAATAACTAAAGAGTTTAGTCACTACATTAAACTGGAATTGATCAACTTTTGTGTGGGGGGGGGGAGGTGGAAGTTTAAGGGACTGGGAATAAAGATGAGTTTTACCTGTTTAATCAACTGTGTGATCTGTTTTTCACTTTCTTTTTATTTATTCTTTGGTCTTTCATATCATGTATCTCGATCCCTTTTATCTCTATGTCTTTTCAAATCTACCCTCTGACCTTAGAACCACACCACCAATAAAAGAAAATAAAGTTTAAGAGAAGAAAAAGAAGATAATCAGTCTCATCATGGAAGTAGTAATGCAATACAGTGAGGCATGCAGTAAATCCCCTTGTCCATATAGTTTTACTTGCAGGTGTTCATTCTAAAGAGCCATTGGTCTGGTTCCAAACCTCTAGTTTGTTCTACACTAATGATGCTCGTCCCTCACTGGGACTTCTCGTGGATAGCTCGCTGTTGCTCTATGATGTGGAGATCCTGTAGTTTTGGGTCTGTAGGTCTGGCCCCTTCACGTGCTCCAGAAGATGATAGATGGGGTGAATATTGAGATGGGCCAACTCATAATCCTGGTTCTCGGCCTGGGTAATTGCAGGTGATCCACCAGCTCTCCCCTGTCCTTACCACCAGGGAGAGCTCTCCAGCGCAGCCTGGCTAGTTTGCTCCTTGTAGCAATAAGCGAGGGTGGGGCCAGTTCTCCTGCTTGCACGTCCTCATGATTGGCTCTCCAACACCAACATCTTCAGTGACAGCTCTACTGTCTTGCCCAGGCAAGGTTCAAGGACACTCTCTGGAGCATTGCAGCTGGTGAAAGACAAAAGCAGCTCCTCTACACTTATGACTTCAGGGCCAGCTCTCCCACTCATCTCAGGCATAGAGAGGCTGGGTGAAAGGTCACCTCTCCCCTATCCATGCCCTCATATGGCAGATTAGGAGTGTGGCCAGATCTCTCACAGTTAGCATTCTCCAGCCTGCTCAGCCCTGCCTCCCGTCAACGGGGTCAGTTCTACTGTGCTGCCTAGACAGTGCAGGATTGGCTACCCCGAGTGTGGTAGCTGGTAAAGGGGAGGGTCAGCTCCCTCACCAGCTGTAGTTAGTGAGAATCATTTCCTCACCCCCATTACCACATAGTAGATGAGAGAGATGGTACCATCTATGTCACTCTCATGCCCTTAGTTCTGGCTCACACATACCACTGTTTATAAGGTCCACTCTACTGTAGTTCCCAGGCGAGGCACAGGGCTTGTTCTCCTGAGCGCTGCAGTTGACACTGGAAGGGTTGGATCAGGTATCCTACCTATTGCAGGTGGTGAGGTTTGAGGGAGGCATCTTTCTTATAGCACACAGCAGGCACGACCTGCATTCCCCATGCACTCAGGGCCAGCTCTCCCTTGCCCCTGCAACAAGATCAACTCCCAATATGTTACTCAGGTGAGGTGGTCTGGGATCCTCTCTCCTGACTGCTTCAGACAGTGAGGGGCAGGACCAGTTCTCGCTAGTGTTGCAGTCAATGAGGGGGTAGGGACAACTCGGTACAGCCCTATCCTACTGGCCTGTGGTTTCAGGAGCAAAGATATAAACACAGACCATTGTTTTATCAGGGCCATGAACCCAGACACAGGCCCCAGCAACAGTCCAGTGCCAGACATCACCACAGCCCCGAGTGACAATCAAGCCACCCTTTTCAGCCCGTTGCTCACTGCTTTCATCTCTTCAGTTACACCTCTCTCCACAGGCCATGAACCATTCGGTTTCTCTCTCTCTCTCTCTCT
>NC_022009.1:29806853-29824718 GCF_000317375.1 Microtus ochrogaster | reverse complement strand
CTTCTCACTAATATCACCCTGGTTAGGGTTTTTTCTCCCCCCTCCTCTCTCTCTCTCTCTCTCTCTCTCTCTCTCTCTCTCTCTCTCTCTCTCTCTCTCTCTCTCTCTCTCTCTCCTATACCACACTATATATTTGCTTACTATAATAGCGCCATCTGCCTGGCGCCACAAGACACTAGGCAGCCCATGTTTTCTCCTCAGAGTCCAGGGTGGACTACTTCAGGCTTGTCTGTGAGTCTCCTTGTTCTGCTCAGTCTATAGTGGCACTGGGTTGAAACATTCTTTCTCCTCAGATCCCAGGGCAGTCCCCAACAGTGTTATTTTTAATTGTTATTTCATTGTGATAATTTCTATGGGCTAATATTTAGATTAACTTTTTAAGGAGCTATTTTGGGGGAGAGGGGTGATCTGCAAAGAATGTAGAGGAGGCAATATTTTGGTTCTAATAAAATATCCCCCGTGAGTTCTTTAAAGCTAAGTTGGGTGGTATCAACTGGTGAAAACCTTGCTAATAAAATTAATAAATCAACTACTTCACATGTGCCAGAAAACAAATGAAATATTAAAAGTGTTTAGAAATGGCATTCTTATCAGAATACACAAATAAACCAGAAAAATAAATTCCTGCTCCTCACTAATATAGATTCTCTGGCTGAAGTAAGGATTTGCAATGAAATATTGGTACCTTGAGGAAGTCATATTCTGTCATATCTTTATAATATATCAACTTAAGAAAGTCCTGTCTTCTTTGTTTCAAAATATTATTCTTAGTTCTGGTGAGATTTTTCAGATCAGTAGAGAAATGCTTTCCACATAGTATGTTGAACTGTGTGCTTTGCATTCTTTTAATTATTCTTTTAGTCTGTAAGAGACAGGGTCTCATATACCTGGCCTCAAACTCCCTGAGTATCTGAAGTTGACATTGAAACCACAGGACAGTGCCAGAACACCCAGATTCATTATACTTTGTAATGCAATCATATCATGGTTATTTCATTTGAACCAACACCTTAAATTTTAAATTCACATTTGCCAATTACATCATTAAGGAATTTGGATAATCCAAGACTCTACATGTCTCTATATAAACCCTACATATCATATTCTTAAAATTTTTATTTTCTTGTGGAGATCTGGGTACTTAATCTCACTTTTTCCATCCTGGCTATCAGAACACTTAAAATTCAATCTGGCATTTATTTTATGTCTATCATCTAATTTTTTGTTGTAGAGATCGTGTTTTATTTTGAGTATGCAAATAAGAAAATTGGAATAAGAAGACAGATACAAATACATCTTTTTAACTTAATTTGTATTACTTCTTTTATATTTTGAGATAATAATGTAATTACGTTTTCTCTCTTTCCTGTTTTAAATCCTCCAGTATATCTCCTTGCTCTCTTTTCAATTGATAGCCTCTTCTTTCATTAATTGTTGTTGCAGGTATGCATATGTATTTTCATATATGTGTGTACATAAATATTATATATGTATGTATAAATATGTATATAGGAATGCATATGTATCTGTTAGTGTGCTTATTATATACATATATATGTATATATACATATATACATATATGTTTGCTTATGTATTTATATTTAGGAATTATATATTAAGAATTTATATATTCAGGAATATGTGCATATATAGTATATATGTAATATTTAGGAACACACACATATATCAAATGTTATAACCTTATACGTGTTTATAATATTACTATAGTATGTATACTTTCAGGGCTGACTATGTGTTACTGGATAACTAATCCATGTGTGCTCTTCCCTGGAGAGATTTTATCTCCCACTCTCAGCATTCTTTCTTTGCATGTAGGTCCTTTTGTAGAGGTAAAGCCTCATGCTCTTTCCTCCATCCACTTCAGCATGTCTGTTGGTGTCCTTGTTCAGCTCATGCATAGGCCGTCATGTTGGTGATGCTCGATGGGTGTAGATCCCGATAGTACTAGAAGATACAATCTCAAAGCAAACTTGCTTAATATCTGGCTCTTACATTTTTTTCAGCCCCTCTTTTGCATTGTTCCCTGAGCCTTAGAAACAGTAGCTATTTTAATATATTCACATCAAGTTAAGTGTGAGGGTGTGTGCATGTGCACATGTGCAGGTGCTCGTGTACATAGAAGGAAGACAGTGTGTGAATGATAGCTCCCAAGTAGTTTCTCTCCTGCCACTTTTGGGAATGGGAGGATTGAGCTCCTGCAACCCAGCCTGTACCATTACTCCTAGCTATCTCACTGGCACCACATTCATACTCTTTAAAGTTCTGAAGAGCAGCAATAAGAATACGCTCCCTTCAGTTAGCACGGGGGACACCTAGCAATGCTTTGGTATATTACTTCATAAATACGTGCCCTGCAGTCCTATGAACTGTTGGTCATAGATCTGAGAATTCTCCAATATGTGGATTTCACTACCTGCTTATTACATCTTTAATCAAAATGTCTAATAGGAATCTTTTTTGACTGAGGGCATGTTTGTATTTGTTCACTGTCCCTATCTCTTCTGCTCCTAGAATTTTTATTTCTCTCTAACAACATTTGCAGAAACATGAACACTATGAAACAAAGTCTTATTTGAGGTAATTGAGACAATATATCTACCCATATTTCAATGCTCTCTTGCCCCAGGTAAGATAATTCTTGTGCTAAAGTAGAGAGCAGCTTTTTGTCTTTAGCTTGTCTGCATGTTGCCATTCACATCCATGAAACTGACAGGACTCTAGTATTTGAGATTTAGGGAGCTACTCCAGAACATTCTTTGCTACTGCGCCTAGAGTGTGTGTCAATAGTGATAACAAATGATCAGGAATTCTTGTCCCCTCCTTTTTTTGTTTTCTCTCTGCTTATCTAAGTATAAAAATTTCCCTAAAGCCTATGGTTACTCCTAAAAAAATGGAATCTAGGACTGCTTTCAAATAATATAAATTACAAAGAATAAAGCAGTTTGATTTTGTCATGCTGACTATGTCTTTCCGATCGACTCAACAAGGTATCAGAAATTGAAAGAAATTTTTCCAGAACAGACATAAGCACTGTTTATTGGAAAACTGTTCAGCTTTTAGAGAGAAGAATCAGCTTTTAGCCATTCAATACTAACCTTGGATATAGAAGTCTTCTATCAAATGTTCTGTATCAAAGGCTTAGTCTGGAAAGTATGGAAATGGCCTAGCCAGTAGACTAACCCATAATACATTTATGAATTGATATTATTGTTGGTGGGTTGTAGAGTTGGGGATTGAGGTTGCTAGGAGGAAACTGACCGCAAACACCTCAGAAGAGAAGATCTGTGTCAACGCCCATCTTCTCTACATTTCTCAGCTGCCATGGGATTCGTAGAATTATTTCATCAGGACCCCTCTGTCATGATGTTGTGCCACAACTCAGGCCAAAAGAGATGAAGCTGATAACTATGGCTACACATCTCTGCAGCTGTGAACCAAAATTTGCATTTTCCTCTTTAAATTTGTTTTTAGGCAATTTGTTGTATCATTAAAAATCCAATACAACCCATGATAAAAACAAATCTTAGATTGATACTTTGTTACTTAAAGACAGAATGCAAAGAAGTGGGTTTTGTGAGATATTAGTAAGAAAGCATTTAGTACAAATATTTTCATAATTTTATAAATCTCTGCCCAACTGCCTTAACCCTACCAATCTTCAACTTAACCATTGCCTCATACAATATAGGAAATGTTACAGTTCCTATTTGGGGTGTCCCCAGAAGTCCATGTATTAAAGGCTTGGTCCCCAGAATAACATGTAGGAGGGAGTGGCAGGATTTTGATCACTGGTGGATGTGTGTGCCACTTATATTGCCTTTCAGAACCCAGGACTTCATTCTTTATTGTTTTTTTTCTCTCTCTCTCTACTGCTCTATTTATAACAGATTCATGCCAAAGGAAAACTATTGAATTTTCTATTCTGGAACAACATAAAGTTTCTATCTCTTCATCTTCCACATATCCGGCATAGATTCTATATCCACATATGAAAAATCATAAACTTGAGTATGAAGTATTACGAATCTAACAATCATCATCAATAAAAATAATGAACTATAGCTGATGTTGTGCCTAACTTTAATTAACATTAAAACCTTTATTATGACAGATGCTCTCACAGTGAAAATATAACATTGTTATTTTTTAAATATATTCAACATATTTTTATTAGAAGTGTTTGATAACTCAGCCTCTTTAATGCAACTAGCTTGTGACTCTAGCTAACTTTCTCTCAGGATATATAACTTCCTGGCATATGGTTCTGCCTTCATGTGGGACGCAAGCATTACCTTCTAATATATAAGAAAATTAAGTGCACTCAACCATGGAGCAATGCATTTTTTATCAGAATTCTGAAAAGTCAGCTCCCTGTTTCTATTTCTCTCAAGAGATGCAAGGCAAGCAGGAGCAGCAACTGCAATTACAGAAAAGAGTCTGTGTCTGTGAGAACCAGAAATTAATGTGGCAAGAGAAAGCAATAATCACTTAATCATTACTCTACATACTCATAATGCCACACGACTCATCAAAACCCCCAATGAGAACTTGAACAGGGACTTTTATTTTAAAATGACCACTCTGTATTAACTCATCTGAGCTCAACCTATTGCTGGCTTTGAATTCATCAATGGGAGGCAAAAATATGATATCTAAAGAAACTTATTTTCTAATGACATAGGCATACAATGAAATATAAACACTATAAATAAAGTATCTGATATAAGTTAATAAGTGCAATATCATAATGAAGAAAATCAACAATTAAGGGGTATAAATAATATAATTATATAACTGAGACAAGTTTTATAAGTTAGCAACATTTGAAAAAAGCCCAGAAGAACTTGTTTCTCTTATATTTTAGAAAGGAATGTTCTAACATTTTGGGGGTAGTACAGAGCAAAACCAAGCAAGGTGGCTACCTTAAATTTCCAGAGAACAGCAAGGAGTAAGTGGTGCAACTATATGGTGATTGTCAGATGGGATTTTGTGCAACTTGATACAATGAATTTTGGAGTAACAAAATTTTCCTAATATTGTTTACAGATTGAAGGGGAAAGGTAAAACCTGTTAGTTTCCAGCTTTGGATTCTCACAAACTGTCAAGAATATGCAAGAAAACGCATGTGTTTAAACAAATGAGTAAATGGACTTTCTAAAGGAAGAGGAATATATTACATCTGCATTGTAGCCAATGTGCAAGGAATTTTTACTAAGGTTGAATAGGTGCTAAGATAGTGACACATTGAAAGTGATTTTGAATTTTTTAAGCTTGACATATTTGCGTATTTATGTAATGAATTTAAGTCATTTTCACCTATTATATCTTTTCTCATACACATCTTTGCCTGCAAAAACCTTTCTTCTTAACAATTTCCTCTCTCTTTTGTCTGTGACCCATAAAGTTTAATTAAAGTTTTTTGCTTAAGGATGCATAGGAAGTCATTTACTGGACCAAGTGCAAATTATCAGTGTTTACACTACTGAAAAAGAATTTTCACCACATCAACAATCATTAACTGAGACTAGTACATTCAGGAAGTGATAGGGCCTCTGAATCCCTACCCAATCCATGTCGAAATGCTTATGGGCTAATTCTGTGGAAGTCTTGTGTCAATGATTGCCTCAATAGTTAAAGAAATATGAGCGAGATTATCATTCAGAACAAAGGAAAAATGTGTACTTCTGATTAGATTGCTCTAAATGGCAAATCTTAGAACCATGCTAAATAGCATGTTATTTAAATATACAATGCAAATAAAATGCTATATAACATTGATTTCATAATATAGAAAGATATTAAATTCTAGACAAAGAACATAAAATTCTTTTTTGCACCATTGTCATGTTGCTTTGTGAAAATTTGAGTTTGGTAGTTACACGATCAGAAGTTAGTTTTGATAAAAATGATTGGAGGCAATAAAACTATTTAACACAAAAGGTAAGAAGTTGAAGTGAACTGTAAATGTTAAGAATGAGGCAGAGTCAATATGCTTTGACAAGACAAAATAAACCAAAAATAAGAGGTATCTACAGGTAAAGTTGGGAGATAAATGGTATGAAACCAGAATAAGGGAGATGTCAAGATCATTAATCAAGCCAGGCAGTGGTGGTGCATGCCTTTAATCCTAGCACTTGGGAGACAGAGGCAAGTGGATTTCTGTGAGTTTGAGGACAACCTGGTCTACAAGAGCTAGTTCCAGGACAGGCACCAAAGCTACAGAGAAAACTTCTCAAAAACAAACAAACAAACAACAAAAAAGATCATTAATCAAAAGAACAAGCCCAGAAGCAACTAAGAAAGTCTGGCAAATAAGTTGAAACTTTATAACTTTTGAAGTCTTCTTAGAAAATTATTTAAGAACTGGTATCAAGATTCAGCAGAAGGAAATGGCCTAAAGTAAAATTTTCAGAAATTTAATTTAACCAAATAGGTCAGGGAATATCATGGGGAAAGTATAGATAGTAAAAAAAATGTGAACAGAAGACTATGAGATCTATCCACGATAAGTGGAAGGGCAGGGACTGGTGAAAAGGGATGTCATGAGGATTAAGAAGTAGAATGAAAAAGGATTCCAGGAATGTTGTAAAATCAAGAAGAAAATTTTAGCAAACATGAAAAGCAACAAGAATGTCTAAGAAAATCCTAGGGAGATGGCAACTGTGAATGTAAGCTGTGTCTCTCTATAAAGTTCAATCAGGTAAAAGGAAGATCCACGTTTCTCTTCAGCAAAGAGCTCAAAGCAGAGATTTCTGTCATTAAAAATGATTTTCTAGTAGATAGCCAGAGTCCATGAAAACAAGAATAACATTTGAGCTTTCAGCAGCAATTCTGAGATGACTACTTACACCAAAATAAGGGCATTAGTGCATTACCTACTGGAAAAAGCTATGTTTCTTCCTGATCTTGCCACTTTACAGTTCGGAGTATTGCTTTATCGACAGAATTAAGCAAGATTTTATAGACAGGAGCATCTGGCCTTTCAATGTACAGATACACATTCGAACTTCTCATTTCCAAAGATAGTTTAGAATGGTGAGGGTTGGACTTAAATTTTTAAGTGGATTCTATGTTAAGTTTTTAGCATAATGAGTGAATTTGGTGGCAATGAAAAAATGGTAACTCTTGGTTGTGTTTTTTCAAGAGCAGAGTAAAAGAGATTATCCAAAGTGTAAGAGATGGAAGAGTGAGTAAGAATAAAGGAAGATTTACTAGTGATACATTTCTTGAGAAATATGTTGGTGCATAGATAAAAGGATAAAACAATTTGCAAAAGGAAACAATAGAAAGAGGTTTGGCTATTGCTACATTTCACTGGGATTTGATGTGGTAGTCCCCTCTGTGTGCTGTGATTACCTTTAATGAATAAAGAAACTCCTTTGGACCTACAGCAAGGCAGAATTTAGATAGGCAAGGAAAGCTATGCTGAATGCTGGAAGAAAGAAGGCCAGCGTCAGAAGAAGCTATGGAGCAGCTGCCAGAGACAGACTTGCTGAAACTTTGCTGGTAAGCCACTACCACATGATGATATACAGATTAATGGAGATGGGTTAAATTAATATGTAAGAGTTAGCCATTAAGTAGCTAGAACTAATGGGCCAAGCAGTGATTTATATAATACAGTTTCTGTGTTATTATTTCAGGTCTAAGCTAGCTGGGTGGCCAGGAACCAGCAAGCACCTTCCCTCCAACAGGGCATAATCTAACTAGGTATATTTATTGGGGAAAAAAGGAAAAGTATAAAAAAAACTGAAGATGAACTAGATACAGTAATTTATATTTCATAGGTCATGGAAAGAGTGATCTTAAGATTCAATAAAATTTCACTTCAGCAAACAGGTATAAAACACCAATAATAATCGAGAGAGAGAGAGAGAGAGAGAGAGAGAGAGAGAGAGAGAATTTAGAAATATGCTTCATAAGACAAAGAAGGATGATTTCAAGGAGAAGGAGAAAACAAAAAAAAAGTGACTCTTTTCCATTCTGGTATTGAAATATATATTCGAGAACAAGGGGAAAAAAGCTGTGCTTGATGTCTTTAGAAGTCAGAAAGGCATTGAAGTAGCTTCTACTTCTATTGCTCTAATAAGAATTAAGTAAGATTCTCACTAGCAGTTGCTCTGTTGTGCATTCATGTATGCAGTCAGTCCACACATGGTATATTAATTATGTTATAAAGAGATCTACAAACTTAGGGCTTCAGTTAAGATAAAAAAATGATGTGATCTCTGCTTCCACAGTGTTTACAAAGTGGCGGGAAGTCAATAAGTACAAAGACAAGGTAGTTGAAATGGTAAACAAAGAAGCGTGTTAAACAAAGGTATTAAATGGGGATGGGACAGAGTTACTACAGATCTTTCAAGGATGGGAGGCAGGTCAATTTCTATAATTTTATTTATTTATTATGCGTACATGGCTTGTCTCTCTGTCTGGGTTTGTGCACATGAGCACAGGTGCCTCAGAAATGGGAAGAGAATGTTAAAGACAGGTAAGTTCTTAGAGTTTGGTGGTCAGACAGACTAACCTAATTGATCATCTCCAGGGTTAGTGAGAGACTCTTTTGAAAAATATTGAAAGAGGAGTAGAAGTCAACCTCTGGTCTCCACATGCACTTACAAGAAGCACATATATGGCCTGCATGTGTACACGCATGCACGCGCCCACACACACACACACACACATACACTGAAAAAAATAAAAATACTATACCAAGATACATCCATATTGCCATTATCCAGTATTTGTCATATATGATAGTTTGAAAGCTATTTCTACCTAGGTAAATATCAAAGAGGCAAAGGAAAATTTTCTTATTTATTTTGTTCTCTCACAATTACAGGAATCCCTAATGTGCATTTTGGTGTAGTATATAAATTACAATTACAATATTGCCCTTGTAAAAATGTATATCAACTCTCACCATCATAATTTAACAAATAACACATCTCAAATGCCTTAACTGTAATACAGTGCTATAATTTATAAGTGTGGGCATGCAAATTTCATTTTTCTCTTATTGAATTATCTATCCTTGAACATTCCCATTGTTACACTTGTGTATATGCTTATGTTATTTAGAGTAGGCATATAGATGGCAGAATACTGAATCAAAGAATACAACCTTTTTTGTCTTGCTAAATACTGAAAATGATTTTGCACTGTGTTACTCTGTACTTTCATTGATCCATTTTTGACTGATACTACACATTGCTCCTTCATTGTGTCAATGTTTGCTCTTTTTTGATCATTATAACATCTACTAATTTAAAGAGTTCATTTTAATGTTTATATTTTAAACCCAGACTAAAATAGTTATATCTTTTTAACAAAGTCCAACTGCATTATAGATTGAAATCAGTCAAAAATGTTAGCTATTCCCATCATATATACAATTATACTTTTAATGATGACTGAAATATTGTGCTTAGTATAGTAATGAATTTGATTTATTTAAATGTGTTTTTGTGAGCTATCGAAGCATGTGTGTATACATAAAGATACAAGCACACACATATGCTCTATGTAACTGAGTATGTTAGTCTTGAAATTCAATATACTATAACAATTTATGATTATCTATTCATTTTAAATTGTGATTGGTAAAAATATTTAAGGAAAAAGACCAAGTATGAATGTGAAATTTAATCCTAAAAAAAATCTGATGAGGATAGAAAGGTAAACCTGTCTAAGTAATTAAGAAAGCATATGTAGACAGAGACTGTTCTTTCATTTCCTGACCTCTCAGACCTCAAAAATAATACAGAAACTATATTAACTGCAACACTGCTTGGCCAATAGCTAACTCTTTTTATCTTATATCTTAAATTAACCCATTTCTATTAATCTGTACATCATCATGAGGCTGTGGACTACATATAAGGTTCCGGCATTCAGGCATCTTTCTTGTTTGGAAGCTACATCGTGTGTCTTTGACTCTGCCTACTCTCTATGTACATCTTTGTTCAGATTTCCTTCCTGGCTTTACGCTGCCTAGCCATTGGCCAAAACAGCTTTATTCATTAGCCAAAAAAAGCAGCACATATACATAAGGAATTGCCCCACCATCTCCTCTTTTTTGTCTAAATAAAAAGAAAGATTTAAACTTTAACAGTAAAATTACACATACAAGACATTTATCAAGCAAGCTACAGTATTTAATCCATTTGCATTTGGCAAATTAAGAAAAATACTCTACCATCTAACCTATCTCTGTAAGTCTAATGTTTTATGTCTAATTTATCCTTTAACATAACTAAGAAAAACTATGACTAAAACTATTATGCTTTCAATTCCATCAAAAACCCCAAAAGGATATAGTATTACCTAAATAAACATGAAGTACATTGTAAGCATCTTCCACACTTTAGAATTGACAAAAAGATCTTGCTGCCTGGACAGTCACCCAAAGTTCTTCTGTAATGTTGGAGCATCCATCTTTGGCCTACAGGCCCATAGTATCTGGTAGACTTTTCCAAGAAGCGGGAAATTTAAATGACTCCTTTGCCTGTATAGGCATTCTGTCAGTTACTTTCTTTTGTATACTGCAGAATGTCTGGCATGAAGCAGGAACCCTGAAGGACTGTCTCACCTTCATTGGGCAAGTTTAGCAGTCATTTTTTTCTGGGAACTGTATGTCCAGTTCATACTCTATACTATCAAGCAGTCCAAGCAAGAACAGTTTCTTGCCCAAATGGCTATCAAATTTCTTAAGAACTCTCCTCAATGTCTGCCTGCCATCTGCTTGTAATAATTGGTGCTGCCAAAAAAAGATGTGTCTCATTGTTGTGAAAAGTCTGAAGTTAACAAAAAGTTAACATTTTTATCCATAGTCTGTAAGTCTTTGAAAGGTTTGAAGAATACCCATCCATCTGAAATATAAAGCTGTATATCTAGAAAACCTAACTAACATGATTACAAGTTTGACTATTATAGATAACTACCTAGTAATCTGTATTTGTTGGCGGAGATTGCTCTTTTGTTTCCCAGCTTCTGAGACCTGAAGAATCATGCAGAAACTGTATTAATTACAATACTGCTTGGCCAATAGCTTTGGTTAGCAACTTTGCTTCACAGCAGGAAAATCATGAAATTATGTATAAATAGTAACCCCCACAGTCATACTCCAATCATAGTCCCCTAAAATTATTAAAGATCTCCTCAATGGATCATGTTTCGTTTGATTGGTGATCAGCACAGTGTTGCTATTTCCATCATATTCAGAGCCCCCACTGGATATGAGCATTCAGGCAGAATGCTTCATCACATCATGCAATAGCTCTTCTGGGTCCCATGGCAGCACAAGCAAACTTCCTGGACACCCCAGAGCCTTAAGCCCTATATAATCTACTCACAGAGTGATCACATAACCTGTGCTTAATGTACCTACATAAACCCCATCTACATAAATGTCATCTACTAGATGTCATTTAAAAGCATGCATGGCCACTACACCTCCTCTCTCACCAAGCTGTTTTCAGACAGGCCTGTGTGTTACCCTGCCCCCCCCACCTCCCCTCTGTTAATAAAACTCTTAAAGTGAGTTTCATTGTGTAGCTTGTGATCCATTCTCATGCCTGATAATATCACACAGTATTATTTGTTATAACACGGAAAAGAAAACAATAAAATGTATTTTAAAAATGGGATTATTCACTAAATTACATCACTAGAACAGTTTATTACATTGTTATTAAATAAGCTTTAAAAAATACTTTTCACAGCTGAAAATGTTCATTATATAATGTTAATGTGGAATATAAAACTGATATTCTACTAAACTGTGGATAGTCATGTCCAAGAATGTCTAGAAAAGCTTATAAAATATGTATAATAATAGATTTATTAGTGATGTTATCAAATTCTCATTGTCTTATTCATTTTTATATTTTATAAATAGCCTCAATGGATAGAAATCACTGCTATATTATTAAAAGAGTTTTACTAATTTCTTGAGAACTTCACACAATGTGCAGATCTAGATTTGAAAGTAATTTAAAAAGTCACTTGGACTGGTAATATAACTCAGTGGTAGAACACTGTCTAGCATGCCCAAAGCCCTCTACTCTATCCTCAGAACACAACCCCATGCACATATGTAGCTACTTTTACCTACTGCCCAATAAATCTTTAAGAACAAAAATGCCTTACTGAATAACTTTGCAGTGTTGATTTGGAAGTGAGGAGCCCATAATGAATATGCCATTGAGATTACTATAATGTTAAACAGGTAGCATCGTTGAGTACATGACTTCATAAGAGGGCACTGCTACAATCATTCAATCTTCAAAGCTACATAACTTTCTTGTTTCAAATGAAATATGTATGTCACATGTTGGTGATAGTTTACAAGTTTTTAAGAGTGAAAATAAAATATCCAACTAAGAAAGCAGTAAGCAGTTACAATCATCTTGCCTTGTGGACATTTTTTACAGAGGTATGGAAATATCAAAATATCAAGCCAAATTTTCAGTTTATCACAAGGTTAACAGTTCCCCAAATCGGCAATGTATAGATTCTGTGGCAGTAGTTCAGGAAAGCAGGTGAACACTGAGCATAGTAGTCACTAGAAGTCACTTCCCTGGCCATCTCAATAGTCTCTACCCCCACCTGTAAAATGAGAACAGTTGGGTGCTATCATTTTGATTTTTGACTTTCCTTTGAGGCAGACAGAAAACTGCAGCAACTTTTAACTCACTATATATTATAGGAGGAAGGCAAGAGAAACACAGTCTTGTACACTATTTTATTAGAAGACCTTTCAAAAACTGTGGAATGATTTCTTTTTGAGACTGTGAAGTGTTCTGTTCTTTGACTTCTTTCTAAACCTTGCTATTTTGAAATTTTGATATATGTTTTTATTTTGTATTAGTTTTGACTTGCTTTGACTTCCAGGTTGATTTGTGCTAGAATACATTATTAAACTACTATGGTGAAAATTGTCAGCAGTTATCTTTTGAATATATCTGGACATGGATTTGGGTAACCCCAATTTAGTCAGATCAAAGACTGGGAGGAGAGATGCCTGCTTTTCTATCCCTGCATGTTTTATAGGAGCACCTATTTCTTTACCCTCAGTCACCTGGTCTATTTCACTTTTGATCCTGGCATTTGCACGGCCAGTAACTGCCTTGGACATTGGCCTTGCTATTGTCATAAGGATAATATATTTTCCCAAGGATGAGTTCTTCTTGGAACAATTTATCCAGTGGCTTAGGCTCTCCTGCATCAGAGCTCTGCAGGTCTTCCTGTTTCATCTGTCTGTGAGTCTAAGATTTATTAGGCTGTACTCACGACACTTTCCTTGGGTGTATTTCATTCTGCTGGCCTCCTGATGGGCTGCAGTGAAAGGCGAGAGAGCTGTAAATGTTATGTCACACTCACGGATTCCTTAAATGTACATACTTAAAAGGACACTAAATGTGTTTCAGGCACTCATTATTTCATTATATTTCCCTAAACCTCTTGCAGTGAGAATAGCAGAGCAAAAGCTTGGGAAAAGCAAGGAAACAGAAGGCTGCAAAAGAGGAAACCAAGGAAACACTGACCCAAAGCTGTGCTGTTCTTTCTTTGGACCTGCCATTAATTATTCAAGGCTTCCCACCTCATTATTCCCACTTCTCTCTCCATGTTTGTATCATTCGCTTTCTGTGTGATCTCATTGAGCCTAGCTTCCATGCTATGTTTCCCATTGGGTTTGACAAATTTTGTACACTTGGAAATCTTCAGATGGTGGTGAATAAGCCTAGGTGGGTGTGCTTGTTCCTGGACCATTTTAGACTCAGTGAAAAGTTCATAGCAGGGCTTTGCTCCTCGAGATATAGGTTCAGAAGTCAGTCCTTCAAATATTTGAAATTCTCCTTGTGATCCTCCCTCCTCAGTTCAGGAGCGGCAATTACTTCCTCTTATTTCAAATCCCTAAATATTTTGCCTCAAACTATTATGTGGTCCCTTAAACCCATCATACTTCTATAAGTAGCCCTCTATTAAAATATTTTGTATCATATTCAGTTGAAATAGCTTCCCAAGATGACCTTGACTGAAGCCTATATTAAGAATCACCCATTGTGATTGGGATGCAGCTAGTATTTAAAAAAATATCTTGTACTTTTTTGTTTGCTTTACATTTCTTGATGTATTACATATTCCAGGTGTTCATATCAAAACAATAGAATTTAAAGTTATAAAAGCTAAAGGTTTTCTTATGTGTTGGCTGATTTCATTGTATAAAGACACAAAGTTTTATACATTACTTGTTTCTGTATTTCATAAGATAAAACATCCTATGGTCCAGCCTCTGCTTACATGGGCTCTACTTATTTATAGCACAGTTTGAAACTTATACCATAAAATATGACAGAAAACCAACAGAAGGTGAATTGAGGGGATTTAAATTAATCGTCTTTACAAATATTCTCTATAATCTTTAAAAGATCACACATATATTTCTATAGTTTGGTTGTGTAGCATTCTTCTGTGAGACATAGGACTTTGATGAAATACTTTGTAAATAGACAGATTAGGGTGACAAGAAATAGCTAAGGTTTGTAACCTGTTTTGTTTTGTTTCTTTGCTTTATCATTATAAATCATGCAGATTACGATAAACAGATATATACATAATCATCTCCATAATAAGCACATAAATAAATACAAGCAAAATCATCTTTATCATAGAAATTCACTGAAAGTCCCCTTGTGGAAGTCCTTGGAAAAGGTTAAGAGAGAAATCCCTAGTATAACATACAACCAAGGAATAGAATTTCTTTAAAGCTTTGGAATAATATTTTAAAAAAAACTGTGCATCTCAAATAATCCAAAAATTTACCCTTATCTCTCAGCAAAATGAGGAACACTCATGAAAAAAAGAGAACTACCATTTGAACAAAGTCAGAAAGTATGTCCATGGCTGAGAGTGGACACTGGCCAGAGAGGTCACTGTGACAACTTACCTTTAAGGGAGACTATTCTTGTTCCAAAATCTCTAGAACAGATAGGTTTTCGTGTGGTTTTCTTTTCCAGGCAACTGGTCAAACTGTTTGCATCAACTTCTACCCCAGGGACAATTAATAGTATGTTCCTGTTTTTAACCTGAATGCTTCTCATTAAGAATGCACTTCACTAATGATTGCATAACCATACATCAATAAATTTCTGGTAAGTAAAAAGTATCACAACTCCACAAAGGGGCAGGTATGTAACTCAGATCCTGGTTGTTGCTGTTGTTTTGTTTTGTTTTCTAAAATCCGTAATTTCAATTTTGTTTTACTTGCTAGTTATATAAGTGGATGTTCATGAAGCCATGGTCCATCCCCAGTGATCTTGCTTCACAAAATATGAGCAATTTATTATTTTCAAAAATATGCATAACTCATAATTTTAAAAAAACAGCTATTTTTTTCTGTTGCAATGTTAATGAGTAATTTTATGCTATATGATCCACTTTAATTTGTTTCCTATAAATTTTACAATAAAATTATCACATAGGTAGTCTTAATTCTTATCTTTTCACATGCTGAGTGACAACAGGAGAGACATTAATAGTATCCAATGTCCTGTCCACAGCAGTTTGTAAGCTACATTCTACAATAAGAGGGTTTCTATTATTTGATCAGACTATAATTCTAGTATATTTGTCTTGTTTTGCCCTGCAACAACCAGTTTGATATAAATAAAATTCAAAGCAAGGGTAAACTAAATGCATAGAGTTAGACTTTTGCAGAATAATTGTTGTCTTATCAAGCTGGATTAATACTTTTAGGAGTACCATAGTTTACATTGAGTGGAATAGTGGAAAACAATAACTTAAAATCATTTCATAACGTAAAAATAATGTTACTATTTTGTTTATTAATTAAATGAAAAATAATTTTACTTGTATTTGTTGAAATAATAACAATATCATTTCCCCCTCCAAGAAAGAGCTGCATAAACAAGAATAGAGCTGGGACAATATCAATAGACACAATTTAATATATATATTAAAATATCAACTTGAGAGTGTGAGGATATGGGAGGAACCAGAGTATGGGTATCTGGTAGAGACTGGAGAGAGGAGAACAATGGCAGTGGGTTTTTGATCCTACTGCACGTACTGGCTCTGGGGAGCCTAGGCAGTTTGGATGCTCACCTTACTAGACCTGGATGGAGGTGGGTAGTCCTTGAACTTCCCACAGGTCAGGGAACCCTGATTGCTCTTCTAGCTGATGAGGGAGGGCGACTTGATTGGGGGACGGGGAGGGAAATGGGAGGTGGTGGTGGGGAGGAGTCAGAAATCTTTAATAAATAAATAAATTTTAAAAAAAGAGAGATAGTGATGTGATTCTAATTCAATAAAAAACATATTTTTAAAGTTATAAAATTAAAACATTATTTACACAGTGTCAAATGAAACATTCACCAGACAGACCCAAATACCCTTTGAATTAAACATATTAAACATATCAAATAACATATAAACATATCAAATAACAGTAGTGGATAAATGACTAGATTCCAGATTTTGAAATGCATGGAGCTAATGTGCAAGTTCTTCAAATGTTAGAAGCATTCCATACGGCCCTGAGCAACCACCTGCAAAGAGCACAAAACAAGTATGAACAAGCAAGAAAGTCAGGCCACATATTCTGGGACGCTGTGGGAGAATTGTTCATAGAGCCAATCTACCATGCCAATAAAGTATTTTAATCCAAAGGATGGAGTCAGCGATTGGCTGACCGGGATTAACCAAAGAATTCTTTGAGGACTTAGGAGGTTTGCTGGAAGGACAAGAAGAGAGGAAAGCAAATTTCTAGGGCATTCCTAGGGTTTGTGGATCGGGATAAAGGTGGAGAAAGGGTGAGCCAATTGACTCCCTACTTCTTTGAATTTGTCAGGTCTTGGTCTCAATTTCTGACTTCTAAGTTTTTATTATACTGAAACAATTTAGTTAAAATTTTCACGAGGACAGTGTAATACACCCACAATGTAACAGCAGATATATATTTGAAAAAAAAATACGATTTTGAAAATTGAAAATCCAATTCCAATAAATACATGCTTTTTAAAAAGGCTGAAAATTATGGAGCACAGAAGAGTAATATGAGGACATGGGAAAAATTAAATATTATGACATTTTAAAATTCACAGGTGTGGTTTCCTCACAAATGTAAAAAGGAACTGTCATATCTCTTTCTGTCCCTAGAAAAGAGACAAAACCCAATCATATGACAGATATGAGGACCGTAAGCAAAGCAGGAGCAGAACCATGTCCTGAAGAGAATAACGACAAACTGAGTTGTGCAATTGCTCTACTTTCTGACTACAAGTGACTTCTAAGCATTGCCATCCATAGAAAGTGAGCAGAGAATGATGTGGTTGCTGATTTGAGGAGGTAGAGCAGAGTTGATGGAGACTGAGCATGATGAAGCTTGCTGTAGGATCCCCTACATCTGCATTTGATCCTACTGAGTTTGGATTTTATATTCGTTTACACATTGAAGGTAGAAATTCTGCAAGACCAGACTAACAAGCAATTAGTCCAGTTAGGAGCACTCTCCATTCCCGCATAAGTGACTGAAAACCACTCAGATTCCTAACAAGCAGGCAATAGAAATCTCATCTAACAACCAGGATGTCAGGAAAAACTACAGAAAGATCTCAGTAAAGATTATGTTAGTTTTGTCAGAGCAGATACTTAAATAAAAGCCTGGAAAGAACCAAAGCTGCTGAAATAAAGGGGAGCAATGCATAATTGAAAACAGCAAATGCTTTCCTCTCAAATGCACCCTGTAGATTCCCAAAGTCACGTACAAAATATGAAACGACACAGCACATGAAACAATGCAAGAATGACTATAATCAGTAGAAT
>NC_022009.1:29799537-29806488 GCF_000317375.1 Microtus ochrogaster | reverse complement strand
ACTTTTCTAGAAAGTCTTTTTTTACTCAGTAAATAGTGGAGGAAGACAAAGAAACACTAAAAAAATCAATAAAACAATGTGCCAATTGCTTTCTTATACAGAGCTCATAAAATCACAAAAAAGAAAAACAGAAAATCTCAGTGTTGACAAAACTTATCAATATATTCAATTAAATGAAAACAAAAGATATCAACTATAGTCCCTTCTTGTACTGCAGCTCTTGCCTTTCAGTACCCGTAGGATCTTGCACGGTTAACTCAGTGCCAGTCCACTTTTTCATCCAGAGAAATATGCCTGAGGTTGAGAAAGGATTAACAATTGCTGATCTGAGGGTCTGTCTTCCTTTGGGTCAGTAGACACCACCACTCCCAAAATATATGTTAATGAAAGTGTAATCCCTTACACAGCAAAACTTTACCTTCATAGACAACCCTATCTTTGATAAAGGAGCTCTTTGAACTTACACCAAGGTGGCTCTTCTGAACCCCTGAAGGACTAAGTCTACCTGTATTGCATTCCTGCTCCTGTAATCTGCCTTTGCCAATCTTAAACATCTCCAGGTTGTACATCATGTATACCCACCTATTGTTTTCAACTATTTTATCTTCAAGAAGTAATATTTTCTTACTGGATTTATTGACAGTAGTGGATTAAAAATGTAATGCTTATTGAGTAACCTTATGCTCCACATTTATTATAATTAACAATGATATGATTAAAACCAACATTAAATCACATTGTCTATTTTTTCTATCTCTCTGTGTTAAACTTACTGTGCTTTTCTCCTAATTTGTCATTACAAAGGAAAAACAAAAACCTGGTTTTAAAATCTGCTTTACTCCCTTGTCCTTACCTACCTCCATTTCACCCTTTCTTTCCACTCACCTACAAGTGTTTTATAAAAATTATTAGGTATTTCCATGAAAAATACAGAACTCTGTGTGTTTCAATGTAACCCAGGATAGAATTGGGCACCTAGGAGTGAATATTCCCTAACTTCAGTGAGAAGTGTCCCCATTATTTCTTTGTCCTTCACTGACAATGCTGGCCTGAGATATATGTTTGCGATATGTTTTCTCTCTGCCTCACGTTGCTGTAATGAGTTGAGCTGTCAGTGCTGAGAATGTTCCAATAGGACTATGAATATGTAGAATGCAGCAAGATAAGATGAACCGGAGTATATAATGTTGACTCCAAGGACACTGGATTCCTTCGTATACCATTTTAGTAGTATTATTAAGCAATGCTCATTTTTCAAAGGTTTCTCACACATTTTCATGCAACCTTCCCAGAACATGCACATAAAGGATGCTGATCTGAATTCAATCAAAATCACAAAGTAGGTTACGGGGAACAGGCATGCAAGGACCCCTATTTTTTACTCTCTGTGTCTTTCCCATTGTCCTTGTTTTCCTTTTAAACTTTTGTCCTCCGTGCAGTTCTAGCCCTTCAGCGTGCTACTGAAGTTCTGTCAAATACTCACCTTAAAGAAACAGCTTGTGCTTAAGGAGCTTGTTATTCACTATAGTCCCTGCATCAGAGCTTCACTGGCTTCATCATGTATGAGACAGAAATGACAAAAGAGTGTTAGTAGATTCTTTTCGCAGCTTAAAATTTCACAGGTAATTGTGACACATTGCATTTCATTGCTTCTGCTCAAAACCTAAGAAGTTACTACAGTACTTTGTGGTTTTAACTTGAACTTTCTATTTTCTTTTTCCGTTTGAGACAGGATCTCAGATTGCACACACTGATTTAGAACTTGAATTTGCTTTATAACCAGTGATGACCAGGACCTTCTGATTCTATTGCTTCCATCTCCCAGAGACTATGGTACACACCATCATGCCTGAAATGCACACCACAGCAGCTTCTTCACCCCTCTCCTTACCATTGCATCGAGACAGAATTGCTCAAAGAACAGGAATCGCATCATTCCATCTATGCTGGCTGCTCAAGGAGCATTCAGGATCCAGTATTGCTTCTGCCCCCCAATTCTGGGTTTACTTTTAATGATAACTGTATCCAGCTTTTTACATTAATGCTAGGAGTACTAATTCAGGCTCACACTTGTTCTGCAAGTGCTGTCTCAGAAATAAATGTATGCAGAGTACCCTAGGAATGGTAGTTGACTTTGTTTGCAGGCCTCCACATCCACATGCACAAGCATACATATAAGCACAACCACAGCCGTCCATTAAAAAAAAAAAAAATCCATCACATTCATGAACAAAGTAAAAGAAAAATAATACTGTAAGGATTTCAATGCCTAAGTAGGCTTTAAAAATCTGACAGGAATGCGAGTTCTTAACCAAGAGTATGGGGTTGCTAACTAGGACAAACCAAAGCAAGTAGACCATGGTACTGAAACTACATAAGTACAAATCAGCTATTTTTTTAATTAAGCATTTTTTATTTTGATTTTTCATAGGTTATAAATTCACGAAGTAGCTATGTATAGTGTTTATATACAACTAGATATGTGCATGTGGGTTAACTCAAACATATGAACTTAAGCTCAAATCTATAAGAAGAGATACCACTGCTTAGAAAATGGAGCTTTTTATTTAAAAAGGAAATAGTTGAAAATTTAATTCTTTTTATTAAGATTAGTTTAAATCAACACAAATGTTAAAGTAAGTGGGAACACAAACCTCATACAAAAGAAAAGCCAGATGGACCTAGTAAAAACAAATTGACATGTCTCAAAAACTTTGAATTCAGGTGAGACATCAACTTATCCTACATGATAGGTCTCATTTGAGAGATCCATTCCTCAGTTGTCTGGAAGTGTTAGCATCTGAGACAAAATTTATTATTTAATAAGTTATTCTCAGGGTCTGAAAACAGGGGAAATTTATAAGCCATGGATCATGATCAATTTGCCACAGCCCCAAAGTGAGACAAACACAGGAGTCAGTTCTAGATGGGAAGAGGTTGAACATGGATGTACTAAAAGTTTCTGGTAGCAAGAAGCTGTACAGGTGTTGAAGGCTGTGGTGGCCATGTGTTCTACACTCTTGAGGCTAAAAGTTGGATTACTGTGGAGTCTGATAATTAAGTGTGAAGTCAGGGAAATACTTATCCTCTAGAACAACCTATTGATCTTAAGTTTCACTGTTCATGGAGCTGAGAAGCTCCAGTGACGACTCAGCTTTCACCATTTCATCCTAAGTAATTACTACTAATTAGATCTGAGAGCATGGACACTGGTCCTCTTGTGTATTCCAATTGCAACTCCACATTGCAATCATGAAGCGGCCCTTGGCTAGATTATTAAATATTCATAGGCATATGAACTAGGAGCATGCCTAGCTCATGGATCATAAAGCTAAGTGTGGTCCAAAGAGGCCTCTTGTGTACAAGGAAGAAATGTTTTTAAAAGAAAGTGAGCTCTGGCGGACCTCTGAATCCATTACTGGAGTGGATGAGCACCTTAAGTAGTACAAAATTTCAGAGACACCAAATTAAGTTTATACTGCCTCTCCCTGCCTGGCAAATTCCAAATTCAGAGATTCCAGAAAAAAAGGTGGTTCAATATTTGTGCATTTTTCTGGGACTTTTGCTCCCTTGTTTATCTTTTGAAAATAGTTTATTAGTATTTTTATTTTATTTTTTGCTCTCTCAATATCATGGATGGATAGATAGATAGATAGATAGATAGATAGATAGATAGATAGATAGATAGATAGATAGATAGATAGAATGGGCTGGACTGAAGGAAGAAAGGAAGGGAAGGGGGAAGTATGGAAGGGAAAGGGAAGGGGAAAACAGATAGGGAGGGACTTTTGCTCCCTTGTTTATCTTTTGAAAATAGTTTATTAGTATTTCTATTTTATTTTTTGCTCTCTCAATATCATGTATAGATAGATAGATAGATAGATAGATAGATAGATAGATAGATAGATAGATAGATAGATAGAATGGGCTGGAGAGATGGATTTGCAGTTAAGAGCACTGCCTGATCTTCCAAAGGTCCACAGTTTAATTCCAAGCAAACACATGGTGGCTCACAACCATCTGTAATGAGATCTGGTGCCCTCTTGAGGAAAAGACCTGATCAGTTATCCTCATTAACTTAGACCATGAAATCTACTATGGACAAATTCAGCAGAACCACCATATTCAGGCCGCCCAGTCATGCTTCAGCCGTGCCAGGGCATACATTTCATTTGTTTTTCAAATATATATAATCTTCACACAGAATACTGCATACAACGTCTTCCATTTTTTTTTGTTGCATGATTACTGGAGATTCTATTAGCTGGTTTTAACTGATTCTCAATGAATTGATGTATCTTTTCCTGGTTGTAGTGGAGTTATCACATCTGTTTGTCTTTTCCCTCTCTGGATGATATTGGGCCTTAAACCCTCCAAAATATCCAATTTATCAAGATTCCAAAATAAAACCATTATGGATGTCTGAACTAAGGCACAAAGCACTACATAGAAACATGATAGTGACTCCATGGATAATCAAACTGGAGCAGTTGTGAAGAGAAATAAATATGTGTCCCTAGTTATCTTTTAGATGAAGTAAAGGATTTGAGGAAATAAACTCTAGGTTATACAAAGGTATAGAATAGACATTAGGGACTAAGTGGCTTTCTCCATAAGTAAAAAACTTGCTGCTCTAGCCTGATGTTTGGCTGTCTGAGTTAAGATATGTTACAGGATATTTTGATCACACAGTGAACCCTGAGATTATGTTATTTAAATAAAATCAACCATAGGTCAAGATGCAGAGCAACCAATGAGTTGATTGGTAGTAACCACAGAGAGTGAGGAGAAGTTGGGAGGTCACAGAAAAAGAGGCACAGGAAGCGGAAGGGAGGAAGTTTGAGGACAATTGTTTCAGATGGCAGAAGAGGAAGATCATCTGGTTGCTTTCTCTGCCACTCTGAGCAGGCAGGATTTACCCCCAGCATCTGGCTCCTGAATTTTTATTAGCAAAATAAAAAGATAGAGACGTTGTTGAAACAACATTTGCCTCCCTACCTGTAGGCAGCTGAGACTGCCAAAGGATGCAAAGATTTCCCCAGACTAGGTCCTCAGCATTGAGGCAGCAAAGGCTGCACACTCACAGCCAGCAGCTGAGGAAGTCGCTGTGCAGCAGATAAAAAACCACCACAGATCTCCAGAACCCATGTAAAAGCCAAATACAGCAGTGCACACATTTTACTCACTGTGTGATGCGATGTCGAGACTTGAGAAGTACTAGAAACGAGAGTCAGCTAGCCTGACTTGTGCAGCACAGCACAACAACAACAACAACAACAAAAGCCTGTTTCAAACACACAAACAAACACACACACACACACACACACACACACGAATGAATGAAAGAAAGGAGGGAAGGAAGGAGAGAGAGAAAACAAAATAAAGTAATATAGACATCAAGCATGTTATAGCACTAAAATTTACATTAGCTGTATCTCAGCTTGAATTTTAAAAATGATTATAAAATACTCACATAGCAAGTATTTAAATGAAAATCATCTTATTACTATTTAAGCTTGGTTATCAGATCAATGTTTGACATTTCCTTAAAGAAAAACTATAGTTCTTGTCACAATTGAAGATATAAAGAAACATAATTATGTTTTTAGTGTATTTATATATTTTAAAAATCGGAACAGACCTCAGTTAATTATTTTATTAGCTGATGAATGACTGTTTTCAGCTTTTGAGATAGCCTCACAATGTTGCCTAGGATATCCTTCTGCTTCAGCTTTCCAAGGACTGGGATAATTGGCCTGTCCTGTTCCTGACTACATTAGTTTAAATTTTACATAGAGGATTTTCTTACCTTATTAATCACCATAAACTAAATCTTAATTATGACAAAAAGGTCAAACAAGTCAGAGCTAGTAGTGATCAATTGTCACATTGTAATATGTTACTATTTTATTAAAATCACTTTATAAATAAGACAAACTCTTTAGAAGCTATAATTAAAGCAATGACTATCAAGAAGTTATCATTTTAAGTGATCTTTTATGTTGTAATGCTTTAGAATTCTAGTTTTGTCATATCTAGAGGAATTTTTGCTTGAGTTTTCCTAAAAAATAATTAGCTAATATTTGCTTTATCTGATAAAATCAAATTGCAATATCCCTGTAATATGTTGTAACTCCCCTTTTTTTATTTCCATCAAATTCCTCTGTGTCACAGAAAATTATGGTGATTTTCTTTCCCTGCACCTATGTTGGTGTGTTTCTGAGTGATGGTTTTGGAAGATGGTGTGCCTGTGTGGGGACTGACAGCAACGTAGGCTATGTGCTTAAATATTACAGCTTACATCTGGAAATTCAAGTAGCTCATACCACACATGAAATTGAATCTGTTAATTTAAATTAACTTTAGAGAAAATTTTCTCCTGTCACCTAGTCACCAATTTCCTAAGAATTATCTCTGAACAAAGAAGATGGCAAATTGTATTACTTTGTATCTTCAGCGATTGAAAATGAATCTGAATTAACTTGGAGATAACAACTCACCGGTGCTAAATGGATGATTGGAGAGTAGAACATGAACCTTACAGGGGAGAATTACTTTGAAAATTGCCCAAAGTAAACCAGACAGCAGAAACACATTTGAGGTAAATGTACTCTTGTTATCTTAAAAGAAGAAAAAAAAATGGGATTCATTTTTCCACAGTGATACTGACTTTTCCAAGCTAATGATTTCTTTTATAGTCTAACAACAAGATTTGGAGAAAGGATTTATTTTGTGCTTTGGTACTGGAATGCAAACTGCTCTGTTTATCTATATTTTTGACTGGGTTCCAGAGAAGGGGATAGAATTGTACCTGTGCAAAACACCCAGGCACACAAACACGCATACACACAAAGCATAAAGAATGTTCTTCATTTCTGTAACTCACTAGTAAATACGGACGAAGAAGCTATAGTTTAAGTTTTTTTAAAAAATTTATTTTATTTATTTATT
>NC_022009.1:29796891-29797412 GCF_000317375.1 Microtus ochrogaster | reverse complement strand
GGCTACAGCAGATTATTAGAGATGGGCTAGTCCAGGTTCGAGAGTTAGCCTAAAAGAGGCTAGATAGAAATGGGCCAAGCAGTGCTTAAAAGAATACAGTGTCCCTGTAATTATTTCAGGGCATAAGCTAGCCAGGCAGCCAGGTTGCGGCTGGAGTGCTGGGGACGCAGCCCACCGCTCCTATTACTACAGTGGTCAATTTTCAAGAAGGTTCCATGAGCTGCAGAGAAGAAGGTGTATTCTTCCCTATTTGGGTGGAATGGTCTATAGGTGTCTGTTAAGTCCATTTGCTTCATTACCTCCAGTAGTTCTCTTAATTGTCTATTAGGTTTCTGTCTGATTGACCTGTCCATTGCTGAGAGAGGTCTATTGAAGTCTCCAACTACTAGTGTGTGTGGTTTGATGTCTGACTTGAGTTTTAGCAATATTTCTTTTACATAAGTGGGTGCTTTTATATTAGGGGCATAGATATTCAGGATTGAGACGTCATCCTAATAAATTGTTCCTGTTATGAGTATAAA
>NC_022009.1:29794044-29795560 GCF_000317375.1 Microtus ochrogaster | reverse complement strand
CATTTCTATAAGGGCATTTTTCACATGTTGTTTAAGGGACTCTATTGCTTTCATAAAGTCAATTTTTTCCACTTCTTCTGTGTTAGGGTGTTGAAGACCTTCTGTTGTAGGATCATTGGATTCTGGTGTTTTCATGCTGTTTTTTAGATTATTGGGTAAATTCTTGCCTTGGCGCCTGCCCATCTCCTCCTATCGATGCTATCTAATGGGTCTTTTAAAACTGGTTCAGGTTTTTCTGCTGGCCAGGAGCTCCTCTTACAAAATTCCCTCCTTGTGTTTCCTGGTTCCTGCCAGGGGGGGGGGGGGCTAGGTCCCTCTCACCCTTCAGAAGAGACTTCAGGAATAGGGCCTGGCTCCTCTTTTGCCAGGGACTTTGCCAACCAAAGGCCTACCTTTTTGATTTAATTGTAGTGGGGCAATCTGCTCTCAGTGTTGCGCGCGGTTCCTGCAGCCTGCATCTGCTGCCACGACGGTTCCCGCCACCTGTGGCCTGAGTCCTCTGCTGCTGCTTGGGTCCCAGCCGGTCCCCACCGGCTGCGGGGGGCGTCCTCCGTCTGCCTCCGTGACCGGATTCCATCTGCCTCAGCGACCGGGTTCTGTCTGCCTCAGCTACCAGGTTCCATCCGCCTCCACGACCGGGTTCCATCCCTAGTTTAAGTTTTATAAGGACAAAAAAGGAAATGGTATCAGTAAGGGGGAGAATGTATTTTGGTTAGAATGGTGTTGAGTCCACATAAAGACAGAAAACAAAACAATGGTATAGCTATAATAGAGACAAGGAAAGAAATCTTCAATTAAAAGGGAAACAAATAGTTAACTTTGAGATATTTAAGAACCCAAAATAATTAAAAAGCATAAACAGTTTCTATGAAGGATAAAAATTGAAAAACAAGCAAACTTAACAGATCCAGAAAATGAAAGACTTAGGACAAGTTTTTATATCAAATGTAACCTTACAATACCTTTATTCCATATTCAAAGGAATGTCCCTGCAAATAGTAGATATTTAATGAGTATTTGTTATTTTGCATTAAGATTTAATGAATTATATGCTGAAGAATTTGCTTCCCTGCTTGTCATGCACCACTATTGAGGGGAAGAGAGTATAACACTTTTTTTTTTTTTTTGGTTTCTCTAAAAACGTGTAGAAGGCATAAGAAAGATTTGGAGACAGCCATGAAACTTACTGAGTAAAGGTCCCTGGAATCATAAAGTTTCTGTTTGGCTTCTTCCAAAAGAGTCACACAAAACAGTCCATATACCATGATCACATAGCATGATCTGCCAGGAAACAAGGTCCTTGCTCCCATAACTCATACCTAGGCTAGATCTTCTCTTGAATATGTCTGTTCTAGCCCCACTGTGGGATTGCATGTGTAGGGCAGCTCCTGAATTTCAAACAGGTATTGCAGCACTTCTCTGAAACAGCTTGGAGATCAAACTCAGATGCACATAATACAATGAAAATGGCATAAATATTTTCCAAGTGAATGAGAAAAATAGATTCCATTGTAAA
>NC_022009.1:29792271-29793595 GCF_000317375.1 Microtus ochrogaster | reverse complement strand
GGTTAATGAGTGACTGGTTCCACCCTGTTATCTTCAGACAAGCTTTAATTGTTAAAATATTAATAAACATTTGCCCCTTTTGTCTAAATGAAAAGTGAATGTTTTAACTGACATAGAAAAACTGTATACAATAAGCAAAATAACTGCATACAATTATTTACAGGCAATAACTATTTTAACAATGTTTATTCCATTTGCATTTGGCAAATTCAGAGACAATACTCCATTATCTATACTATCTTGGTGAGTTCAAAGTGTTGTACCTAATTCACATTCTATTCTAGCTTACATTACAAATCCAAAGCTATCATTTTAAGGCTCTCAAAAGTATAAACTTTACACATCTATTGTGAGTGTCTCTTCTGAATTGTTAAGAAAGAAAACTATAACAACTATCTAGTCTTCAACTCCATCAGAGACTTGAGAAGGATGTATCACCTGAGTAAACAGGAAGTGCAAGCAAGAGAATTCCAAAAGTTGTCAGTAACGCCTGTACAGTCACTTAAGATTCCTCTGTAATATTGTGGCACCCATCTTCAGCCTTCAGGCGAATATCTGACTAACTTTCTGAATATTATGAAGGGATGTCCTACAGTGTCTTGAAAAAGTTCGGTAGTCACTTTCTTTTGTGTCCTGCTCGTCTAAATTGGACAGAACACTGTCATTAGTCAAGGTAAGAGAAGTTTCTTGCCAAGAGGTTAACTTTTGCCCCAAGAGAAGCAGACTCTATATGGAAATTCTTCTATACCCGTCAGTAGATTGGTGCTGCCAGGAACAGACATTTCTCAGTATCATAAAAAAAGTTTTATGCTATTGAAACATCTTAAATGCCATATTCTGTAGATCTCTGAAATGTTTGAAGATCATCTGTTTGACACTGAAAATATACCTAATATGACTACACGTCTGATTATAATAGGTGACTAACTACTAATCTGCTTTTCTTTTTTTTTCTAGACAGTGTTTCCTGTAGATTTTGGAGTCTGTCCTGTGATAACTTTTGTAAACCATGCTGGCCTTAAACTCACAGAGATCTGCCTGTCTCTGCCTCCCAAGTGCTGGGATTAAGGGCCTTTGTTGCCCTAAATAGTTTGTAACTATAACTTTCAAGGACTAGAAATTTTCATTACTTTGTTAAAAGAGCTATACAGGTAAAATATTCTGAACAAGATTACATAGGTATATATAGGATGTTTAATAAAAATAACCTCAAATTTGTCTCAGTTTACAAAATATTTTAATCAAGACTAGAAACACATATCCAATATAACAAATATAACCTCATTTTTGTATCAATATACAAAAATCCATGCCAATGCAAAAT
>NC_022009.1:29785783-29791575 GCF_000317375.1 Microtus ochrogaster | reverse complement strand
GAATAGTCCCTCAATTTTGATTTTCCTTCTGTCCCATGTCAGGTGGCTCTTCTGATAGGAGACAAACATTCTAAATTTTTCTGTAACAAGCTTTCTTGGGTTTAGAGAAGAAGAAAGCCATACTCCAACTTCACAGTCAGCCTTAATTTTTGATTGAACTGGGACTACAATGAGATCATTTTTATTAAATGTCTGTAGAGAACTTCAGAAACAAAGATTTGGAAAGATTTATGAAATTTTGTCTTTTTGGAAATGTGATATACCAGAGGCCAGTTTACTATTTCTGAGAACATTTATCTCATGAAGAAACAAATAATAGAACTCACACCATACCATACAAAATAAAATGTAATAGGAATAAAGGGCAGAGACTGAAAGCCATCTGCCATTCCACAGCCTGTGGCATTCACTTAATCTTTTAGGGACTTCTTCTCAGGTTTTGATGAAGAAAAGAATCTTAGGCTGAGCTGTGCAAAGCAGAGGTGGGGATAATAGTGACATATTAACACAGATTTAGGTGTGAAATTTAAGAGAAAGGAAAGTGCTTGGAAGGTTGTTATATACTCAAAACTTGAGTGTGCACTTATCTGAGACAATCCCATCTCAATATCTTTACAGCAGGTACACTTAAGATTTGGGTGGATCTTGAAGTTCTTATCTTTAAAGGTTTGTTAAGAACATAAATTGAATTGCAGGGTGGTTCCAGAGGGAGGCTATAGCATGATTAATAAAAATCCAGAAACAGATATTGAGGTTCAACCTCACGATCAGAAAAGCAAAGCAGTCAATCAGTGACTCTTACCTCTACCTCAAACCAAAATGGCAATATTGCCTCCATGAGTCCTCACACTGAAACTGAGCATGAGTCCTGTCTCCTCCCATTTTATATTTCTCTCTAGTTCTGGGATTAAAAGTACAGATATTTACATTGCATACAGTAGAGATATTACATCGAATCTAACATAAATACCTGTACTCTATACTTACATCTATATGGGAAACATTTATTGCAAAAGTTAATTGCTGAGGAGTTCTTGAGTTTTCCAACTTCAAGAGACTTCAATCAGACTTCAGAATGACTCTGGGAAGTGAGATGGAAGAAGCGGTATTAGGGATGTGTACATGGAAACAAAAAGAATTTCTATACTATTTATCAAAACCATGTGTGGCTTTTCTAGAACATACTGACTAAATAATCTATGAAACCAAAGATAAATATAAATTCCCCTTAAAGAACTCAATATAATATGAATCAAGTTTATAGAGATTAGAACTCTTTGAGAGTAAGATTGAAGTAAGCAAACAGCATGTCCATAATGCTTGAAGCAGAAATTAGTCATTAAAACATTAAATGTTTTATTCCCAAATAAATTGCTGATTATACTGCCAGACTTTATTCCTTAATGAATCTTATGTATTTATGAACAAAATCCCATGAAAAGACTCCTTTGTGTTTTCATTGCTAAAAATTTTTCTCACTTACGAATATTATATATATATATATACATATATATGTAAATTTTTTATCACTTAAAGTTTAACATTGCCATCTGATAAAACCACTTATTGTCCTTTTAAATCCTTCAAAAATAAAGACATCATTACTTTTCTTGCAATAGAAACATTACTGCCTACCAATCCAATGATCACTGTGCTATTTTTTATATACAAATATAGAGGTTGCTGATTGCCTGATATATTAATAATGAGACCCAGGCAAAATGTAACACCTTGAATAGTATGCAAATACTTCAAATGTTTTCTAAATTACCCACAGCAGTCTTTGGCTAAAGGTGAACAGAATCTAGTAATTATGTTTATTGATATGTGTGTTTGCATAGGAAGTGTTATTTCCAAAGGTTAATTATTTATACAACCTCTCTGAATTATGTCTCTTGCTGACTTAGAATTTATCTCACCTCAACTTAAATTCAAACAACAAAACCTAAATTTTCCTTTAGGGTGTATTTTCATGTTGTATAAATTGTGAGAAAAGAAGCAAATAGAGATTTATACAGTTTTTTGAGTGATAATTTATATGTGGTGTTTATGGTAGTTAAATGTGATTTTACATTATATATAATTAATACATTATACATAATATACATTAAGAAAGTTTTGACACTTCCAAAGTTCAGAGAATAAATGACTAGATTGCTTAGCCCTAATATCTATTACTTGTACTAAGACTCAGGAAAGACCTGGAAATGTGGATGGGAGGTGAGAAAATTTATGGGCCGTATGTGCGGAAAGAACGTTGTGAGATGGTGATTTTGGATATTTCATGGTTCTACACCAATGATCTCACTAAGGTTGTGGCAATATGCACAAAGGGCTATATAAGAGAAGGCCTGACATTTCACCTTGAATCATGGAGTTACTCACTATTTTGTCACGCACAAAAGATCATGCTGGGAACTTCGTTTTCTTAAGTAAAATAGGTACTGCAAAGAGACTCATGTTCCAGTGAATACATTTATGTACACAACCATAATTAGATTTGGTGAATGAAAAAATGAACAAACAAGTAAATAATCAAAGTCTAATTCAAAGTATGAAAGGCCTGTTTGGAAGAGGACAGGTTTCATTCAATAAAAGAAAAAAAATGAGGCAAATAATTGATAATAAAAATAAAAACTAAGCATATAGTAAGCGATTATTAAAAATAAAGGCCCCCATTTAAATTTTGTAGTATATCCAATCAGTATTACTATTTGTAAGATTCTACATGTGTTAAGGTTATTTAGAGAAACAATATATATATGATTGCAAAACAAAATGAACATTGTCTTACAAAATGTAAGACAAAAACACATTTTGCATCATGTGAACTAAGTTCAGGATAGGTCTTCTTTACTCAGCTGATTCACTTTCCATTTGTCTCTGGAATCCCCCTCACAGACACATTTAGAAATATATTTATTGATTTTCTAATTTTTTTTCAATCTGCATGCAAAATTACTCATCCCATTTCACAAGAGAAAATTAAGAACCAACTGGATTTTTCTGTGCTGTTCTGTTGTGATTTGTTTGCCAACCAGTCATTGAATTCTCTTCTATTAAATCTTGAGTACATAAGCATTCCATTCATGCGGTGATAATTGAAGGTCTTCTGTGGATCTCATGTCCTGATATTGCTCCTGTTGTTAATCACCTCCCAGCGAATGCAAACAAGATTTATGAGTTCCTTCTTTCTGTCTGATGAACTATGGAAAAGTGAATAGGTTTACCATCAGAAGGACAGCTCATTACATAGAATTTCATTTTGTTCTCACTTTTACTCCAGACCTGTGGTTGTGACCCTTTAGATAGTTCAATAATTCTTTCACAGGGGCACCTCAGACTATCAGAAAATGCAGATACTTACATTATAATTTAGAATAGCAGAAAAATTACAGTTATGAATTAGCATTGAAAATGAGGCAATCACAACATGATGAACTGAATTAAAAGATGGCAGACAGAATCAAGACAGTTGAGAATCATTGCTTTAGGAGAAAGCACTCAGTGTCACGGGAAGCAACATATTTCAGGTATCATTTTTGTAATCTCCTAGGCTTCTGAACTCAGTCTAAAGAATGACCTTTATAATTTGTTGATGAAAGAAACCATCTTTTAAAAAGTAAACTCAAATGTAAAATATATTACAGTCATCAGTAAGAGCTGGGGTGGCTGGGAACATTTCTAAAGTTTCAAACTATGGAGGATGACGTTGTGATTTTGTGCATCTGAAAAGACAGTTACCCTAATGGAAGCATGTGTTAGGGCAAAGCATCTCTTCTGCCAGTGGAGAGTCAAAGAGAAATACAAGGGCAAAAATCTCCATATCAACTTTAAGTATACCACTGTAATGATCTAACTTCCTTTCCTTAAGCCCATGTCTCAGTGGCTCCACTAACTCCTCATACCACTAAAAGGTGGAAGAAGTCTTTAATGTGTGAGTCGTTGCAGAACATTCAGGCTATAGACAGTAGCTATTTTACCTGTAGACTCATGTTCATCTCATAAAACAAAAAATGTATTCAGTCTATTACCAAGATTTTCTGCATCACTCCGTTTGGCCAAGTTTTATACTTTTCTGCATTATTCAAAATATCAATTCCAAAATTTCATTTGAATGTAAAGTTACCGTTATCATTTATAAAATGGGGTGACCTGAGGGCTCAGCGGGTCCCCTAGTGTGGGGAGACCATGGCAAGTGAGAGATATGCCATGCAGAGAGAGCTTCGGTACAGAGCTTATTTGGTGGATATTGAGAATAGTATAATAGTTATATAGGGGAGGGGAGAAGGAGAGAGGGAGAAGGGGGACACAGAAAGAGGAAAGAGAGAGGAGAGAGAGGAGAGGTAAGGGGAAGGTAGTAATTACCTCTTCAGAAGAGAGACAGAGAGCAGGCTGGAGAGGACACAGGAGATGTACTTGCCTCTGCAGAAGATGGGCAACAAAGGTTGGGAGTGAGCTGAACTTTTCTCTTAAAGGGACAGGGTACCCAGGTGACTAACCAGGCCAACATATTACAACATTTCTGACTTTCTTTTATAATAAAAAAGTGGGGAGTTAGGCATGGTAAGTTGAGGGAACTGGGATATTGAATTATCAAAAGTCCTTCCTTCTTATATGTGGGTGCCAAAGTCTTTTAAGGGGAAGATGGGAAAAGCTGATTGCTGTCCTGAGGTAGCTTGTTGCTTTACTCCTGTCTAGTATCTCTTTGACTTGGCAAGGTGTTGGCAGAACAGAGGAGAAAGTTAAATTTAGGAATTAAAAAAATTTTCAGGACCAGGGAATTAAGCAAGGTGTATCTGACCTGTTTAAAGTGAATACTTCAATTCAGCTCCCTGGAACTCACAAGAATTCTTTTGAGTTTGTGAAAACTTAAGTTTTAGACACCTACATCATATAAACCGCAGCATATTTATACCAGAATGACTGGCAAATGCTTTTGTACAATGAAAAGTATCTTTAAGACTATGAAAGATGGCATGAAGAGAAATTTGACAACTTGCATTTGTCCTCAGACCTTTATAAGTTGCTGGTACACATCTTAATAACTTGCATTTGTTTATCTTAAAACACCTTTTATTTAGAAAATGTTAAGAAGTTGTACTGAAATTTGTTTGTTGAGTTTTCCCTTTAAACTGACAAAACCTCTCAGCTGTCAAATTACATCACAGATCTTTGAGTAGGATAAAATTTACTTGAGTTATTGATTTAAAAAATGACAGAGGACTTACTCCATTGGCCACATAGAGTCCTTCCTCAGGGTCCTCCACAGCCATGGAGGGCAAAAGCTTCAGGACTTTATTTGCCTTCTGCTATTTAGTGCAGGGCCTGCCTGGGTTTAGAAGATTCTATGGATTAGGAAATATGTAGGAAGACAAGTCTACCTTAACCTGAGCAGCTAGACTGTCAATTTAATTTGATTGTCCACATCTGGAGATCTTTAGGAGTTCAGATGAAAGGCAGTTCACCCAATGGTTAGTGCTTTCACTTGATGAAGCAAATTGCGGACAGATGTTATTCTGTGCCCATCTGTCTTCGGTCTCCTTTGGAGAAAATCGAGTTCTTCTACTAAGAGCCAATCTGTCTCCCTGTTATGAAAAGTCTTTTAATAATTAAACATTTAAGTTTCATATTCCCCAATATATGAGCAGTTGAGGGCTGTTTATCAGGTATAGATAAGTTATAACTACATTATAGAATCTACCTGAAGAGCTGGATCCAAGCTTGACTGTACTGGTTTTTAACCAAACAGGTGAGATTCATACTTGTGAAAAACAAAGAAGAAAAAAAAA
>NC_022009.1:29783498-29784933 GCF_000317375.1 Microtus ochrogaster | reverse complement strand
CTGAAAAAGCCTGGGATAAAACCAGACTCTCTGAACATAGCGGACAATGTGGACTACTGAGAACTCAAGCTGACTTTTTTTTTACCTGGAAAGTAGAATCATTGCAGGGGAGGATATGCACTGAAAGTGGGTCTCTGTGTGTAATGAGAGCCTCAGCAATGGCTTAAAGGTAGCTGGGGACAGGTCATATAGCTGGGGACAGCCAAGCCACTGCCCAAGAGTGGTTGCCTGTGAGCAGACTGTACCGCTTGGCTAAAGGCAGAACTTCATGTAGAGAACCTGCTACAGGTTAGGGGCCTCCCTTTGTTAAGCTCAAAGAAAATGGTGACAGCCATGGCTGCCCATGTGGTACAACTCTTATATTTAACAGTCACTGGTAGACGTTAGAAATGTCAGCCTATTTGCCACAGGTGAGGCACAAAAACAAATGACTGAATCAGGACAGTGTCTATTCATCCACAAGATAATGGGGGGGGGCGGTGCTGAGAAAGGGCAGTTGCCTGAGAGGCACGAGGCAAAAAGGGAACACCATCCTGAAAAAGGGTCCATAGATTTCACAGGCCCTAGGAACAAAAGACAAATGCATTGCTCAGTAAGTGCAGTGCTAGAGGAGAACCCAAGGTTAATTGGAAGGGCCAGAGGTGATCTACCATGCCTAACTTCCCATCTTTTTATTTTAAGAGAAAAATGGGAATGTTGTAATCTGCTGGCCTGTTCTGTCACTTTGGTGTCCTGTCCCTTTAAGATAAAGCTCCACTATCTCCCAAACTCCCCCACTTCTGCTGAGGCAATTGGGTCTCCTGCCTCCTCTATAGCCAGCTCTCTCTTTCTGTCCCTCTTCAGAAGAGCCATGTCTTATCCTTTTCCCATCCTTCCTTTCTCTCCTCTCTCTTTCCTCTGAAAGACCAGGATAAATCCAGACCCCTTAGCAGAAAGAGTAGAGCCAAAAATCTAGGTTAGCCAGTTCAGTGACTGTGTTCCAGGAACTGACTGAAAACAAAGTTAGATTATAATCTTGAGAATAATCTTGAGAAATGGGGAGTTACCCCCTTGTGATTATCACTTGTATTTTCAGAATTTTCCAATGATGCCCTCCCTACCCCCTTTGGGTTCTAGTTTCTTCCCTTAAATACCCCTTCCCCAGCTACACGAGGTCAAACTACCTTGCATGGGATATGAGTCTCGGCCACAGAGCGTTGGTTCCTGTCAATAAACCTTGTGTGATTACAGCAAGGGCGGTCTCTTGTGAGTTCTGGGGGAGTCATGTTATCCCGAGACTTGAATGAGAATCTCCCGACTCTGGGGGTCTTTCACCGCTTTCTGTGTCCCCCTTCTCTCTCTCTCCTCTCCTCCCCTTCATAATACTTTATTCTTATACTGCTCCCAATACCCACTAATAAACTCTATACTCAAGCTCTTTTTGCATGGCATATCT
>NC_022009.1:29745817-29782473 GCF_000317375.1 Microtus ochrogaster | reverse complement strand
CATATAAGATGCTAATATATAATTTACTTATCTTTTATTATATATATAACATGATATACAATTTACTAATCTAGTATATATAATGAATATATACACATAAATATGTATATACTAGATTAGTTATTGCATTACCTTTAAACTCAACTCCTTAGAAAGACTCAGAGGATGATAAAATAAGTACACTCCTATTGTAAGAATACAACATGAGTAATGTCTAGAGCAATTCCCAGTAGTTTTGTCAGGTCTTTTGGAAAATATACAAACACACCTTTTACTCTCTCCATTTATGTTACTATTCTGGTCTTCTGGGGCCCTTACAACAAATGTTTAAGGCTTTTTCTTATCTTATGTGGACCTGTACTTCCACAACCTCAAATGATGCCTGTAAGCTCTACCCAATGGATTTAAAACTCTACAATTGCTAGAAAAACAAATTTCTTTTGGAGATCCACTACACAGGGTTAGCAAGGACATCTAGCCTAGTTCCCAAGAACGTCCTTCTGAAATGTCACGAGTCAGGGTTCCACTAGCTACACTTCTCTTGGACTCTGGCTTTCCAGTCTCTCACCAGAATGATCCATTAAGCTTTGCTTATAGCCTTGGAGTATTTTTGTAAACCACAGTTCCAAATTGTTCTGCATTTCTCCTGCAGTTCAGTACTGAATGGCTAAGGACCACATGGTCAGGTTAATCAAAGCCACAGTCCTAATTTTCTCAATCAATTTTATGTGTTAATTAATTGTTTCTTTGTTTTGGACAAATTCTAAAAAGAATCAGCTTATGGAAAGAAGAGATTTTCTATCTCATAGTATGGGAGAATCTTTACAACACAGTATGAAAGCACCAAGAGAGGAAGGCATGATGAGTGTAGCAAGCAAGAGGATGGATGATCATTGGTCATACATATTACCTCTGCAATCAAGTAGCAGATGGTAAAAAGGAAGTAGTGCCAAGTGGTAAAACACAGAGTCAGCATCACAGAAAGGAAAAAAGGGAATCTGGCATCGAGGTATTTACATAGTCGAACTAGAATTGGCATCCAGACTTTGCTCTTACATTCAATTGGAAAGAGTTCCACGTGTGGCCACTCTTATCCACTGGGAAACTGAATAATTATTTCTAATTATGTTTCTGGGCAATTAAGTGTTTTCCATGTTCTCTTGCTGTACCCGTCACAGACTTGGTCTCTTGACATCATCATCCATCGGGAAGTATCGGTATAGTGACCTACCCCAGTGAATTTATCTTTAGGTGATGGTAAAAACAATAAGGACAAATAGGGTAGAGTGCAAACAGAGTTCAAGTGCCCACAGCAAGTAAGGAGAACAATGGAGTTAATTTGTAAAGCTTTGTTCTCCTTAAACAACGAAATACTTACATATTGATATAGGAAAGCCTCAGCACCAGATGTGGAGGTGGAAACAATCCTGAGTATGCTCAGTTCCAGGTAAACATACCCACATGTTCTTAAATAGAAAAGCAGTAACTAAATTGCCTCCTTAAATAAATTAGCATTACAATAAGTAATTTATTCCTCGTCACCTAAAAAGAAGGAGTCAATAATTTGATGACTTTTGATGATTCCTGCTAAGCTTTTCCAAAGAAATCTTCATGGAAACAAAACAACTCTGACGGTGTGATACCAGTTTTTAAATGGAGCAGTGCCTGCCTCACCTGCCAGCTAACAATATGGAATTTAACTTAGAAGAACAATTAAAATACACCGAAGAACACATATTATAATAAGGAAGAAGTTACTGGATCTAACTCAGAAGTGAAAAGCTACATGCAGCATGATCATGTGGGCAAGGTTCTTAGGGCAGTCAAGAAGTTTGCGTCCATGTGGGTATTTTTGATTAAGTAACAAGCAAAGAATTTCAGATCATGAGACCAAAAGTTATAAGGATTAAGACCAACTCCATAAATCTAGTTTAGGAACTGATAGACATTATTTCAGCACATAATATCTGGCCTTAGCACAATTTTCACTATCACAATTTATCTCACTATTATAGGTATATAAACTTTAGAAGCTGGCACAGAAAAAAAAAAAAACATTTATGGGAGCTGAAAGTTATCTCACTCACATACAAATCCTCCGCCAAGATAATGGACTCTAGGAGCCAGACATTTGAATGGTTACCTGTATTAAATGCCCCCAAAATAAGTTTAGCAGGTTAATGAGCTTCTATGAATTTTAAAAGGACATTATCAAATCTCTGGTTTTCATATAAAATCAAAATTTTAAAATAAGCTTTATTGTTCATATAAATTCTTGAAAAGCTGTGCTGTAACGTAGTTTTGGAAAATAAACAAAAGTACTGATTCCATCTTAGCAGACATTAAAATGTTTTTCTGAGAAAGAAGAATAAATCCACTTAGAATCTCTCACAGAATCTATGTTCTACACATACTCTGAGCCATACGAAGCCCTCAATGAAAACCATCTTCATTCCTTAGCAGGAGCGAAAGAAAATTTGCCTGGAACTTCTGAAAGTTTAATAGGACAAATGGACAAAGATCAGAATAGGAAAATGTGGCATAAAATACATGAATTTAATATGCAAACAGGAAATACCATCCCAGCAAGAGAGAGAGAGTAGAGTGAGAGAGCATCCACCCGTCATTATTCAGAAACACAGTCCGGTTCTTCCTTCCTTCCTGTAGGGGAGCAGCACCACGGGGAATGCAAACAACTTTGAAGGCCTGGAAGTGATTATTAGGTGAGAGAATGGTGCCAGAGATGGCCATGTTGGAATTTCAATGAGCCCAAGAGACAGACAATATCTGGTAATCTAAGACCATCCAGGTGTGGTTACATTCTTCAGTCATCATTCCAAAGACAGATAATGGGATTTCAAGGTGAGGATGGACGGCAATTAGAGTTCCTTTCTCAGTCTGATCTCAAAACCTATAAAGAAAATTCCATACAGTGCCTTTCCATTTGCATCCAATTGCTCAGCTGGCAAAAAAAAAAACCACCGCAATTGGGGGATATTGATTCCTGAGCCCCAACTCCTTTCTTTTCACATAATCCCAGACATACAAAGTGGGGAATGCTACTGTGAAACTTTTGAATAAATTTTATATATTTATAAATATTGTTTTTAAACAGGTTGCTAATAGACATCTTCACAAAGAGCACAGCACATTTAAAAGTTTTATACTGATATTTTATAAATAATTTTCACTTTCTCTTGCTAAATAATGATAGCATATTCAGTATATTTTCTCACAATTCATTATTCTATTCAAAATATAATGACCTAATCATTTTGTTACTTTTTATTGGTAGATTTGAAAACAGTAAGTTAATTTTAATTACTCAAGATTTAAATTACTATTTCTCTTTTCTCATGTTTATGATTAGTATCTCTATTGACGTGTTATATACTCCAATTATTAATTACTGGGAGTGCATGTTAATGGACTGAAAGCTCAAAGTAAGTAACAAATTGGGTTTTGAAAAGCAATTTCAATTAATTCAATTTACTAATTCTCCAATGCAGTTGATATTAGCATTTGCAAGCTGATACCCCTATAATAGAATATTTTCATGTTTATGATTGAAATGATGAAGTGGTATATTCTACTACACATAATATTTGTGAGATATTTTCAATTTGTTTGATTGAATTAAAGACTTTTTTGTGGATTACCTTCTCATACTAGGTCCTTAATAACTTTCAAAGAAGAAAACAAAACAATATTGGAAAGAAACTCTATCATAGTTATCTGAATTCCAGGAAAATGGCTTAGTAAGTGAAATTGATGCTTACATTGTTCTGTGGTTTGCAAGTGGATCTGCCCCACCAGCTCGTGTGTTTGAATAGATGTGCCTCAATTGGTGGTGGTGTCTTGGGCAGCTGTACAAAGTGGAGCAGGAGTTGTCTTAGCTCCATTTCCAGCTATTGTAATAAAGTACCTTGAACAAACCAACGTAGAAAAACAAATTTTTTAGCTTACCGTTCCCAGTTCCAGTCTATCATGGCAAGAAATTCACAGTGGTAGGTGCCTGAGAGACATGGTCACATCACATCCTAATCACGAGGAGACTAAAAACTTCATTCCTATTCTGTGCTGGCAAAGAAACTTTCTATATTTTCCTCATTTCCTGAAAGGTTGAGTGACAGTAAATTCAGAAGTAATGAATGAGAATATTTGGTGGAAGAAATTTAAAAGTACAGTAGTATGCAGTCTTATTTACTGTCCTTAACCAGCTTTGCAGGGAGAATACAGAGAAAAAGCAGAGTAGAAACAAATGAAAACTTACACTTTGGTGATTAAAGGATAGCGATAATATTTAAGTTGTGATCAATTCTAATTCAGACTAAGAGGCTGTAATTGTTCATAATATTATTGAAAGACCCCCAGAGTTGGGAGACTCTCACTTAAGTCTCGGGATAACATAACCCCCCAAGAACTCACGAGAGACCATCCTTGCTGTAATCATACAAGGTTTATTGACAGGAACCAGAGCGCTGGGACTGAGACTCATATCCCACACAGGGGTAGAAAAGTTCGACCCCGAGTAGCTGGGAGAAGAGGTATTTAAGGGAAGAAACTACAACCCAAAAGGTATAGGGAGGGCGTCATTGGAAGATTCCGAAAATACTAGTGATAATCACAAGGGGGTAACTCCCCATTTCTCAAGATTGTTCTCAAGATTATAATCTAACTTTGTGGTCAGCCAGTTCCTGAAACAAAGTCACTGAACTGACTAACCGAGATTTTTGACTCTACTCTTTCTGCTAGGGGGTCTGGATTTATCCTGGTCTTTCATTATCACCTTTAAAGAAGAATCCCCTGCTTTGCCCTAGGTGAATAGTAAAAGAGCTTTGACTTTATGGATCCACTGTTCCATGATATAAAAATGCATTCGCCTTAAAAAGGTTCATTTAAATGGTTTACCTTTATATAAAGAAAGCCTGAAGAGAAAGTACTGCTTCAAGAATACCATGCTTTAACAAGACAATCCAGGCAAACAGTCTCTTAGTTCCAACCATCTAGGTATGCAGAGAAGACATTGGCTGCGAATCAAGATGGTTCAGATATACCTCGAGCTGGCAATAAAACTTGGCATCATTTTCACAGTACTGGTTTTGCATGGAAGAAGAATACAAGAGTTATAAGAGTCCATGGTAACTTGTACAAAGTATCTCAAAAGAGGTCAGTGAATTAAAATAATAAGTAGTGGTATTGGATTCTGTATCCAAAGTCCCTAAAAGTGTGATTTAAGGTATCAATAGAAGGCTTGTGTTGTTATGACTAAAATGGTATATGCAACAAGCAAAGCTGAAGAGAACAAATGAAACCAGACCATGAAAAGGGCACATGTGGTACAAGTGGAAGTACCATAAATATGGTGTTGATTAAGTCTTTGTAGCACACATGATGTCATCATATCATGATGTCATCATATGTCCTAGACAGTGGACATAGAGCTGCAGAGTATCTATTGATTTTGATCTAATCTTTTCCTTCTATGCCCTCCATTCAACTGAAATGACAAGGAATATTCTGTCAAAGGCATATGAGAAAGATGTAACATTTCTTCTTACCACAGGAGATTTCAGTTAAGAGAGAGTCTTGAATTCAAAAGAGATTGTAAGCTTCTGAATAATGTTGGTATTGCTAAAATTGGGAAAACTTTGTGAAATGAGATTGACAGCATTTTTCATTTATAGATCATCTATGAGTCAAAGTGGGTCAGTAGAAGAATGTCAAAGTTTGGATATCGCAAATAACCCATGTGTTGAAAGACTGGTGTCCAACTGACTGGGGTGTTAGTGGGAATATGTGGAAACTGGATTGGGAAGCATGGTGATAGCTGGTAGAGGTAGGTCACTCGTGTGAGCCTTTAAGTGTAACAGGTAGAACTAGCTCTTGTAGACCAGGCTGGCCTCAAATCCACAGGCTCCAATGCTACAGGGAAACCCTGTCTCAAAAAAAAAAACCCAAACCAAAACAAAACAAACAAACAAACAAAAAAGGAGGGACAGGCTGGAGCCACATCTAGATTTGTGATATCCATTTCCTGGTCCAGGAAATTATGGAAGCTGTGAACAATCTGTGTCATTCATCTTTATACCATAAACAGAGCTTCCCCAGTCACTGTGCCTTCTCTGTCATGACAAATGGACACCATTTGATATTGGAATCCATAATAAAATTCCCCTTACATAATTTTCTTCTATAGCAATAAGAAAGGTACCTAACACATGGTGCTATAACAAAGAAGAAGCAATTACTCCTGTTTTTTGGTGTTTTTTTTTTTTATCTAATGTCTTTCTAACCCTATATAACTTTGCCCTTTACAATATCAGTCACTATTCCATCCTTCTATGAAATCTAACTTAATTTTGACATTTGTATAGGAACATATTGTGCTTATGTGTTGTACCTCTATTTCTATGTCTTGTTTATTTCCCTTAACAAAATGTATTCTGTCTTTGCTCACATGACCACAAAATATAATATTTCACTCTGTTTAATTCCTGAGATACATTCTTTTGTGTATATAAAAGAATGTTTTTTTTATCTATTTATTAACTGGGTGTATGTTGGGCAAACATATTGGCTTTAGTTATAATTGAACTCAAAAATGTAACTTTGGGATATTCCTTCAGCTCTAATTAATCTCAGCAATGTTTATGAATATGTCCATAGTCTAAACTATAGCAATAGACTAAAGAAGAAGTAACACTACAATGACTTGAGGCTTCTAGAGATGGATGATCACAGGTATCAGAAAGCAAGGACTGATGTTATTGGTGCTCATGATGAGATCTACTATAGTTATTCTGTGGCAGCAGAAAACTGAATCCAGGCCCTCTACAGAGACTTGGGAAAAGTTGAGGAGCCAGATAAACAGCTCTAGAGACCCAAGACATGAGCAGACTCTTCTCTAGGTGCCTTGAGATAAGTATAGGAGGAATTTATGTGTGTAGCTCTGGTAGGTTCAGTTTTACAACTGAACTTGGAGCTAAGTCAACATACTAAAGTGTCCAGAAAGTCTCAAGGACCCTGCCATTTATGATTCTGTATAACTGGGATTATGGATATTCATCACTCTGTCTAGCTTTTATGTGGGTGCAGGGGATTGAACATAGGTGCTCATGCTTGCAGTTCAAGCACTTTAGCAAAAGAACCATCTCCCAAGTCTACCTTGCAGGTATTTTCTCTTAACAAAACAGTTGACAATTTGTACAGTCATAGCTTTCAGAAATAGAGGGTGACTTTCTCATTTTCAAGGCATATTCATTCGAGTAGTTAGCTAGCCTCGTAGATACCAATGATTCCTCATCTACAAAGAGCTGGAAATTAACATATGTTTTAGAAGAAGTAGTCTCCATTCTACTATACAGAATTTCAAACTTTATTCTTTTGCTTCATAAATCTTATTGCTTAATCATTTCTTTGCCTTTCCCATGATTATTTTCTTTGTATATAAATCTAGTTGTCCATCACCATGGCATTTTTGGAATTGACTGTTATGAGACTAAGATATAAAAGTTATAGAGGGAACATGTATAATGGCCATTCTCATTTCAGAATTAATCAATTTTCTTATAAATATCAGCTTATTCAACTAATATGGAACTCCTATGTATCCACAGCATCTAGTCCTTTCCCAATGAAATGAATTGCCAGGCAGTGGTGGCACATGCCTTTAATTCCAGCACTCGGGAGGCAGAGGCAGGTGGGTCTCTGTGAGTTCAAGGCTAATCTGGTCTACCGAGCAAGTTCCAGAACAGGTTCCAAAACTATAGAGAGAAACCTTGTACCGAAAAAAAAAGAGGAAAAAAGGAAAATAATCAGCTTATGCTATTTGCATTAAATTTAATAAAATTAATTGTTCATTGATTTATTGTGATTCATCACAGACATCTGTAAAAAATCATTTCTATTCATGTCTCTCATAAGGCATATAAAGAGTACATTTTTATTATTTAAATTAAATTTTAACAGATATTAGAGACAAAAAGTCACATTAGTTACTATGATGTATGTTTACACGTTGTTTAATAATTTGCTTAAACTAATCATTGCTGCATATTTTATGATTCTTCAAGTGGTATTTGAAGTGTTCCTACCTGATGCTAAAAGCTATCCTCTTAAATTGCAGTTACTCAACCTAATACATGATTTAATGTTTGGATGGTCAACTTAATAAATCTGCAGCTTGTGGCTTAAAAATGCACACAAGTTTCTAAGACTTGAGATAAAGATAGTGACTTCAAATAATTCTCAACCAGTTCATTCTAAGTACAGCATAGAGCAACTAGTGATAAAATACAGAAGTAAATAAATATTTGTGCCATTATACACTGTTAGCATCATTGCCTTTGCCTTTACCAAGAAACTTGATCTATCTCTGTTCTGGATTTTAAATTGCTATTGGTTTCTTATTACTATTTTTTTTCTTACTTTGAGACAAAAAAAAATGAAGACAGTATCTGGAAAAGTCAGATTCATAGAAACCGTTGCAACTACTGAATACTAAACTACCTGGAGCAAAAGTGAAAAGTGTAGTTCCTGAAATGACACATCTGTGTGTTCAGGAGCATGTATATGGAGAGAAGCACCTTGATAATTGACCAAATTATTAACTACTCAGCCATATTCATTCAAGCCATAGGTATTGCTTGAATAAAATTCTCTGTTTTTGCACCCTGCCAGACTGAAAAATAAACACGTCATCATCCGTGTGGTACACTGAATGGGGCCACATTTATCATGAGTGGTAAAATTCAGGATATTTTGTAATGTATCAAATGCAGTTTGGGGCTTGGGGTTTATAGAGACTTTCTGGAGTAAACAATACATCAGACAGGTTGATGGACAACAAAAGCTGTCTACCTCTATGTCATGAGTCTACACACACAATCCAATACCACGTGCATTCTAATCCATTCACTATTGATTTCCAATACCTAGATGATTTAAAGCTACCACAGTCCACCGCATTTTTGGTATGTATATAAAGGTGTAATAGAGGAAAGTGAACTGTATGCCGCTGTGTAGTTGACACAGGGCTGTGATTTTGTGACATATAATGCAAACATGTATTAAAATAGTCATTTAAAGGTATCACAAGCTCTAACATATTGCAGTGAGTAAAATAAGTAACCATGAACATATCTCAGCATATGTATGACAAAGACAATTAATGATTCTTCACATAGACTTACAATTACTGACACTGGGAAGCCACCAATTTCCAACTACCTTCACCAAAAACTGTACTGCTATCCAAGAATCCTTGCCCCTCAGATGAGGGAATTCATTTCTCATTCATTCACAATGTATGTAAAGATTTTCTATGGTTGTCTAATGCTCTAAGGCATTCATATTTCTCACAATACTGAACTTAGAATCTTCAGGAGACTTGAACCATGTGCTCATTATTTTGGAAGAATGACTTTTCTGACCTTCAGTAACCCATGTGGTAGCATGTCAATACATTCTCTCTTAATGTTATTCAAACTAAAAGTTTATAGAGTTGTAGCCTCACTCCCGTGAAAACTTAAGAAAAATAAATCTAGAGGTTGCAAATAAGTTCTATGCCTTTCAGTAGACTCAAGTGAGCCTACCATGTATCTTACCTTAAATTCCCAAAAGTGAGACAGAATTTCCTTCATAATTTGTTTTGTACTGGAGGACTTTTTCACTGTTGCTGTTGTTTGTATGCATGCATGATGCAGTGTATGTGTTCTTATGTATATGCTATGATCTACTTATGAGATGAGATCACAGAGATGATACCTGTGGAGTCAGTTTTCCACTTATTAAACAGGGATTTGTTTTGTTGTGCTTTGTTTCGGTCTGTGTAGTTGTATACACTGATCTAGCTGGCTGGTGCATTTCTGAAGATTCTCCTGTCTGCACCTCATATCTCCCCATAAGAGTGATGGAATTAGAGATGACCTTAACTATATCTGAATACATGGGTTCTGTCTTCAATACTCAGCCACATCCCCAAGCTCTCTTTCTAACTTGAATTGTTATTGAAAATAACTTTCATACAATATATTCTCATCACGACTTTCTCTCCTCCAATAACTACCATATATTCCCCTTTTCCCAACCCATTCAGCGTCATATTGTCTCTCTCTGTTTCTCTGCATCTCTATCTCTCTCTCTCTCCCTGTCTTTATAAAACAAACAGTAAAAGAAAAAGTACAAGAAACACATCTGCACACAGACACATATAAAAATGTAAGAAAAGAGATTTTTAAAACATGCTCAAAAAAAGACATCACCAAAACACAGAAATAGCATTGTGTGTAGGAGGAGGGCCTGCTTGCTTGTCCCAGATGCCTGTCTAGCTTAGCCCCGAAACTGTATTAATTAAATCACTGCTGAACCCATTAGCTGTAGCTTCTTAATTTATCCCATCTCCATTAATCTGTGTACTGTCACATGGCAGTGGCTTACAGGCAAAATTTTTGCATGTTTAACTCTGGTGGTGGATCCATGGTGTCTCCCTCAGTCTCCTTTTTCCCAGCATGCCATTTAGTTTCCCCCAACTACCTAAGTTTTGCCCTATTAACAGACCAAGGCAATATCTTTATTCATCAATGGTATTCACACCACTGACAGGGGACTCCCACATCAATTGAGTTCTTGAGTTCAGTTTTGTTGATCCTTTATTACTGGCCATGGAGCTTACCCTTAAAAGGGGCTTGTTTCTCCAGTGAGATGCCATTGGAGAAAACTAATTTTCCCTTTTCAAGTATTTGTCAGTTGGTGATGACTTCTTAGTGATGAGAGATCCCGTCCAGTACTCCCCTCAGTACTGGGGACCCCTTTATTTTGAATTTGTAAAGACCCTGTGCATGCTGACATGGTCTTTGTGAGTTCATACATCAATCAGTCCTGTTGTGTTGGATGACACTGTTTCTTTGATTTTTTTTACAAGCCATGTTGATGGCTCAATGGGTAGAATTTTTTTTTTTTTTGCATAAACACAAGAAGCTTCATTTCAATGCCCAGATCTCCTGTAAAATCTTGGCTTGGAAGTATATGTCAAGTCTCAGCATCCTTATTGCTAAACACAAGATGGATATAGGAGAATTCCCCACAAAACTGGTAGACCTGGTAGCCAGGTACATACAGAAGTAAACAGTGAACATTCAATCTCAAAAAGGTGAAGGGTGAGGCATGACATTGGATATTGTATACACCCACTCATCACCACATACACAGACATACATAAACATCATGGATACTTATGTACATCACACAGAAACATATGCACACACACATGACCAGCTTTGATAAAAACATGGTTCTTAAGTTAAATTTCTTCATCTGACTGGTGGATTAGGAACAGAAACATGACTTGAAACTCTTAGGTGGTAGAGTGATAAATTGCTTTGAATTCCTAAAATTTCTCTTTCTTTGCATATTTCCAAGCATTTCCATGGCAAACTGTATATCTCTACTACTTGATTGGCAGCTTGGCCATTTAAAGTTGCTTTTCTAATAGATTTTTAAAGCAAGAATAAATAAATTATATGGGATAAATTAAGATATAACTTACAGCAAGCATTGGAGACTGGCTGTGTCAACCAGTGTGTTTACTTGATGATATTTAATATATTCACATGATTTTATATAAACCTGTTCTGTAACTCATGATTTAAAGAATATTACTTCAAAAAGAGAAGAATATTACTTCTTTTTTATTTCACACAGTCAACTATGAGAAACATTTTCTTTGATTTCTAACAATATATGTATCAAGAAAACTTTGGCAATAAAAATGTTTATTATGTTGTAGCATGAGGAATGAGTATAAAGGAATCTCAATTTGCTCATAACTGTACTTCCAGCTGAAGTGTGACAGTAAATCCAGAAATGAAATGAAAGATTAACTCATGGAGATGGCAGTTTGGCAGACACATATTACTGCCATATTGCTAGTCTTTGCAGCACAGTGAGCTACATTTTTTTTCTTCATGTCATGTGCTTCAGTATCCAAGTGTACAAAAAATATTTCCTCCTGCTGATGATATTAGGTAGAGTTTATTCCACTGGATCTGGTTGAAAGGCCATCAGCTAACAATATTACACTGATCTAGATGCTACTTCACAGTGGGACGTCAACTTCAAATGAAGGAATGGAGCCACACATTGTGGTGTAAACAATAGTGTTCCAGAGGTCCCCAGCTTTTAATTCACATCAAATAATTATAGGAGTGAGGAAATTTCCTAGATTTTTCTGTGGTTAGAATTTGGGGGAATCAGCAGGCAAAGGAAGAGGTAAATGCGGTACTATTCCTTTCTCAACTAAACACTTGAGATTGATAACCAAACAAAGTGGATCAGTTGGATCTGAGACTTGGAAACTCAGAACTCCAACTGTACCAACAACATCGCTCAAAGAGCAGAGTGATATGTGAGGGCAGAAGATCTAAGGTCAGAGGAATGCTGGGAGACAGCTTCCTTGCCATGGTAAACAGGTGACAACAGTGGCTGTGACATTCTGCATGAACAGGAGCAAGAGAAGGCAGAGGGGTGACAGAATGAGAGGCATGATGAATCTTATGGGCACTTAAGACGGTCTCTGGGGATATTAAGCAATCAGGATTTGGAAATCTGAACTGTGTATATGAGGTGCTGCTGTGACAGAGGCAGGGAGGGTAAAAGCTTGTAAAATATGTTACTAATGAGAGCTCATTTGTCCTAAGAGCTGGCGAGGTGTGGGGATGTAGGCCTATACTTTCAAAGGGCTCCCTGAATAGCAGAGATGATGGGATGATATACATGAAAGATAATGGAAAGCAAATGCACCATGGAAAACACAGACAGCTGCTCAGAGCTCAGAAAAGGTAAAACTTTGAGCAGAGCTTTACAGGAAGCTTTGTATTGAATACTGTGTGGAAGGACTAAGATTGCAAACTAGCAAATAAAGGAATGTTTCTCTATGCTTCTTAGCTGATATTCTTTAAAATTAGATAGCAGACATTCTATTATTTATCTTTGACATATCAACTAAATTTAATAAATGAATCTGCATGAATATTACCTTCAGATGTTAATTCTAAAAAACACAAATTTAATGGCCATTATAGTTGGCCCCTGAAGAAACCCTGATTGCCTTTAGTAGGTTTTGTGCTTTCAGATAATCTTTGATAAAGTCTTCCACCTCAAAATTGGATTTCATACCTGTAACGCCAAGCCTCTTATGTCCAGATATTTACCACATTCTCTCTATAGTTCAAAATAACTACCTCATTAGAGTTTTGCAGAATAAATAAAAGCTGATGAATGTACTCACAGTCTTCATTTGTTGGTTGCAAAGTTTCCAGAAAACATAGGCCCCATAATTGGTAGTAAGGGGTACTTACTAAACCTTCTGATTAAATTTTATTGTTCCTATTTTTTTTTTGAGGTGAGGGTATCAAACACAGAGTCTCATGTATGCTAGGCAAGTACTATATTACTGTTGATACTGCTACTCCTATGTCTATGTTCTGTGTTCCTGGGATTGGCAGGCAGACTTTCATGCTTTCTCATGACAAATTCTTCTTAGTTTCCATATGCAATGTTGGTCAAAGTGTCATGGCAAAACTGTTTATTCTCTTTTGTTATTTGTAAGCTCCATCTAGTCTTCATTTTTTCAAACAATGGTCCTGATATAATGAACCTCCCTCATGGATGGATCTGCCAAACTTATATGCTCACTACCATAGCAACCATTTTCTTCATGGACTTGCAGGTTCCCAAGAGAAGAAGATTGAAATAGTCTTGAATAACTAGACATGTGTTAGCTTGGGAACAATAAATTTGAGGAAGCAAAACAATTGAACTCTTATAATTTTTTCTTTAGGGACATTAGGAGTAATTTAAAAAAGGACATATGTCTCTGAAAATGATGGTTTTTCATTTAGAATATTTCATTTTAAGTAATTATATTTATTTATTTATTGCCTATGTTCATATGTGTGTATATTCACGTGCCACTGCACACATGTAAAGGTCAGGAAACAACCTTCAAGAATGGCTTCTCTCCTTCCACTGTGTGGATTCCTGGAATTGAACTCAGATCATCAGGCTTGGCAACAAATGCCTATACCCATGATCTGTCTCGCCAGCCCTGGTCTATAATTTTTTTATAAATAAAAAACAAAGTATTCATTTATGGAAGTAGTTATTTTTTCCCATGTCACAGGTTCTAGCCTCCTGCTTTTCTATTGAAATATTTTGAGGAAATTGTTGTAAGGTAGCAATTTCTTACTTAGTAATCTATCAATCAAGCTCATGTGATTACAATTCCCGAGGCTCTTACACACTAATAAATCTCCTGTTATCTCTCTTGCTCACTGTGCAGGTCATTGCTCCTTCAATAACCCTCTTTTATCTTTCTGATTACATAATGAATTTGGTCATGATTCATAAATAGACCAAGGGAAACATCTGATGTACTGATGTTAAAGACGGCTGTCTTTTTCTCTTTGTAAAATATGACACATCAAATATACGATTTTCAATTTCAGCCTCAAATTCTGAATGCTGCCCTCCCAGGGAGAGCTGACTCTTTTTACAGTGTATATTTTTCAGTTCCACACAATGCTGCCCATTGTTCCTGAGGGAGTGGCACCCAGGTGACTTTAGGTGGAAACTACCCTATCGCCTTGGAAAGTTAAACAAAAATATTGCTCTTAGGTTTATAAATTCTGTTCATTTCTTTCATTTGTCAGTATTAATGTCAGTAAGGGTCTTTGGAATTTATTGAAAAGACCCCCTCAAGCTTTTAAAGATAAAGTACTCAAAGCTGTTGAACCTTGTTTTAAGCAGTTGCTATGCAAAGTCCAGTGCTGGAAGTGAACTTGGAGGAGAGAATCAGAGAAGGGGTGATTATGTACACTGGACTCAAAAACCTTGTGAAGAAAGTGAAAACAGATGTGACCTATGGCTTAGATTGCTCATTTTACTGTCACTGTTATACAATGATTGGTTTGTACATCACGTAATCTTTGTTATTGATGACTAGTCAGAGGTTCATTTAACTTAAAGATTTCTTAAAGAGTTTATGGGGAGCAGTGCGATTTATATAAAATCTACTGAATCTGAATCTGAGGGTAGGTGTAAATTTTATCATATATTAGTGTCAGTTTCCTGACTTTGACAACTGGTTTTTATATGAGAGGCTATTGCGAAAAGCTAGGCATATTGTATACACAGGTTCTCTGTACAGGTTGGTCATATTCAAATTAGTCTTAATCTATATTAAAATTGAAGTGGTTTTTAAAAATGAAAATATATAAACTGTCAATTTTTTCTGAAGAATTCAAAGTTCTCAGGAAAATGACATGGTAGACAATCAATCATTAGAAACCATGAGCAAGAAAAATTGATGAAAAGCAGAAAAATGACATATTTCCTTTAATTTTATGTTTCCAATGTATTAGATTCAACAAAGGACTCCTTGCATTTTATTAACTATGGCCATCCTAGTAAATGATACCAGATTTGACGAACAACTAACAAGGAGTAGGTGTTCTTAATCAAAAGCATATTTTAATGGTTTTGATCTCTCTGCATCATTTTTTATTGTAACTCAGAGGGTAGTTTCCCTACTTTTTCAGAATTCATTATTTTTACACAACGGCAGTAGAGCAGGCTTTTGTTTGTTAGTCTTTCTGCACAGCGCTTGTTTGTATCTGACAGGTTTGTCAAAGGTGACACAATCAATGATTTATATACTTTTGAATAAAGTGACAACTATCAATCTTCATTCAGAGTAATCAAATATTTTGTTGCAAATTCATTAGCATAGTATATTACAGAGAGGAGAATCTTTCCTTATTTCTGAAATAACTGGAGCTTGATGGAGACCAGTACTTTGTCTCTTTTCCCTAAATTGGGGGATCTTTGGATCTCAGAGAATGTATGAACTCAATAATCTGACGCAGATAAAAATGCCTCTTCTTGTGTCATTAAGGTGAAATACTGAATTAAAAAATGGAACTCCAAGCTATTATAAAACCTCCCCCAGGCACAAGAAACTTCTTCTTAAGATGTTGGTCAAGGAATCCCAAGAGAACGCCCCTAACAATGTAAGTTACTGCTCTTGCTCTTGGTTGCCTCTCCACGGTTGAAAATAAGTACCTGTTGATGATGACATCCTACATCTTAGACACAAGGGAGAAATGATTTGAGATGACTCTAACCTCATAGCTTCCTCCCTGATGATTGGCTTTCATGATACTAGAAAGTTCTCTGCAAATTGCCAAAGGTGGGAAGCAATCAATAGTCCTGCCTGGCAGTGATACTTATGAACCACAACGAGGAGCAACACAGCAAGATATTCCTAAAGGTGCAATAGTGGCGTTCATATCTTGGCAGTAGCAAAAGCTATCGAAGTCGACCCAGAGCTGGTGAACAAGAGGGAAATCATGTCTGGTACTAGAAAACTTGCAAACTGATTGTTACTAGCAGAGTCACAATTCTTGGAAGATAACCTATTACTTCTATTTTACTAGAACAGCATGACTCTTTTTTAGATTAAAGATTCATATATTGAAAGAATACATTAATAGATCTTCAGATATTAAAAGCCATGTCTCACAAAGCATATAGAAGTATTAATGCTAGATAAAATTGTGATTAATTGTAACACTGTCATTTTAAGATATTTTTGAGTAACAAGAAAAATGTGAACAGTGTTTCCACAGCTTGTTTCAAAAAAAAGGGTCCCTTCTGATTTTATTTTGTCCATATATCTTTATTTGCAAGTATTCATTGCAAAGAGTTACTGGTATGATTTAAGGGCTCTGGTTTCTGGAACATTGTTAGTGCTTGGCCCTCACTGGAACTCCTCTTGGTTATTTTGCTGTTGCCCTATGCTATGGAAATTCTGAAGCTTTGTGTCTGCAGGACATGATTCTTCACAGGGTTCAGCAGATCAGACATGGGGTGGATATTGGGGTGGGCCAATTCATAACCCTGTTTCTGGGCCTGGTATTCTTAATTGCACTCTAAAGATTAAACTATACCCATACCCAAGTGTAGCACACACTCATCATCAACAAAAGTTCTCTTTGTGTCAGAGGAACACAATTACAGAAAATAACAGCTGGTCAAAATACACACAACTGATTGTGAGCACATTTACAACATAACTATAGCAGGTAAAGCTCAGGGAATGTGATGGGACAGAAAGATTCTAAGAGCCAGAAAGTTTAGACAATAAACTCTAAGTTTAGTGGGGAGCCCTGTCTTAGAAAAAGTAAGGTGGGGCAGGATTGAAGGAAGAAATCTGACACCAACATCTAACCTCTACATCCATGAACACACACTCATACAAACATATGCACATTCACACATACACAAGATACATGAAAAAAATATGTAAAGATCAAACACAAAATGCCGCCCAAACATTTTATATTATCTTTATACTACACAGAAAATTTTTGCTAAGAAGCTAAATACTAAAAACTGCCATTTGTTTCTTCATGTGCAGTATCATGTGCATGATATCCCCCATAATTTTTGTGTTTTCTAGGTTTAGTTTCTAATTAATGATGCTATCAGGAAGATAATGGAAGCCTTGGGTGGCGTTGCTTGAGTCAAGGAAGAATATCACTAGGGAGTGATCTGTGAGATCATATTATCATTGCCTTCATCCTGCCTTCTGTTTCTTGACTGGCCATAAAGTAGGCAGTTGCCTGTTGACACATGCTCCTACTGTCGTGGTGGTCTGTCCACTCATGTGAGACCAAGTGACCATCGACGGGAACAGGTACAACTGTGATCCAAAACATAATCTTTTCTCTCTTAAGGATACCAGGTGCTTGATCTCGGAAATGGAAAGTAGCTAACATCCATTCGATAGCTGCAATAAACTACTGACAGTTCTCCCAGATATATGTTCCTGTTAGCACATGAAGCTGTGACTGTTAGTTCAGAAACCGAAGGGAGAGACAACTTCCCTCACACTTCGTTAACATCTATGAATTGAGATGATGTTTTTCTCTGACTATATATTGTTATAATAGTTAGCAGCTATACCAGATTCTGCTTGTCTGTATTCTCCTTTATCATACATCCACAAATATTTCTTTAATATGATTGTTGCTGCTGTGATATTGTTTAGACATTGGGCACTGGCCATAAACCCTTGTGTCTGTCAAAATACATTTTATAAATGAGCTATTAAGCCAAACTCTACATGCACAAGCAGTTTTGAGCTCATAATATGCACTGTATGAAGTCACAAAGAGAACCTGATCATAGCTTCAACCCTATGCCATAAGCAATTCAGGATCTTTGTCATATTTTAAGGAAATTAGCTGAAATAAAAATATACATTTAATGTGTTTACTTCAAAGTTATAATGCAATGTTCAATATAAGAATAACATTAAAATTATTTTATGCCTGTGTGTTCAACATTTCTTTTTGTAAAAATATAACGTGTTTATTTTAAGTGTATTCATTCTCCATAATAATACTTAAAGGCACTAGAGAGAACACTTGAATGATGACATGGAGAGAATTAAGAGAGAATGCAATTTGCCATTTTCCACACACCTGAACAAATGCTGGAATCCATAAAGTGAACCCTTGCTCTCCCAGTCTTCGGCTTGTAGTGCTGGGCTATGGGCACAGGGAGCAGGCTCATAATGAACGTGTGTGCATTAGAACAATGGGGCTGCTCTTTGGCAACTCAAGCCACAGACCAAACATTCCTAATTAAGATGTTGTCATTTTACCTAGGGGAAAAGCTCTGGCCACATTCCAGAATGTCCATAAATAAGAGAGACTGCCAGAAATATGAGAAAGAATAGTTTCAAGCAAAAGTATCCTGACAAGATTAAGGACATAATTCAGCCAACTACCAAAACTGATTTATAGGTTAGCAATATAGAGTGCTTTGGTTATGGAGCTGTTTGTGCAGCGCACCTCCTGCTGGCCACACGGGAAATTACATATGGGAAACATCCTCTCGACTGTTCAAAAGGTAACTTGTTCTTTTTTCTTTTTTCAAAGAGATCACTTCTCACTCTAATTTTGCTCGTAGACATGTATCCTTATTTATCAATGCCAATGTCTGACACCCAAATGTATACACTAACACTCAATTTGATTACAGTTTTTTTTTAATGTTGTTTAAAATATGTGCACTCCCTTAAGAAAGGATGAGCAATTTTTTTTTTCTCTGTGTCAAATGCATACTAACATGGCTTGTTTTCCTTGCAGACATGATGGCATTTCATTTGTCTTCTACAAGATCTGTATCCTTCCTTGGTTGAGGCTTTGCTCCAAGATCCATCTTTTCTTCAGGTTTCGCTTTTTAATCAGTTCAATCTATCCTAAAATTCATTAACATGAAATTGAAATCTTCAGCTGCATGATGTGAATTTTTGTTTTCCTGAAAAAGTATTTGCATTTTTTTAAATCTACAAATTGGGACAGGTTAACCCATCATCTGTGGATTCAAGGCAGTAAAAGAGCATATATCATGCTTTCTTTCTTTCTTTCTTTCTTTCTTTCTTTCTTTCTTTCTCCTTTTTTTTATGAGCACAGTCACATAGATGTCTTCACATTAAAGACAATTCCAAGGAATATGCAGCTGGAGGAAAAGAAATGCCGAATTACCTCAAACTGACATCTTGATCTTTTTCTTTGAGATCTCCATAGGAATCCATCATTGCAGGTGTAAATCAAGTGCATCTGATGGCTTTGCTTATTCCATATGGAGTGCAGCACATCTCCTGTGTGTTGTAGTGTTACTGCAGTTGGAGATTCTTTGCAGCAGGAAGCCAGTGCCTTTTGTGCAGTGACTGACAGCCAACTGCTTGTATCTAATTGCGTCTCTACTGATCAGCAGCTAGAAGGATCATCTCCATTGGCACTGGCTCAGTGTTTCTAACAGTCTCAGGGCTGCTTTGAGAAAGTGAACCGAGAGATTTCCAGTTTAGGGACAGAATTCTCAGTGCAGAAGCAACACATCCTTGGCAATGATCATGTGCAGCCTCAAGCCTTTCCTTTCCTTATTCTTCAGTAGGCTGACACAATCCCCAGTGTGGCCTTAGGAAGGTCTCAGCTGTTCCATGCTGGCTTATTTCCCTATCATACTCTGAAAGGGCAGCTGAGAACAACAGCCTGCCGTCTGTACCTGATCCACGGCTCAGACGCCATGGCCCCACAGCTTCCTGTTTCCTTTTCCTTTCTCTGCAGGAGGCTGAGTGAAATAGGAAAGCCTTCGTTTTTATTAGTGACTTTCTCTTTTTGCTTTTAAAAAGTACAGTTCTTTTTATGATGCATGGTACTTATTCACTTTAGTTTGCCTCCCATAAAATGACAAAAATACATCAAGCCACTCTGTTCCCTTTGTTGTTGAAGCAATAACATTGCTTAGATTTCATGTGGCAGTTTCAAGACATTTATGATGGAGAAGAAAAATATTAATTATAATGAAGAAAGATGTAAATTAAAATAGTTACAGCATCTTGGCATTTATATTCCTGAAGCTTGCATCTGCAAATATTCCAAAAAATAAAAAACCTGCAGTTCAAGAAAAGGAAGGCTGCTTTGATTCCACTGAGTAGGGATAAAAAGTTAGAGGTAAAATTTCAGATGAAACCTGGCGATTTGTTTTACTGGCTAGAGAACTGGAGTCCATTCATATCTATTTTGTACCTATAGTTTGCTCTTGTCTCTATAATGGGATAATATTCCTATGGGTATTGGAAGGTTTCCACCGTAATTCAGAATGAAATAGTTTCTATAACATCTACAAAAGTGCTATAGTATTGTGACTTTAGTATGTAATGGGGGATTGGACTTGGCTTTGACCTAGCAATCCATAGAGTTAGCATCTGTCTTGGTATTTTCTGTTATTGTAGGACAATATTTGAGGCTGAGTAATTTATAAATCTAACAATTTTCCATGTTTCTAGGTGGTGTATATGGGCATGTATGTGTATGTGTATATGTGTGTGGTCACACATGCATTCCAGCATGTGTTCATGAGTATGTATGTGTGGAGGTGCATCTGTGTACTGGCATGTGGCATGGACATCATTTCTCAGGAGTTATCTACCCTGAATTGTGAGGCAGCCTCCCTTATTGACCTGGAGCTTACGTACTCGACTAGCTGGCCAGCCAGTGAGTTTCAGGAATCAAATGGTCTGACATTGTTAAGTGTTCTTAACAATACCTGGCTTTTCATGTGGTGTCTATGGGTTAAAATAAAGTCTTCATCTTGTATAGCAAACATTTGGCTGATTACTCTAGCACTAAAGGGTTTAAGTCCAAGGTTTTATGGCCATTTCTGATCAAGACACTGTGTCACATCCTAATAATGGAGACCTGAAAGGGAAAATGGCCATGATGGGAGATTCAGACATAGGGCGAGCTGGCCATTTAAGCAGCTCTGCAGCTAATGCATTATGTCCAGTGAACTATTTAATCCTATAAGGCCTTACATCTCATATTGTCGCAATGGTAATTGGATTTCAAAGAGAGTTCCCGAGAAAATTACCATACTGAAGTCATAGCAATGTACTTACTATGTGTTCTCCTTTGGTCTCCTAGTAGTTTCTACAAAAAGAAAAAAATAAGAAGCGAGTCTCTACATTGGGGCATCTATTAGATAAGCATTTAAATTGAAATAAAAAGTATCTTCAGAACATGTGAAGAGGGTAAAGAGGAGATGTACGATGCTTCCTTAGCTTCTCCAGTGTTCTGTGACATTATTCCTTTTTTTCAACATCTTTTGGTTCACAACATAGAATAGTTTGTAAAGGAATCCTGCAGAAAGTAGCTATTCAAAAGCTTGGATGAATGCAAATTAATCCCAGAAGAACATTTTAATCTTTGCCAAGAAATAGAGGTAAAGTAATCTCCCAGGTGGCATTATTTTTTCTGAGTTTCACAGCTCTGAAATTCTTACAGGGGTTGAAGGGTTCTTTGTTTTATTGCAGACAGATGGACAGGGAAAGGCTAACCAAATCCATAAAAATCCACAGTTAGCTGAGGCTGAGATGCCTTCAGCAATGAAAATATTCTGCCAGCAACACAAACTGGAACAGGTCTTACACACAAAATGCTGGATCTAAGATGGCTTGCTAAGTTTCTCAGTAAGTCAAGAGTAGAGCAGGCCATCTACAGAACACAGAGAGTTTAATTGTCCTTTTGAAACACAGGGAAATCCAATGTGTCTTAAAGCATAGGATTTAATTGACTGCCTCTAACCGGCACAAGAGGACAAAAATCAGTAATCAGAGAGGCAGCAGGAAGTCAGATGGGTTTCTCTCCAACTTGATTAGAGCAATACTATTCTGTCACTCCTAATTGACAAATTCAAGTCTGTTCATTCACTGTTTACTTACTCAGTCATGCAAAATATCCTGAATTTGGAATGAAATATGAATATCTAACTTAACAAGCAAATATATTATATATATATTTGGTACTAAGGAATCACTAACATTTTTTTGTTGTGCCCAGTCAATGGCAATTGAGCACCTCCATTGTGTAAGAACACTGACATTAATGGGGTCTCTAAGCTTGAGCACCAAAAACCTCAGAGCATCCAGAAGCTGTCTTAGGATTTTTACTGCTGTGATCAAAACCATTTCAGGGTGAAATGAATTTATTTTATTCACAGTTTTGTATAACAGCGCAGCTTCCAAAGCAATGAGGGCAGGAACTCACGCAGGGCGGAAACCGGGAGGCAAGAACTGATGCAGAGGGCATGAAGAGGTGCTGTTTGCTGGTCAGTCCAACGCTCTCATGTGCGTCTCTGCCTCTGTTTCCATCAATTGCTGGAGGAAGGTTCTATGGTGATATTTAAGATATTCATTAGTCTGACTATAGGGCAAAGCAAGTTCAGGGCTTCTCTCCTCTATTGTTTAGCGTTTTAGCTGGGGTCATCCTTGTGGATTACTGAGAATTTCTCTAGAGCCGGTTTTTTTTGCCGACACCATATCAAGATATCTCTTTCCTTGTTCTCATCTCTGTCCTTTCTCCATCTCAACTCTCCTGTTCCCTCAAGTTCTCCTTGCCCCTCCCCTTCTCTCTTCTCTTTCCCTTCTACCCTCCCTTCTCCCCCGACCCCTAAGCTCCCAAATTGCTCTGGGGATCTTGTCTATTTTGACTTTCCAGGTGGATCTATATATGTTTTTCTTAGGGTACACCTTACGATTTAGCTTCTCTAGAATCATGAACTATAGGCTCAATATCCTTTGTTTATAGCTACTATCCACTTATGAGCGAATACATAGCATATTAATCTTTTTGGGGTATGGGTTGCCTCACTCAGTACAGTGTTTTCTACATCCATTTATCTGCATGCAAAATCCAGGATGTCATTTTTTTTTCCCACTGAGTAATACGCTAATGTGTAAATGTGCCATATTTTCTTTATCTATTCTTCAGTTGAGGGGCATCTAGGTTGTTTCCAGATTCTGGCTATTACAACAAATGGTGCTGGCTTAACGGGATATCAACATGTAGAAGAATGAAAATAAATCCATATCTATCCCCACGCACAAAACTCAATCCAAATGGATTAAAGACCTCAATATAAATCTGACCACACTTAACCTGATAGAAGAGAAAGTGGCAGGTAGCATTCAATATATGGGCACAGGAGACCACTTCTTAAATACAACCCCATTAGCACAGACACTGAGAGAAACAATAAATAAATGGGACCTCTTGATATTGAGAGGCTCCTGTAAAGCAAAGTACACAGTAAATAATAAGGAAGGCACCCAACTTAATGGAAAAAGATCTTCACCAACTCCACATCAGACAAAGGACTGATCTCCAAAATATATAAAGAACTCAAGAAATTAGATATCAAAGTTGCAAGTAACCCGAATAAAAATGGGGTACAAAACTAAACAGAGAATTCTCAACAAATGAATCTCAAGTGGTCAAAAGACAAATCCTTAGCCATCAGGAAAATGCAAATTAAAACAACTCTGAGAGACCATCTTACACCAGTCAGAATGATTAAGATCAAAAACACCAATGATAGCTTATGCTGGAGAGGATGTGGCATAAGGGGAACAAACCTTCATTGCTGGTGGGAATGCAACTTGTACAACAACTTTGTAAATCAGTATGGTGGTTTCTCAGAAAATTGGAAATCAACCTCCCTCGAGACCCAGCAATACCAATCTTAGGCATATACCCAAAGGATGCTCAATCATACTACAAAGACATTTGTTCAACTATGTTCATAAACCTAATTCTTAAGAATTCAATTATTACTGTAATTAAAATAAAAGTCCATTAAAGCAACATTGAAATTTATGAGATGTATATAGACTGCAAATTATATTTTATCATGTACATAGGCTCCTTATCAGTTTTTTCTGTGCTTTTTAAATTCAGTCTTGTTTTTTGAATTTTTATATTAAAATTGACTGTAATCTATCCTCCAAATCTGTATTTGTACTATGAATGTAGAGTGAATAAATGTATCATCAATATCATATCCTACACTTAAATCTATGATGTAAATTTCAATTATAAGATTAGCCATTGTTCCTTAAATACAAAAGTAGTTCAAATCTACTTTTTGATTTTATAAATTCAGTGTTACATAGTCATTGTCAGCACTGATATAACTGATTTGAAATATTATAACTTTGTTACTCACAAAATCAAGTTGGAATAATTCACTGACTTTGTTATTCTACTCTGCAAAAGTAACTGTATTCGCAATGAAAACTACTGAAGAAATTGAATTAACTGGAGAGAACTCGATTCAATGTAGATGGAAAATCCAGTTTTACGTGGTCTTTCTTGAGCAGCAAGACCAAACTGCCCAAATTCACTTCACCTGCTGTTGCTTCTCCATCTGACTTTTCCCTACAAGTCTCCTTATGGCTAGTGATTCCTCTATACTTCCCATGGTACAACTAAACGCCAACAGACAAATCTCACAACTACTCTATTTTCAGAAACTTTATTGAAAAATGGAATCCAATATATATGCCTTATTAACGTACACTTTTAAAAAGTCATTTTAGGTGAATGGATTTATGAGAAAAAGAAAAGTGAATATTGAAGAATAGAATTATTATTTAAGCCTGTGAGTGTAGCTTAGTGGGAGAGTGCTTGTACCATATGTGCAAGATCCTAAGTTCAATCTTTACCATGGCAAAACATCATTCATAGCTTTTTAAAAATTAATTGCAAAGCCAAAAACATTTTAGATACCAATCATGCAATCTGTGTTACCAATATTCAGCTTCTACTTACCAAATGTATTTAACAGACAACATTACCCTGTCTTTCTATTTGCCATTAACACTTTGCATTAGTATTCTGGGAGCTTATGATCTTGGTGTACACAGTTTAGTAAGCTGCTAGCTGTTAATATAAGTATCCAGCAAGGACAGTAACACTGAATTACCTCATTAGCACCCTTAATTTGAAGGAGCTATATGTTACTGCCCACCTGTTTCCAAAAGTATTTAGTTGAATCAATAAATAATATGACATTGCCCCTGTTAGAAAGACAACCCCCGCGTAGTATCTCATATATGTGAGCAGAAATAGCTCAGGCAGGATTATTTGTTACTTTTGTTCACATTTTATAATTTTTACATAGTCAGGTGAGTACATTGTTTTCCTGTATATGTGCTTCACACAAAGCTAGATTAGAAATAGGAACAGGATATCTACCAAGCTCACCAAAATTTATTGAAATGCAACAATTAGCGGAGGTTCATTTAGAAATGGACACTTCTGAAGCATCGCTGAAGTCAGCTGATGGCTTGGCTACTGTGGATAAGCATCCTGTCTCTGTAGCAGAGGTACATCTTCACCATTGGTAGCCGGGTTCTGCATGTGGAGACTAGAGCAACGCTCTCTGAAATGTCACCCTTCTAAAGCTGATCACTAATTCCTTCTTTCTAGTTACTTGGCGTGCACATATAGATTATGCATTTTCACATATTATATGAATGCATTCCAAATATATACAAATCAAAAAAGAGAAAGTGAGCAGTGCTTTAAGAATGCAAACCAAGAATCTGAGAGCGGACTATACAGTAAACAGAGTTATCATTTCTATAATGTCCCTGCAACTCTCTAGTAATTCCAAAGTACCTAGAGTTGTTGACTTGATTAATGCATATTTGTGAACATTTATTAGTCTAAAAGGACTTCATCTTACACTGTATTTCTCATGTAGATAAATTAGGTATCCATATGAGTATGAATTAATTTGTTCTGGCTGAGTTGCTTCTGGAGTCTTACTGATGTCACGTGATTAATAAAAATCTTAGGAAAATATATGAAGGAGGCAAGAGACAGGGTACTGTACTTAAAGTCTTATTTTGAATTTAGATGCTCCCTACAGCAAAAGAATATGCACCTTAAAATAGCTATTTGTTTTAATGTTCATTTCTGACTGAAAATTTATCATAGCTTAAGTTATATACTAACTAAAATAGAATTCAAGCTGATTAATCCAAGATAGAAAGGTGATTAAAAATATCAAAATTTCATCTTAGAAATCACTTATTTAAGTATTTTGGATATACTGATAAAATTTAAGTTTCCCAGTCCAAATAAAAACCAGTAACTGCTTTTTGTTTCTACTCCTTGATTATGAATTTACTTGACTTTTTGATTCCAGTACACACATAAGATATGTGTAACTCACATGTACAATAGTCTATAGATGTTATAAGTCAACACTGGGCATTTAATCTTTGCCTGAGTAAGTGCAAGTTCAAGATAGATGAGAAACAATAGCAGCACATCCCAGGACTGAACTGAAGAAATCTTTACAGATTTTTACACTATAAAGGACAAAGCATTCTATTTACTACACGTTAAGCTTCCATCAATTCTTAGGGGAACAGGACATGAAGAAATTTTAATAAGAACTTATTTGTGATTCTCATCAAAATTGGGCTGGAAAAAGCTCATTTCTCCCAAGTGAGAACAACAATGACTCATCACTGTGCCGCTTCCCGTCCCTGCAACACCACCTCCAAAAGGCACATGTGATAAATGATTAAGTAGTCCTCTTCTTCCTTAATAAGATCTCTTTCTCCTTAATAGCCTTTGATCATTGTGTTCATCCCAAGCTCACATATCAACTCATCCCTAAACAAGAGGCGTTTTCTCTTTGGTCATCCTCCCTGTGCCCTGCATAAATATTCCTACCAAGTAGTGACCTGATAATTATGAATGATAGCTTTTCCCATCCCTGAGTGGCTGAGGGATAATTTCAAGAAAGTATTCACAGTCAGGGATGATCAAGTGATTACACTCCAGATTAATCTCCCCGGGCCCATGTGCTGCCTGGCTGTAGACCGAACATGGTGCGGCATTTAATCTGTTCTATTTAGCCCAAATAAAGAGACCTTATTTGCTAAACCATTTTAATTCATTCCACACAATTTAATTATGCTTTGGTTCAAAACCACCTGTGACCTTGAGTTTAGTAATGAAATCCACTCCCCAGTCACCACTATAGAGTGTAGTTTGTTTGCTAAAGACAGTGAAAAATAGGAATCTTAGATATTTCTCAGAAACTTCCCTGGCATATTTGAATGAGATATTAAAATGATTCTCACCCATTTCAATGAGGAAATAGTCCAAGATGTATTTTACTAAATTCTGAACCAGAGGCTGTTAAAAAAAATGTTCCTTGCTTCTCTGCTTGAGAATTAAGATGAAAACATATGGTATGCAATTAAATGTTACTTTTGAACAAATCTGGATCATTTGATGTTTATTTATTGACAGGAGGTGCTACTTAGTTCCTAACAAATCTTGGAGAAATCAGTTTCTCATTTAGCATGGTTTTGTTAATCAAGGTAATGATACTAATTAGAAAAAGTCCTAAGAAAATTTTTGGATTTTAAAATCCATACATGTTTACAAAAGTTCTTTGAATAAGCCAGAATTCTCAGTGTTGTGCCATTTAAACACCCTGTACTCATTTTTGTTTTTTCCCAACAGTAGGCTTTATGATTTTCCCTTGCAGAGAATTTCATAAATCTACCTTGACTCTCAGAGTGTGGAAATGATTTCTCTCACTGGCTCCTAGACACTGTGGGTTTGTTTATAATAATGCAATCATACAAACCTAGTTCTTTGATTTTTAAGATATGTTATTTGAGCTAGATTAGAACATCTTTTAAAAATTGATTATGTTCCTGCCAATGATGTGTATTATTTCTGTTTCCAAGTGTCAGTTAGCTTGCCCATTGGTTTTATTTGGAATTCCAATAGGAGTGGGTATTCCTGTTATCCATATTGTTAACATCCAAGAAGAACTTTTCAAATCAATGTAATATTTTTTAAAAAATGTGAAAAATCCACACAGCTGTCTTTTAACTGCAAACATTTTTTTTCTTATCATTTAATTTCTTAGAATATGCTAAAACCATGCCATCTGTTTCTGCTGGACCATCTATCCCACCAAAATTCAATACTGCAACTTTGGAGTGATCCCCTGGATCTTGTCAACCATTGATGTTTTTTGTTGTTGCTGTTGTTGTTGTTTTGCTTTACTTGTTATTTCCATTTTCTTTTCATACATCACATTGTTTGTTTCAACTGCAATACATCTATATTATATATGTGATTTGACACTCCTTGGTTGCTATCTTACGAGATTTTTATTCCAAGATTGCCAAAGAATAGAGAACCAAATAGACTGTTTAGTGTAACAAATTCACTTATAAAGAAAAGAAATTGAGGCCATTGGAACTTAAGTATTAGCAATGATCCTGAGACTCTGTAGTCACTCCAAATCATGAAAAATTCCTGGCTGATTTTTTTAAAAAGATTTAGTAACCAGAGATAGAACATTCCCATTTTCTTGATGAGTCTTCTTATAAACACACCAAGTATTTTTCTCCTGTCTTTAAAGGTGTGATTGACTTTGTGTTGCAGACATCTTATCTTGACATTAAATGTATAGAGAATATTTGTTTAGTTGAATAAAATGATCATAGCCAGGTGTGGTGGTACATACTTGCAATACAAGTATGTAAGAGGCAGAAACAGGAAGATCCTGAATTTGAAAATAGACTGGGTAACATAGCAAATTTTTGGACAGCCTATTTTACATAGAAAGACACTGTCTCAGGGGAGCTAAAGATAAACCAAGAAAAAGTACTTAATCTGAATTAAACTCAAAAGAAGTTAAAGTTTCTTTCAAATCATATCCAAGAGCAATGCTTTCCTTGTTATACTATTAGAAGTCTTGTTTCAAACCTTCCATTCTTCACAGACATTGCACCACTTTTTTTTTTCATTCAACGTGAGTGACAGAGAAGCACAGAAGCACATCAAATGAACTTGAAGATTCTAGGCTGAAGGAAAACACTAAGTCTTGTTGTGGACTTTTCTGTATCACATTCTGGTAATAAGAAAATTGCAACATTGTAACTTAGTCAAGCATCACAATTCAAGCAATTCCTTCTTGTCTTGGAAAAAAAATTAAAGAAGAAAACACCACAGAGGACTAACTATGTGTTTAAACAGAAAATCCAAAGATGGTAAAGGTATAACAAGGAGACTGATAAAATACGCTGGTTTTGGGCATCTACAAGAAATAATTTTTGAAGAGAGTTAAGATTTCAAACTCAGGTAACAAAAGTAACAGTAGACGCTGTCCCACACTACACCCTGACTAACCAAAGTGGCTAGTTTTAGAAAAGACTCAGGTCATGTTCGAGTTCAACTCCCTAATGGGATGGAACAATACCACAGCAATGCTACATTTCAGATGAAATTTCCAAATTTGATACTAGTTCTTGTAGCAGGAGTATGTGATGAAGTCACGGGTATGGTGTAATACCTTTTAAAGCCTCTGTCAATGATATATATTGTTTGGTCAGAAAAATAAAATTTAAATGAAAAATATACCAAGCGGTAGCTACATTTTAGATAACTATACACTACTCAGATCTCAGAGATTTTATACATAGGTTGATTTTAGTGGAATAGCATAGTAAGTGTACCTCATGTTTGTTTCTTTCCCGTGAAATGTAAACATCTCACCACAAAAGGGCATCAATAGGAGGTTGGCTTTATGAACCAATAAACATATTGCTATGGCTTATAGGACATGCGTATATACTTACATAAGCAAAGGTAACTTGAAGGCAGCTAACTATATTCACAAAATCTTTCCAAAGTCTCACAGAAAAATATAATCACTGATCTCCGCATCCAACTTTTGAGCAACCCACCAGAGTCTTCTCTACCAAGTTCAGAGGGCTTATGGAACTCCAGAAAGGAGCCCAAGTGAGTCTCACACTTTTCTGAGGCTTCTGAGTGTTCTAAGTTTTATTTTATTTCCTTAGTCTTGTGAGCTTCCTTTCTCTCCCCAGCTATTAATTAAAATGAATAGCTACAAAACATCTTTCCACAAAATATGCACAATAAAGAACAATGTGCAGAAAAGCCAAGAAGAAAGAGAAGCTACGAGGGAAAAGAGAGGACATGCAGATGTGTAAACTATTGGAAGGGATATTGCACTGCCACTACATGCAGCTAAAGACAAATGCTGTGTGGGTCTCTTATTTGCCTTCAGGTTTCCAAAGCATAAAAGAAATAAGAGCTGTAAGAGCTTAGCCTTGTTGGAGGGTGGTGACGTATAACCAAGGTGGGCTTTAAACTGTATTGATATGAGACAAGTTGGCAACAAAGAGGAGTGAGCATGGATGGTGAGGCAAATACTGGTTCTTGTAGACTTTGTTGAGTTAGTCCCAAGAGCTAGAAAGCCATTTTATTCTCTTCGTCAATACTGAAAACATGTAAAATACGTAAGTTTTTTTTATATAAATACAAACATTCATATAAATATATGCAACTTCTTGTTATAAATATATATATATTCATGCTCTTTTTTCTATCTCATAGATACATTTCCATATATCTGTAAATACATGTGACTCAGCAATTGATATTTTACAATATTTACTTTTAAATATGAAACTTTGTACACAAGTCATGGGACTTCTGAGAATTCTAGTACCTGCTAAGGCCTCAAGGTCTGCAATTTTGTTTACTAAATACACAATTTAGTCAGATGTGTAATAGTTTTTTTTTTCCACCAGATTTTTCTTTTTAGGAGATAAACAAGAATACTCAACAATTCTAAATCAGACTGGCTGTTCTTTGATTACAGGATACCACTGGAAGGGAAGGTAAGAGGAACCCAACCTTTATTTATGGAATGTCTATTATTTTTTGATTAGTACATCATTTCATTGATTTCAATTGCTTAATTTTATTCTTCAGTGACACACACAATATTAATAGTATTATTACTAAAATTTAGATAGTAAGTTTTCAGAGATAATTAAATATTTATTTTCCAGAGCTTTCCATTAATTTTGTATTATAGCATAAGATTTCAATAGTATCCAGTCACTCATGAGGGTTTTGAATGACAGCTATTGTTTTTAGAAATACACTTCCTTTTTAATAAAGCCTCAATATTAATGTCATAATTTTCCAGAGACAATTCTCAAAACCAAAGCTTGATTTAGTCAAACAAGACAAAATGGTTTATAGGTTAACATGTATCAGTAGCTATAATAGAGAAGAATAGACACTATCATCACTATATGAATATCAATAGAAGAAAGTAGCCAGTAAAAAATGCTAAAATAACAAATAACCAAATGAATCACATGATAATACAGCTAGATCTCATATATTGGTAAGAGGAATTTACGCTAATTCATTGTTGTCATCTGTTGACTGTTCTGAGGATGGCTCTGCCTGTAATCATTATTCATCGACTCAGAAGGATGCAGTGGGGAAAGACACTTTCTTCCATCTATGTCATTTTATATATCCTCTATGAAAAAAACAGTCTTTCATCTAATTGTTCACATCAAAACATTCAGAGCACACAAAGCCACTATGCAAGCTAGAAACACAGGCAACTTTGTTTCCTCATTTTTTACCTTAGAATAAAAACATTTTAAGTGCCTGCCTTTGGTAAAAAGTTGTGAGTGTGGTTCACGCACACAGCATCATTATTACCTGAAAGCTTCTAAAAGTGGAGAATCTAGGGAACAATTTTAGACATGCCATTTTGAATTCTTTAGTTTAGATCCTTAGATGATAGGTGTATATATTTAAATTTGAGCTAATCCATCAGTGCTTAACATCCTTTCACTCCAATCAGGCTCTGGTACGTTCCCGAGTCTTTGAGAAGGAGGCAGTTAAGCAACTATTTCTTGTGGGAGCGTTTTGAAACATATGTTTAGATGTTATCTGACCTCTAGAAACCAGAAACCAAGTTTAAGGGAAGAAGAATTACTTGGTTCCTGGTTTGTGCTCTATTGTTTACCCCAAAGTAAGCCAGGAGCTGTTGGGAGAAGTATATTGATTCTTAATAAGTTGCCTTTCATGTGTAAAAGAGGCAAGTTCTTCCTGGAGAAGAAAAGTAAGTACCAGATTTGGCTAAGATTTCTTGTCACAGTCATCAGAGTTCAGTGAACATAATTAAAAAGAGGTTCACAAGACTGTCCATGGGTGAAACACATCCCATTAGAAAAGGCAGGAGGGTATTTGTAGAGAGGTTAATATTCAGCAATGTCTTGAATGTTTGTGTTAAGGGGGAAGAAAGAGTAAGGAAGGACCTCCAGAGGATGACCTAGTAATATATAAACATGACAAGACAAAAAGTTGTGCTGAATGTTTAGATAAATGTGTCTTTATTGCAGAAAACAATATAAAAACAAAGAGATAAACCTTGGAGGATAATAGTGAAACAAAGTGTGTAAAGATTTTTAATTCAAGATGCAGGGTTTTATTTGGTTCTTTAATCAAAAGGATAGGATACATTTTACAGAGTAAAGTTTTAAAAGAATTATTCTGACATAAACAACTTGTTTGAATTGAAGTGGGAGTGGGGGATAGAGTTGAAACTTTAAGAATATTGGATAAGAAGCCGTAAACAAAGGACATTGAGCCTATAGACATCCTCCTGAATATTAACCTTTATCAGGCGATGAAAGGACACAGAGACAGAGACCCACGTTGGAGCACCGGACAGAAATCTCAAGGTCCAAATCAGGAGCAGAAGGAGAGAGAGCACGAGCAAGGAACTCAGGACCGCGAGGGGTGCACCCACACGCTGAGACAATGGGGATGTTCTATCGGGAACTGGCCTAGGCAGTTTGGATGCTCACCTTACTAGACCTGGATGGAGGTGGGTGGTCCTTGGACTTCTCACAGGGCAGGGAAACCTGATTGCTCTTTGGGCTGACCAGGGAGGGGGACTTGATTGGAGGACGGGGAGGGAAATGGGAGGCGGTGGCGGGGAAGAGACAGAAATCTTTAATAAATAAATAAATTTTTAAAAAAATAAATAAAAAAAGAATAAAGACATTAACACCCTGAAACAAAAAAGAATCTAAGACTTTGTTCTGTAATAAGTGACCTCAATTAGCATGACAGCATGGGACTAATGAGAAAATATGACTTAGCATGTTACTTTCAATCATATTTGAAGTAATGTGACTATCATTTTGTCAGTGTATTTTTTTAGTCAGACTTGGTACTTACTTCTCATGCTTTAGCAATAAGCAATATTGGAAATGACAATTACAATTAGAATAGCTAAATTATACATAATTCTTAACTCAGGTCTGACACTCTTAAAACCTTAAATACAGCCATCTTTCCACACACATATGAGATTGGTTCTGGAAAATTGATCATATACAAATCTCCACAGACACTGGCATTTTCCTTATCAAATGGCATGTATTTGCTGATGAACGTTCTTATAATATCTAATAAAAGGAAAAAGATAACTAAATAGTTCCTATATCTTATTGCTTAGTGATAGGCAATAAAAAAACAGTATGCATATGAAACACAGACAGATTTTTTTCAAATAATTTTGATCTTTTATTGGCCGGATCCAAAGGTGTCAAACCCAAAGATAAGAACAACCACGTGTACAAAATAATGTATGAAAAAAGAAACATTCTCATTCTTATTTTACAATCTAGAAAACTAAAATTTATGAAATCTCAAAAGCTCTTTTTATCTCTAATCAGAGATGATGAGCTCAGGCTGATATACATGCAGTGATTCACCGTCCAACTGGTAGCAAAGAATAGTTGAATAATTTGAACTCTTGAATCTCAAAAGCTTCTTTTTCTATAAATAAGGAAATTAAAATCTAATATGTATGAATATATTATAAATTTAATTTTATATCTATTTCTTTGCTTAACACCTTAAAGAAATGCTCTGCTTCTCTAATTGAGACATACATTTTTAAGTGGCTCAAATCTGATAGCAATTTGGTCATCCTTCAACCATCAGCCTAAGCCACTCAGAACTGACAAGAGGAAGCTGAACACTGTCAAAGGTCCAGTAGGAATTCACTTTGTTGGACTGATGGCTTTAACATGGACCATCTCCCTGGATCTGACGGTCACTTTAGTGACCTACATCCCCTCTGGGTCATTCAGCATCGAGTAGAGGATTAGGATAAGCATCCTCATGCTAAAGAGACTTTTGATATGTCTGCCTTAGTTCATGTACTTCCACTATATCCCATATCCAGGAGTTTAGTGACCCACTGCAAGAAAAGATGGAGAATATGTTTTGAGAAAACTCCTTTTAAGAAAAAATGTGTAGAAGCATTAGGGGGAAACTAGAAGTCTTTACTAAATGTTCTGTTGCTAATTCAATTTTCAGCTTCTCTGCCCTCACTGCATCTGACATAATTATTAGCTTCTGTAATAATCTTGTTTGTTTGTTGATTTACTTCCTTTTCCACTCTCATTTTTCATTTCCCTTTCAGTTTCCTGGGGCTGCCTTAACAACGCAAAACAAACTTGTTTACTTAGAAAGGCAGAAATGTATTTGCTCTCTGTTCCAAAGACCAGAGTGTAAAATTAAGGTGTCAGCAGGATTGGTCCCCTCTGGGGATTCCTGGAGAGTGCTGTTTCTTATTTCTCCCTGTACTTCTGTTGGCTGCTAGCTATTCTTTGCATCCCTTGGCTTGTACCCTTGTAGCTGCATCATTTAAACTTTGTCTTTATGTGTTTTTTTCTGAGTTTATCTATACCTAAGCTTCTTATATGTCTCAAAATTCTCTTTTTCAATCTTCTCCCTTTTCATCTCTTACACGAACACACATGTCTTTGGATTAATATGTATATACCCCAATCAAGAGTGAGAGCGTTTGAGAGTCTTTTCTTAAGTATCATCTTCGAAGATACTTTATTAAAAATAAGTAATCTATTTTCACTGTATTTGTCCTTGAGATATTTTTTAAGAGTCTCAATTCAACCCCCTCTAACCTCATTTTATTGATTTATGACAATTTCTCATAATACATTTATTGAACCCATGCTTTTTAACATTTTTTCTGTACCATAAACCATTTCTGGTAATTTTACATCTAAATTCATGACTTTTTTTCTTTCAAGGTGGGTTGTTTATGAATTCTTACTCTTTTTATTTTTATATTGATCTTTTAGCTGTCATTGAGACTAATTTTTCCCTATCAGGTGCATTCGTGGCATTTTGTCTTGTAAGAAACAATTCTTAAATGAACTAAAATCCCAACTAATAGGAGGGAATTCATGCCTTGACCATAAACTCACACACCTGTGACTGGAGAGGTTGTGGGCTGGCTCTAAGGGAGAAACTACTAAATCTGTATTCCTCAACCAGTGTAATTTCTAACTATATTCTAAGTAAGTATTCTTATACCCACAGAAATGTGTGTCACTCACCACTTATCAAAGAAATTTTGTTTTACAGATGATGGAGATGTTTGCAGAAATTTACCACTGGTCAAAGTGCAGAGAAGAAGTGACAGTTGGCTGCCCATTACCAAGAGATCTACAAAACGTACACCTGAGGCCCAGAGCATTATGAAAGAGATGGAAGAATGATTGTAGAGCCAGAGGAACAGGATATCTTCTTGTTCTGTAGCAGTTCTTCCCCAGAAAGAAACAATCTATCTTACAGAAAAATGTATTGTGAAAGAAGGTTAACAGCTCAAAATACCTTAAGGAAGTTTCTGAAACTGACTTGATTCATTAGGATCCCAGTTCTCCGATATTATACAAGTAGAAGACTATTGAAGCTCTCTCTCACACAAACAAGCTGCAAAGAAGACCCCATCTTCCTAGAAAGAGCAGAGATCTGTCAAGTATCCTGAAGGAAGCAGAGACCACTGAAGGGAGCAGAGACAAACCAAATAGTTTAGAATAAAGAGAGACAAGCAAGGCTGCCTGAAACATTCTCACACCAGCTGAACCAGCTGAAAATGATACTTTCCAAGCTGCTGAGCTGCCTGCAGTCTGTGCAGTATGCTCCAGGTCTCTTGTTTTTGTGAACAGTCACCAATGTCCGGGTGTGCTTTGGGGAATGCACCTAGCTGTCTTTGAGAATAACACTTCACCTATGTTCCTATAAAGTAACACCAATAAAACTCATTAGATCACCATTAGTTGGAGTTTGTAGTTTCTATACTTCGATTTGTCATGAGTTGGTCATTTGCTATCTGGGAGGAGTAGGTGTGTGTGTGTGTGTGTGTGTGTGTGTGTGTGTGTGTGTGACACAACTCTGTTATGAAATAGTATCTTCTATGATGTGGGAATGATTTCTTATTAATAAAGAAACTGCCTAGGCCCATTTCATAGGCCA